>NW_024429193.1:83205966-83805966 GCF_017639785.1 Mesocricetus auratus | reverse complement strand
GTGATGAGGAGGAGGTGTGATGGGAAGAGGGTGTGATGGGGAGGAGAGTGAGATGGGGAGGAGGGTGTGATGGGGAGGACGGTGTGATGGGAGGAGGGTGTGATGGGAGGATGGTGTAATGGGGAGGAGGGTGTTATGGGGAGGATGGTGAGATGTGGAGGAGGGAGTGAAGGGAGGAGGGTGTGATGGGAGGATGCTGTGATGAGGAGGAGGTGTGATGGGAAGAGGGTGTGATGGGGAGGAGAGTGAGATGGGGAGGAGGGTGTGATGGGGAGGACGGTGTGATGGGAGCATGCTGTGATGAGGAGGAGGGTGTGATTGGAAGAGGGTGTGATGGGGAGGATGGTGAGATGGGGAGGAGGGTGTGATGGGGAAGAGGGAGTGATGGGAGGAGGGTGTGATGTGAGGAGGGTGTGATGAGGAGGAGGATGGGATGGGCAGGAGGGTATGATGGGGAGGAGGACGTAATGTGGAGGAGGGTGTGGGGGGGAGGGTGTGATGTGAGGAGGGTGTGAGGGGAGGAGGGTGAGATGGGGAGGAGGGTGTGATGGGGAGGACGGTGTGATGGGAGGAGGGTGTGATGGGAGGATGGTGTAATGGGGAGGAGGGTGTTATGGGGAGGATGGTGAGATGTGGAGGAGGGAGTGAAGGGAGGAGGGTGTGATGGGAGGATGCTGTGATGAGGAGGAGGTGTGATGGGAAGAGGGTGTGATGGGGAGGAGAGTGAGATGGGGAGGAGGGTGTGATGGGGAGGACGGTGTGATGGGAGGAGGGTGTGATGGGAGGATGGTGTAATGGGGAGGAGGGTGTTATGGGGAGGATGGTGAGATGTGGAGGAGGGAGTGAAGGGAGGAGGGTGTGATGGGAGGATGCTGTGATGAGGAGGAGGTGTGATGGGAAGAGGGTGTGATGGGGAGGAGAGTGAGATGGGGAGGAGGGTGTGATGGGGAGGACGGTGTGATGGGAGCATGCTGTGATGAGGAGGAGGGTGTGATTGGAAGAGGGTGTGATGGGGAGGATGGTGAGATGGGGAGGAGGGTGTGATGGGGAAGAGGGAGTGATGGGAGGAGGGTGTGATGGGAGCATGCTGTGATGAGCAGGAGGGTGTGATTGGAAGAGGGTGTGATGGGGAGGATGGCGAGATGGGGAGGAGGGTGAGATGGGCAGGAAGGAGTGATGGGAGGAGGGTGTGATGGGAGGATGCTGTGATTAGGAGGAGGGTGTGATGTGAGGAGGGTGTGATGAGGAGGAGGATGGGATGGGGAGGAGGATGTGATGGGAAGGAGGACGTGATGTGGAGGAGGGTTTGGGGGGGAAGGTGTGATGAGGAGGAGGATGTGATGGGGAGGAGGGTGTGATGGGGAGGAAGGTGTGATGGGAGGAGGGTATGATGGGGAGGAGGGTGTAATGGGGAGGAGGGTGTGATGAGGAGGAGGTTGTGATGGGAGGAGGGTGTGATTGAAGGAGAATGTGATTGGAGGAGGGTGTGATGGGAGGAGTTTGTTATGGGAGGAGGGTGTGATGGGAGGAGGGTGTGATGGTAGGAGGGTGTGATGAGAGGAGGGTGTGATGGTAGGAGGGTGTGATGGGAGGAGGGTGAGATGGGGAGGAGGGTGAGATGGGGAGGAGGGTGTGATGGGAAGAGGGTGTGATGGGGAGGAGGGTGTGATGGGGAGGAGGGTGAGATGGGGAGGAGGGTGTGATGGGGAGGAGGGTGTGATGGGAGGAGGTTGAGATGGGGAGGAGGGTGAGATGGGGAGGAGGCTGTGATGGGGTGGAGGGTGTGATGGGAGGAGTGTGAGATGGGAGGAGGATGAGATGGGGAGGAGGGTGTGAGGGGAGGAGGGTGAGATGGGGAGGAGGCTGTGATGGGAGGAGGGTGAGATGGGGAGGAGACTACTGTAGTGAGGAGAAACTAAAAATACAATGTAAGTGTTCTGTAGCGAATGTGCTGTTTCAGAATGTTAAAGAGTAGTCTTGGAGGAGCAGGCTTTGGTTTATAATTACACAACTTTGCTTTATCATCCATCCTGTTGTAATTACTAGAGAAATTATAAAGCGAGGAATTAGAACTGTAAGGAAAGCTTCCTCAAATATTTCACTTTTCATCCTAACTTTGAAAGGTTATTTTTTGTGTTTTTAATTATCTTATTCAAGATCACATTTTATGTATGAAATGTTTTTATTATTCTACTACATTTATTTATTATCCATCTTTTAAATTAAGACACAGCATTACATCTAGTCTTTACACATTTCTCGTAAAACTGAAGTAGAGCCACAGGCCTGGGTCAATGTTAGCTTACGCTGTTTTTTAGACACTATTATTCTTCTTCTGGTTCATACTTGTAAACAGAAGTAATATATGAGAATGGGAGACATATGGAAGATGAGAGAGGAAGAGTGAGACACTCTACACTGAGTTCTATCATCTGTAAAAGGATAGTTATTAAAGACAAGCTACTTACATTTTCAGCTGCAACAGTGCAACCACACAATTAATATCATATTGTAATATGTTACAATTTAGCAGCTAAAATTGTCTTTTAAGTGTATTTTCTGCTATCTGTGAAAGACAAGCTTCCATTTTATATGTACAAGAATATTTAAATATACAAATATTATTTTATTAATTTAACATATTTTTTATTCTCAAGATGTTTTTCCTTTTAACTAGAAACTTACAATAAACTAGATCTTGGATTGCCTCATCTCTTTACCTGTCTTGCTATTCATCCAGCAGTGATTAAGTCTATGTCTAAGAACCTGTTCTCTTCTGCTACTTTTCTCCATTTTAGTCTGTCTCTCTCTTTCCTACTCTGTGTCTCTAATCCCATGTTCCAGAAATATAGTTTACTTATTTAAGTTGTTTATTAAGGCACAAGTGACCCCCTACTAGTGGATTCAATGATGTTCTACAAAACTAGAGGGAAAATCAAAGTCTGTGCTCAGATACAGTGTTTGGGAAAAATTACTAGGCTTGTCCATAGCTTTACTAAACTCCTTTCATAAATTAGTCTTTGAACATCTGCATTGGTAGTCTGTCAGTCATTTTTCTGTGTCCTGCAGAAAGTCTAGCAGACTCTTCCATGAAGCAGGAAACCTTTAGGACTGTTGAAATTCAGTAGTCACTTTTCTGTGGGTTCTGCATGTCCAGATTATACAGCAACAGTTACACAGTCCAGGTAATAACAGTTTCTTGCCCAAATGGTGAATCTTGCTATATTGAACGCAAACTCCATAATGAGTTTCTTCGATACCCATTGTCCTCTGAGACATAATTGATGTGCCAGGAGCATACAGTTCTCATAGTCAAGAAAAACCCTAAACCATTTCAAATGTCATTTTCTGAAGGCCTTTGGAAGGTTTGAAGACTATCTATATACCTTAAAAATATATCTGTATATCTAGAAAACCTAACTTACCTAACTAAAAATTATGACTATTATAAGTAACTATCTATAGTCTGTATTTAATTATGTATCATGGTCTAAAAGATCATTATAAGCACAATACTTAATCAAGAGGAGAAATAAACATATCACAAATTTGACCTTAAATTTGTATCAATAAATGAAAATCCATTCCAAGGCAAAGTATTCATTCTATATTATATACCCTTTTTTCCCTTTAGAAAGAGATTGACTGTGAATATTACCATTGAAAGCCAACCATGTATAAATGAAAATAAACATTTAAACAATATTTGGGAATTTGGACATTGCTCATTCAAAACTTCTTCCTGCTGCTTGGGGATGGTGTCCATACGACGGGGATCATGACAATACTCAGAAACCTGGCCAAGTCCTTGTTTTTGTAGTCAGCTGTTTTAGATGTTTGACTGCCTGGGACATTGCTTCAGGAGGTCTTGTTTCATCAAACTGCAGAAGCCTGGAAGGAATCCACAGCTTTCCATTTTCTGTGGAAATAAAATCAAAAATTCTTTTTCCAAATAATCTGTCCTTATACTCACATTTAGAAGTCAAAGCATTTTCAAAATTATGTTGGGTTAATTTAGCAACATTTATAATCAAGTATATTTCAGCGGTTGTTCCTTCCTTAGCCATTGAACAACTGAAAAACACAATAGCATAGAGTATCCAGTCTCTCTGTGTATTTTCCATCTTTACGTGGCTTTATAATACTCTGGTATGTTTTTTACTTTTATTTTTTTCTGAGACAAGGTTTCTCATGAAAATCTGCCTGCCTCTGCCTCTGGAGTGCTAGGATTAAAGGCATGTGTGTCACCACTGCCCAGCCATTCTCTCTGTCTCTGTCTCTGTCTCTCTCTCTCTCTCTCTCTCCATTTTTAACCACTTTATCTTGTTTCTTTTTCTCTCCCAAGCCTACATATAGTTTTAGAGATTTTACTGTGTCTGAATCTGACTTTACTGTAAATCTTTATGTTTTTCTGGTCACGTGTCTTTTATTGTCAAAGAGCCATGGCTGTTTTAACTGCTGTCTTTCCAAGATGGTGGAGTTAAGTTTACAGAAAGCACTGGCTGCGCAAGTCTCTGCTTGTCTCTAGCAAAACAGAGCCCACACGAGAAAATGCAAGAAGGCTTGCTTATCTCTGTTCTTTTGTTTCTAAAATCCCTTTTAAGCTTTTGTCATTCTATGGGAAAATTCATATCTCACACTGACACCATATTGTTGTGGAATTCCTGCCTGCGTCCCATTGCTACTTTCAGCCCCCAAATAACACACAAGACACTATATTAATTATGAAGCTGTTGGGTGTTCCTTGGTTTCTTATCGGCTAGCTCTGACTTGATTATTGACCCATAATCACCAATACATATTTTTATAAGGACTTATCTTTCCCAGAACACCAGACTTGCATTCTCTCCTCCAGGGATCACATTGTGATGACTCTCTTTATTACAATTCCCAGAAGCCTCCTGGACTCCAAGTCCCACCTATCTTGCTTCCCTATTGGCCAACAGTGCTTTATTTATACCAATCAAACATATACACAGAAGAACTACCCCATCATATATTTAAGAGGTAAACTTTTAAAATTTGCATATGTGGCTTACCTAAAATATAATGTAAATGTGGGTTAATTTTTAGGTGAAGAATGAAAGCAAAATACAACTTAAAATACTACATGTGTTTTGTATTCAGATTTTAAAAATTAAACATAATTTCATCACTTGTCTTTCCTTTTTGTCCATCCAATCCCTTATTTTCTCTGTGAGTTCAAGGCCAGCCTGATCTACAGAACTATTTCCAGTATAGCCAGGGCTACACAGAGAGACCCTGTCTTTAAAAATTATGCAAATTGCCTCCTTCTGTTATTATTGTTTCATGTGTATATGCATAAATGAGTACATATGACCAGCAGTTTCTGTTTAGTATGGCTTGGATATTTTAAATCATCCCAACCTTTCTACTGAAATATGAACATATTCCAATTGAAATATTTAAAACATTGTTTCTCATACATACAGAACAATCTATTATTCACACATAAATCCATTTACAGTTATACACCACCAAGGAAAAAGTAAGCTCTACTGTAAAAAGTGCAGCTGCATAGACCAAATGGTTAAGTAAATAAAGCTCATTAAACTTGTTGTCATATGTTCCCCCTTAAAGGTAGGGCACTGAAGAAGTGTTTAATAAAATGACAAAACTGAGTGTTTTTAAAAATTCAATTGTTTCCTTTACGGCCTTTACCAGTGATATTTCTAGCTTTAGTGCCACTTTTGCTGACAATTAGCATGTTTAAATGAGTACATCAGCAAAATTTTAAGTAGCAATAATCTGTGGATGACTGGAGCCCTTTGGAATTGCTGAAGTTAGAAATATTGAATTTAAGGATGTTGAAGTTCTTGGATAATATTCATTATAATGCTACCATGGTAAAAAATAAAGGCAGCCTATTTTTATGCTATAGGAAAATATCAGTAAACTTTCCTATTAATTAATCAAAATATAAAAACAAGCATGTATCTTCTGTTTAAACTACTGAACAATCATTTTTCATCAAATAAAAATTGTCTTTTATCATATATCACTTGTAAGCATGTTCTGTTTTGAGTAAATTCAGGCCTAGTCTATTATTGGGAATTATACCAGAATAAAATAAGGAAGATATTTTAGATACTCACAAAACAGAAGTACTTGATTCATTTTCATGTGTTTAACACAGACAACCTTTAAACAACAAATGCTTACACTAGGTTTGCAGCTATTACAACCAATTATTTGATAGCTTATTTCAGTCCAGAATAAACTGTCATACTTCGCAGCCTTTAAGGCACATTTCAACATGACTGTAATTATGACATATTACTTGCATGAGCATAAAATGTGGTTTTATAAAGTATACATTTAAAAGTCTCCTGAACTCACAGAGCAGAAGTACTGTCAGAGTTCAATATGCAAAGCACACATCTTCTCAAGTCAAGGCTACAATGATATCTCTGAGGGTCAAACACCACAGTTACATAATGCAAGGTAGTAGAGCAGATACAGTACTGGGTACTAAGTGAAGCATCCACAGTGAGGACTTTCTGAATCTAACTTTCACTCCCCCTGTCGGGCATCTATATCCTTTCAGTATTTTGTTTACTTATTCCCAGTTGGGAACCTTCATCACTGAAACTCATTTCCGCAGCTGTTTCATAAAATGCGTTTCTGAATTGCATGTTTTCTTCTTCCTGGAAATTTTATTGCAGACAATCTCTGGTTTTAATTAGATGTTGTTTCCACTCTTATTTATAATTTTCCTTTCAAAGGAAGGAATTGTAATTATTGTGTCTATGTGAGAAGACTTCTTCCTCAATTACAACATCTAGATGTGGAAAAAATTGACATGTTTCTCTGGAAAGAAATGTTTCCTATATTATACTTTACTCTTATAGGAGGAAAATATAATTAAACTGATATTGCTATCTTCAAAATAATGTAGATTACAATTCCTCTTCCCCCTGTTATCTCACAGGAGACCAGGATACATTGAATAACATACATTTAAATTTCATATGCTAAGAATGAAAAGAGATTCATAAACAAGAACATTGTTTGGAACCTAATCTAAGAAAATAAATCTTAGCATCTTTTCTCTGCTTAGCTGCCAAGGTTCTTGTTGGTGTATTTGTTAATCACATGACAGGAAGTGACTTAGGAAAGAAAGGTTAGTTCTTCTGCACAGTGGTTTGGTGGTGGGGCCTCTGGTTTGGTGCAGATGCTTGTAGCTGATTACTTGAGAGCAGTAGAGTGCAATCAGAAACTAGACAGGGAAATATTGGATTGTAAAACTCAAGGTGAACACCTGCCAACAACTTCCTTCCTCATGGCTCCTCCTCCTAATGTTTCCTCTCCTACTTGGGAACAAGTGTTCAAATACAGGAGGTTATTGAAGATGTGTTACATACAAATAATGGACATAGGTTCAAAGTATTGACAATTTTTGTTCCAAGAGAGGAGTTCTCTGTAGCTTTGGAGCCTGTCCTGGAACTCACTCTTTAGACCAGTGTGGACTTGAATCCATATAGATCTGCCTGTATCTGCCTCCCAAGAACTGGGATTAAAGGCATGATCCACCATGGCTGGACTAAATATTGACATTTTTTGTGTGTACTTAATCTAATTGGAATGTTTTCACTAAATTGTGGAGAAATAAAAACAAACCAACAAACAGAAGTGCCTGAATATTTATTAAAAACCTTTTAGTCATAACTTCATCTCTAGAGATTTTTCTGCTTTTGTATTTCTATAAAAAATATTATTCACACCACTTATGATTAGAAAGGACTTGAAACATAAGATTGTACTGCATTTTCACCAGTTTGAATTTAGGGAGCATTCTTATCATTTGATTTATTCTATAGAGCATCTTCCATGTCTTTTAGAGCAACTTTATTCCTTACTGTTTTCACTCCCTCACTTGATCTACTTTCCCCCGCTGTTTGCCTTATGACTTTTTCCTTGAAAGCACAGTTTTATGTCATGTCCTAACAGATTCTGCCACCTGAGTTTTTCAAGCTTGAACACTTGTCATTCAGTTCCATTAGTCAAACTTTCAGTATAGCAAAGTAGCTAACAAAGGACAGCTAAATCTCTTATCAATACATACCACCTAAAGAAGTGCTAAGGAAATCTAAAACACTGTGCTAATGTGGGACTATCATGGAACTGAGACATGAAGGCTGAAAACTAGTAATTACGGGTAACATGAAACACCCCAACCTAATTATCCCATGCAGAGGAGCGTTAGTGAGAAGCTTCTAACTCAATTATGTGACTGCCATGAAACATCACCAGTGGTTCTCAACCTTCCTAATGCTGTGACTCTTTGATACAGTTCCTCATGCTGTGATGTCCCTAAATCATGAGGGTATTTCTATTGTTTCTTCATAAATGTAAGTTTGCTACTATTATGAAAGATTTCTTTGAAACACACTTGTACATTTCACCTGTAGATGTTGTAACTTCATCCCCAATTTGTTATGGAAAGATTTTTAGGGAAAAAGGCTTGCCAAAAGGTCATGACCTGAGGTTGAAGACTCCTGATGTACACATTAGGTTCCAAATTTTTCTTAATTATTCAAAAATCCAGCCTCCATTATGAAAGCAAAATGTTCATGTAAATAAACCGTTGCCGTCCCAGCTGATTATTAAATCACCCAAGTTGTCTTTGAGTTAAGAAGTATCAAGTGAGCATATTATATAGTGACATGTAATGAAAGTTGGTTGTGCAAATTTTTGAAGGGCTACTTAAAGTGCTGTTTAAGTGGCATGGTCCCTATTTCATGGCATCAGGAAAGGAATATAAGGATACTGGCTTAATAATGATAGCTAGCTTGAACCATGATGTGGGAGCTGTTAAAATTAATGTAACAAAGCAGAAGAAGCTACAGAAGAAATAAGTGATTTATTGGGAAGCCATTGCTTATTTTTAGTTTCTGTGACTTACAGTTAACCTTAAAGGTTGCCACTTTTTCAAGTTATTGGAAACAAGTTTATTAAGTAACTTTTAATATCAGAAAAAATAAAATTCTTATAATTCTATTACAGCAAATATATAATATCAGTGCTTTGGCCATCCTAAGTTAAGGGCTCTTTATCAGAAAATATATGGTTTTAAACTTTACTCAAATCGAATTTACAATCCCTATGACTTCCTTAAATATATATAACAAGAGTGTAGTAAAATTAGCAAATAGTAAATTATATTGATAATTTATCAGTCTTAATTTGTGGTTTTTAGAAACAGTACACACACCGAAAATATCTCAGTTCCTTGGCTTTTTAGTTCTAGTATATAATGCAAACCTATTTCTAATCAGAAAGAAAGATTTGTATGAAACACACTTGTACATTTCACCTGTGGATGTTATAACTTCATCCCCAATATGTACCCAAATTTCCTGGCATTGAAAAGATGCCATTTTTTTTTACAGCAGAAAAAAATGTGACTTTGATGTTATTTTTTCTTTAAGACATGCTGCAAAGATAGATCTTGAACATTCAAGTTGGGTTTCTGCATTTACTTTTTAATATGGGTCAACACAGTGAGAACATTGTATGCTGCACAGTGTTGAAAGGCATTCTTTAGTTTTTTATATAAATTTTATTTAAATTAGAAACAGTCTTATTTTGCATGTCAATCCCAGTTCCCTCCCATACTCCTCAGCAACCCCTCTATCCCATCCCCCATCCACTCCCCAGCGAGGATGTGGCCTTCTGTGAGGGATCATTAAATCTGTCAAGGCATTTGGGGAAGGGCCTACGCCCTCCCCTGTGTATCTATGCTAACAGATGGGAAATGAGCTCCCAAAATCCGTTCATGCACTAGGGATACATCCTGATTCTACTACCAGAGGCTCCATAGGCTGCCCAGTGCTCCTAACTGACACCCACGTTCGGGGGGCCTGGTTTGGTCATATGTTTGGTCCTGTCAGAAGCTGTACACGAGTAGTTTTCACTTGCTCAGGTCAGGTGTTTCTGTGGGTTTTCCCAGCATGGTCTTGACCCCTTTGTTTGTCACTCCTCCCTCTTTGCAACTGTATTCCAGGAGTCCTTGGCTGTGGATCTCTGCTTCTGCTTCCATAAGCTACTGGATAAAGGCTCTAGGATGGCGTGTAAGGTAGTCATCATTTTCATTGCAGGGGAAGGGCATTTAAGGTAGCCTCCCCACTAATGCTTAGTGTCCTGGTTGGGAGATGTCATTCTGTAAATATGTGTTTGATTGGTTTGAATAAAGCACTGTTGGCCAATAGGGAAACAAGACAGATGGGATTAGGAGTCAAGGAGGATTCTAGGAAATGTAGTGAACTGACTGGTTGTTGTGTGATCTCCCAGGAGGAATGGATGCGGCAGGAGTGTGTCCTCATAAAGCTAAGTCCTTATAAGAAATATATTAGTAATTATGGATCAATAATCAAGTCAGAACGAGCCAATAAGAAACAGCCAACAGCTTCATAATTGATACATCATCTTGTGTGTTACTTGGGGCCTGAAAGAGCAACAGGAACCAGGGGATGGGCAGGAAGAGTACACATTACAGGTCCTAGTTGAGGTAATCCTTGTGGATCTCTGTACAAATCTCTAGTGCCAGATTTCTCTTTAAACCTATAGTGTTTTCCTCTATTGATGTGTCTCTTTCCTTGCTCTCCTCTATTCCTCTCCTCACTCAAACTTTCCAATCCCTCATGTTCTTCTCCCCACTCTTCTCCCCTCCACTTTCTCCTCCCTCCCTCCTATACTCCCCATTTGTTCAGGGACTCTTGTTCCTTTCTACTTCACTGTGGGACTGTGTATGTCTCTTTTGTGGTCCTCCTTGTTTCCTAGTTTCTCTGGAGGTGTGGATTGCAGGCTGGTAATCCAATGAAACAAACTTAAGAAAGTGTTCAAATTCCTTGGTTGTCAGGGAAATGCAAATCAAAACAACTCTGAGATACCATCTTACTCCTGTCAGAATGACTAAAATGAAAAACACCAATGACAGTCTGTGATAGAGAGGATGTGGAGAAAGGGGAACACTCCTCTACTGTTGGTGGGAGTGCAAACTTGTACAGTCACTTTGGAAATAAGTATGACCGTTTCTCTGGAAAATGGGAACCAATCTACCTCAAGATCTAGCATTTCCACTCTTGAACATATACCCAAATGATACACATTCATACAGCAAGGGCATCTGTTTCACTATGTTCATAGCAGCATTATTTGTAATAGCCAGAACCTGGAAGCAAACTAGATGTCCCTCAATCAAAGAATGGATAGAGATAATGTGGTACATTTATAAAATGGAGTACTACTCAGTGTAAAAAAAAAACAATGGAATCTTAAATTTGCTGACAAATGGGTGGAACTAGAAGAAACCTTCCCAAGTGAAGTAACTCAGTCACAAAAAGACAAACATTGTATGCACTCACTCATGTATGCACTCTTTAGATTTTACAAACAGAATGGTAAAGGGAACCTTTCCCCTTATTTCTCAAGCTCTTCTCTCATGCCCAACCTTTTCTCTCTACCTTAAATGTCTCCAGAGGCATTAAAGTAATTCTTGATGCCTCTTTTTTCCTTAGGGACATCTTCCAGTCAATCACCAAACATTATCAGTTCAACCTTCACAATATCTGTGATTGTTCCCACACTCCACACTTTCTACTGCTCTGTCTGAGTCCTTTGTATACCTTGCAGTAGCACTGGTTCCTCATGGTATTGGGATCTGTCTCCTCAATTCTGTGTACTCAGACTTTCCAGAAGGATGGCATGCAAAGTATATACAATAGTTTACTAGTTCACATCCATTTTGCACCATGCTTAGCAGCAGTGACACTGTTTTCTCATAAGTCATATGAGTCATGCAGTCTAGAGTAGCCTCTGTGTCCCTCAGTATAATGTTGATAGTTATGAGATATAACTCCAGCCACCCTACCACACACAACAGAGTGGGCATAGCTCACTGAAACTAGTTCTTAAATAAAGCACGACCTGGCATCTTGCTGTAATTACGTCTACTTTTACTTTAGTACATTGCATTTTGTAAGATAAAAAATAATTTCTATTACCTTCCTAAAGTTGTTTTTCAATGTGGTTGTAATATTTGGATTTCTTAAAAAAATTCATTGTACATGCCTGGAGAGATGGTTCAGTGATTAAAGCCATTTGCTGATCTGCAGATGACTCAGGGTTCAATACTCACATGTAAGCACTTGTCATTTCCAGGCCCCTGTGATTTCAGTTCCAGGGGCATTTGATACCTTCTTCTGGCCTCACCTAGCACCAGACATGCATATATCCTTGCAAACAATAAAATAAATTAATATCTCATAAAATTGTTAAGGCAGAATTTCTATTCTTTTATCCTAAAAATCTTTCAGCTTTTGTTATTTTATTGGCCTTTCCAAAATTCACATTTGATTTTATTATTGTCTTTCTACTCTCTCTCTCTCTCTCTCTCTCTCTCTCTCTCTCTCTCTCTCTCTCTCTCTCTCTCTCTCTCTCTCTGTGTGTGTTAAACTTATTTATAAGCTGTTATGGTAGTCCTTATCTTTGAAGTGTAATTTTCTTTTCTATTTATTGTGTTTACATAAGAGAACCGATTGGTTCAACTCTCCTTCCATTCTATCCTTCCCTTTTCATTGTGTTCCTTCTTCCTATCGGTGTTCCTTTACTTTTCTGTATCTGTGAGCTTTTTGAAATTATTGAAGTCTTAGATATTCCTTAGTGCTTGTTATAGAACAGAGTCTTCAGAATATTTGGATTCTATTTTCATCATATATAGTTAGAAATTTAGAGATACTTGTTTGTAGAGTTTATGAAGCAGAAACACAAACTTCTAAATATTGATGTTTTAATATTATTTTTATAGGTATATTGGTTCTTGTACAAAAGTAGAACTTATAAAAAGCTGCCCTTTAAACCCTTTTCTCTGAGGTTCTTTTCTAGTCTCATCATCATTAAAGGCTGTTCTCTTTTTCTGACAATCACTAGACCATAAGTTATTACATTTTAATACAGGAGAGTAATATACTTAGGTTTGTTTTGTAGCTTTTTGTTTCTCCATTCTGATATTTTAATTTTTGAGGAAATGTACATGTATGATTAATTTTTGCAATATTTAGACATGGGTGCAGAACCTGGGTCCTCTCTGAAACCAGCATGTGCTGACAACTACTGAATCATCTCTGTAGGCCTGCACAACAAATTTTTAAAAATTCCAAAATTACAATCAGATTCACATGTCTTAATACCTCCCTTCTTGTTGCCTTTATTATCGAATTTTAAGTGCTCATTTGATTTCATCGCGTCCAGTTGACTAACTTCATATCGTTTTCATATCCTAACCTTAAAATCAATTAGCCAGTTACTCAACTACAGCGGAAAATTGCTTTCTTTTTCATTCCTTGTGCCTCAAATCCCCTTATTGATACAATGGCACACAATGCCATATTCAAAGTGCCAGACATAAAGTTTAGGAATTTTTCAGGCCCATAATCCAATGTGTTTAAAATATTATAGAAATCCTTTTGAAGGAAGGAAATAAAGTGACTAATTAATGAGAAGCAACAGAATCAGGTATGTGACCACAATTTTATAGTAGTGTAGTGACATGAGATTCCAAGTAGGAGAGGGGAAAAGGAGGGTTTATGGTTCAGAAGTCACCAAGAACAACACCATCATAAAACATCTACTGAGCACACTTTTCCAGCACCATGAGAGACTATCATGGAGAAACGTTCCCAAGGAGGTAGACCTATCAGGGACTCACGGACTGTGGTTAAAGCAAGGTGACTTAGATAATGTTCTCTGCAGCATCCGGGGATAACAGCAATTTGCTGGTGACTGGAATTCCAGATGTCCTAGCAGTAGGCATCTAGTGATTCTGTGCAAATGTGTCTCTAGATTTGACAAAAGACCAATACAGGGTTAGAGTTCAGAGGCCAAGAAATGACAGGTAGTGCTAAGTTTTGTATTGTGACTGATGTGATATAGGAAAAAAACTTATTACCAATTGAAGCATTTGCTTGAGGAACTTTGAAAGGGAAAGAGGAGATTCACACCATACCAAGTGTGTGGGGAGGGGATATTTGCCGAGGCATACGAAGGGTCTGGGGGTCAAAAGACCCTTGCCGACATAAACCGGACTAAACTGGCTATCTGAGAATGCAGTAGGTAACTTCCCCAAATTGACCCAACCTAGGTCTTGCAAAGGGCCCCAGCAACAGCTGCCTTGCCGTGAGACAAGACAACCTGAACCAGTCTCTAGCAGCTATGTGAGACCATAATACCAGTGCTCCTGTTTCCCCTCCTCTGGGTGGATGGGGGTATATAAGGCTTTGCCCATCCTAAAATAAACTGAGCTTACAACATCCAGCTAGTCTCCCGGAGGCATCTGTGTCGTTGACGCTGTGCCTTCCTGACCCCTCCCTTAAGGGGTAGCTCAGTGGGACACAGTAACATCAAAGCAGCAATGACGAACATGCAAGTGAGCTGGCGATACTCCAAACCAAGAACAACAAAGAAGGTTCTACTTGATAGGCTTCTTGCTAACTTTCTAGCTTCTGCTGTAAGAGACTGTCACATCTTTTTATAAGGATGGTCCTGCTGAAGAGCAGGGGCCCCTGCTCTCATTGCTGGGAGATTGTCTTAGATCCTCTGGTCCCCATAAATGACAGCAGCTGGTGCAGTTCACTCTACTCCCTTCCATGTAGAAATTCCAGGTCACCCTCTTAGCTCTTTCAGCAGTGTTCTTCAGGCTCAGGCTTCATCTCTCACTTGTCCCTATCCTCTCCTAGGGAGCTTCCCTGGATTTTCTTAAGAGCGTGTGGTAGGAGCTAGAGACAAAGCTCATTTGTAAGATTATATGCTTGAATGCACTCAGTCCTGACTTCAATCTCCAGATCCACATGAATGTAACATGATTGCCTACACCTGTAATCACAGCACTTGGGTGGTGGAGGCACAAAATTAAAAGGTCAAAGTTAACCACGGCTACATAGTAAGTTCGAAGCCAGTCTGGGCCACTTGAGACCCTGTGTTAAAGATGAAGAAGCACATGAACCAAACAACAAGGCAACACAACTGTGTGCACGTCTTAACCAGCCTCTGAAAGTGAGAGGAGTTTTAGATTTCTAGGTCTAGCTTCTCCTTGCTCCTTCCATGTTGATTTAAAATAAAACAAACAAACCCTAGTTTAGAGGGTGTCTGAAATTTACCTTAATGTATTATTTTTTTATATTGCTAAAGCAAGATCCTTTCTATCTGCTTTATGGATGCCACTTATAGAAAAGGAAACTACCTTCTTTGTGGTTTGTGTCAGAGAGAAAAAGGAACATAAAATACCAACATGTCAAGATAACACCGCATTGCATTTTTTAACACAGAGCAAAGAAATTTGAAAATCTACTACATGAAGATGACAAGTATTATTACGTAAAAAATAACATTTCTTTGTTCTGTAAAATATGAAACAAAATAATTAAATGCATAAAATAAAAGAATTAATTATAATCTATATTTTTGTTACAAAGGCCTAATAGTTGTAAAGATATTTTTATACATCAGTGAGACAAACAGTGAACCACTGAAAAGAACATAAGAAAGGGGAAAGAACATTAAGGAAGAATAAAAATGTGCATTTTACAGTATCTTAGGATATGTTATTCTCACTAATTTGTGCACTTAGAACTAGTGTGAGCTGCATAGCCATGAAATGATGTTTTCCATTTCTTCAGAGACCAAACAAACAGGACAACGTAAGTTAAATACAAGAGAAACATTGTAGAGGATGAAGGAAGATAGTGTTTGCATACTATTGGTGAAATGAGTTTTTTATGCTATATATTTTTGGTGAAATATATTTGGCCTCACAAAATTTAAATATCATAATATTTTTCTAATATCCATTTGGTAATCATTTTCAATTTTTGTTGGGGAAGTCCTGTTATTTGCCTGTTATTTGTCAATAAAGTACTGTTGAGCCAATATGAATCTAGATAGGTGGGACTAGGAGTCCAGGAGGATTCTGGGAAGGAGAAACACAGGAATTCAAGATGTAAGGGTAGGAAGCCCGGAACGTCTCCGGTAAGAGAAATACATAGATTAACAATTATGGGGTAAATACTTAAGTCAGAGCTAGCCAGTAAGAAACAAACAAGGCCAACAGCTTCATAATTATTATAGCCTCCTGTGTGTTTATTTGGGACTGATGCAGCTCTAGAACCAGGCTGGCGGGAAGGCTGCTCTCAAAGGAAAAAGCTTCTCTTTACAAATTTTGTATTTCGACACATTTGCTATGGATTTGTTAAAATACTACTGCTGGACACTATATTATGGGAAATCTCCATGGCCCAATGCCAACTATAGTAACAAGGTAGAAGCAGAAATTATAGAAGAAATACGTTAACTGGGTATACAAAAGATAGAAGATTGTGTATTATGTGTGTGTGTATGTGTGTGTGTTTGCATCTGAGCAGGTGTGTGTATGTATTATGAGTACAGGTGATGAATTTAGCTGACAGTATAAAGAAGTATCCTTAAGTTAAATTGACATTTATCCCTTTAGTTCCATGGGATCATGTTTAGGGATGGATGAGTTTTCACTGTGTCGTCTTTCTGATTGATTTTTTTTTTATCACCCTTTTGTAATCTTTCACATTAAAAATTGCATAGAAAAGTAAGCCAGAGGTGTATAAGTTTAATATAAATTACATGAAACCTATTTTTTTTGTTTTTTTGTTTTTGTTTTTTTTTTTTTGTTTGTTTTGTTTTATGAGACAGGTTCTCTGTATTGTTTTGGAGGCTATCAGTCCAGCCCAGCCTCGAACTCACAGAGATCTGCCTGCATGAAACCTATTTTTAATTATTGTTTGAAAATTATTAAATTCAACAAACAAGCTATCATATGAGCAATGAGTGGTTATTTTGAAGATTCTTTCTCTTAGCTAAAAATAAGGAAATTTCATTGCTGCTGTTATTTACAAAGCAGACTGTAAAGATGTTGTAGAACACCTAGGAATAAGTACAAATGGATTGTCCAGTTCCAAAGGTACCACTCAGTTATGGCCATTATGTAGTACAAACTGAGACACTCTAGGAACACTCTTAAGGCATCACTCAGTGATGTCCATTATGTAGGAGATTCTGAGGTACTCCAGAAACACTCCTAAGGTATCAATCAGTGAAGGCCATTATGTAGAAAATACTGAGACACTTTAGGAACACTCTTAAGTTATTGCTTAGTGATGCCCATTATGTAGGAGATATTGAGACACTCTAGGAATGCTGTTTTCTTAGACTTTCTATTCCTTCCTTTATTTTTCAATATTTTGTCAGCATTTCTGAATTTTTATGTCTTATTAGTATACACTAATGGAATTCATATTCTAACTGAGAATAGAAAACACAAGTCAGTGAAGGAAAAAAATCCAATACAAAGTGGCTAATCCTAAAATCGTATTTGCACACACAGCAAAAATGGAGTCAGCAGAGTGTATTCATATATTTAGGTGTTAAATGCATATAGCAATAATAATCAAATAAAAAAGAAGCCATGAATGTAAACGTGAGTAGGGGGATGAGAGGGGAGAGAGGTAAAGAACATGGAAAGTATTTAAGAAATAAAAAATGGTTGAATCAGCAGATATTTATTGAGATGTGTTGACCCTGAGGTTTGGAGGGAGCTGTGGGGACTTACAGGATACACTACCTGAAAAGATGGTAATGTGAGGTGTGATAAAGATTCTAAGAATAGAACAAAAGGTTGTACTTTCTTTAAAGGATCATTTCTTTTTCACAGAGAGCGTAATGAAGTAAGGGGTTAAAACATTGATTCAAAGGCCATATCTATACAAAGTTAACCAAGGTGGTAGACTAGATCTAGACAGAGAAGACAGAGGTGCAATGAAGGACAGATGTCAGGGGCCATCTGTTTTCTCATTTACTCCTCTAAAACCTTTAGTTTTTAAGCTCCTCGACACTATGCCCATGTCTGTGATATCACATGTTAATGTTGTAGGGCTATCTTTTGTAATATCAGATCATTCACTAAATCTTTGATTTCCTTAAATATTTTTAGGGAGCTTAAGAGACGTCTCAGAAATTAAGAGGGCTTGCTGTTCTTGCAGAGGAAGCTGGCTCCCTTCTTAGCACCCACATCAGGTGGGTGGGCCCTGCTGTAACTCCAGATTCGTGGAATGAGATGCTCTCTGACTGCTGAGGGCACAGGTATGCTCATGGTGCACGTAAGCACTCGCGGTCACACAAACATACACTTAAATAAATAACAGAAATTTAAATTTTGTTTTAGTCAGGGTTTACCTATAAGCGAGAATGGCCATTACAATGTCTTTGGTTTGTCTCATCAGACTTAGAAATAAGGAAGGGGGCTCATTTCTGGAGGTGGCACAGTGATTAGTTGAATTAAGGAAACAGAATCCTCCTGTCTTTCTAGTCTGTAATACTTAATGTGTTGTCCTTTTGCTCCTGGTCCTTGCGTTGGCTGTCACATCTCCAAGAAGGGAAAAGAGCAGTGTCAGAGCTGTTCTCATCAGCTGGCAGCAAAGCATAAGCACCCCAAGGCCCTCTTGGGAGGCTTACGCAGCATGCTGAGAATGAGCCCTTTGGCACCCCAGAAGCAGGGCTGCAGAAAACGGAAGTGAGGTTTTGAACCCTTAATGCAATCACAAGCTTGATGACATGCTAGCGTTCCATAAAAGTATCTTTATTTCCTCAGCAAGTAACATGGGTCACAATAGACACTAAGCAGCTAACTGAGATTTTTTGCCACGGACACTATTTCCATTATAACAGAAAAAACCAAACTATTAAATGTAAATAAAAGGACATTTTGGGCAGACATCTTTGTGGTCTGATATTTTCTCAAAGTAATATTATAGAGTGTGTGTTGAGTTTGAGTGTTCTTGTGTCTGTTTTGGATTTTATATAGTTCCAGACTGACCTTGAATTCACTCCCGACCCTTTTATCTCCAACTCCCAAGTGCTTAGATTACAGATCGTCTCCATACACAACCAGTGCTTGTTGAGATTAAGAGATGTTGAAGAATTATGTTATTTCACTTCTATTTTCTCCTTCCTGACTCTCACATATATAATATATTCCTCAATACATAAATGCAAGCAGCACAGTCTGTTAATGTTACGTGTGTGTGTGTGTGTGTGTGTGTGTGTGTGTGTGTGTGTGTGTGTGTGTGTTTTCAGGGTGAAACACTGATAATAAATAGATAAACAGTTGCGGTGCTTTTCCTGGGGATGAGTATTTCTCCTGCTCCCAGCATTTCTTGGTTGCCTATAGCTCTTTGTTTAGTATTAAATAAGGCTTCTCTCTTTCTCTCTCTCTCTCTCTCTCTCTCTCTCTCTCTCTCTCTCTCTCTCTCTGTCTCTCTCTCTCTCTCTGTCTCTTCCTCCCCCCTCTCTCTATATATGTCTCTCTCTGTCTCTCTGTCTCTTTCTGTCTCTGTCTCTCTCTGCCTCTGTCTCTGTCTCTGTCTCTCTCTGTCTCATATCTTTTTTTAATTTCCTACTTTTTTACATGTGGAAACTCATTTAATTCTTGTATGTCCAAGACCTACATGTCAAAAGAAACAGTGCCAATTGTGGTATGCTTGAAAATTGGTGGAACTTAGAGATTGAAGGCCAGGCAAAGAGTACTTAAACATCTCCATAACCGTGGCTACTTCTGAGGGTGTTGATCTACAACAATTTTAGTCTAGCCACAGTGAGGCAGAAATACAACACATTTTCCCAAATAAATACCCACGTAAAGCTCTAGGGACAAATCCTTAGCAGGATATTCTTGAATGGGATTATGGGAGATGGGTCCTTTCTACTTTTGCTTTCTGGATACTAGATTAATGCTTTTTCGGTGCCAAATGTTCTCCCATGATACACTGCTGTCACCACAAAATATCAAAGAAACAGGTCTAACTACTCATGGACAGGAATGCTCAAAACTTTGAGACAAACTGAGTCACTTTTCTTCCATTTGTTATATGTTATATGCTGACAGCAGGAGCTACCATTAATTTCAATAGTATGATTATTTTGATTACAATGAAAATTTGAGTTACACAGAAATTAATAAACTTGTCTGAGGTCTTACAACTTAAAATTAATATACTAGATTTTAGACCTGGGTAGGTGGTTTTTTTAATGAAGAGTTGCCAGCATTGACAGGAGACAAATGTGTCTACCTTTGTCTATAATGGTTAATGTCTGCTTTATAGAAGGCAGCAAACTTTATATAACTTTTTCTTGTCTGTGTGTGTTTGAGTGATTGTGCATGCATGCACACATATAATAGTGATTTTTCAGAAAAAAAAAGAGTCAGAAAACTGTTTTGTATCTCTTCTGATTTAGCTTCTATTTAAAAACCATGTATATTTGGGGTAGATTTATTCTGGATATCCACAATAATTGTAGTGTTTGCTGAATTTTACAAATGTATAAATTTACTCTCTTTACCTAATAATTTAAATTACTGATTTAAATATTACCATTAAAAGACATTAATAAAATTACAACACTACCTGCTATGTTTGTAAAATATTGTACTTTTAAACATTTGTATTTTAAGGGAGCTGTTTTATTCCATTTATTATTAATGTTATTTGAGATTTTTTTTTATTGTTTCCCTTTCAAAACTCTATATGATGAAAAAGGCATGGCATGTGTTGCAGATACTCATTTTGGGTATAAGAGAAAGATTTTGGATCTGGGAAGTGTGCATTCTGGAACAAAGAGTTTTGTTTGACATCTGCCAATGTCTATTTTAATGGCATGGACATTTAGTATTATTATACATTTGGGAGGCAAGGAGGCATTGCATTTTTTGAAGAAAAGATTTCATAGAATGGTCAACGTTTACTTTTTTTTTTTTTTTTTTTTTTTTTGGTTTTTCGAGACAGGATTTCTCTGTGGCTTTGGAGGCTGTCCTGGAACTCACTTGGTAGTCCAGGCTGGTCTCGAACTCACAGAGATCCGCCTGCCTCTGACTCCCGAGTGATGGGATTAAAGGCGTGCGCCACCAACGCCCGGCGCCAACGTTTACTTTTTATTCATACTAGTAAGTAAAAAAAAAAGAGCCCCAATTCAAAAAAACAACAACAAAAAACCCACTGCATTGCTTAAATAGTGCCAATCATGGATGTGCATGCCATTCTGTGTTAGACAGGGCTACTAGCGCAGTGATGAAATACCATGATCAAAGGCAAACTGGGGAGGAACGGGCTTATTTGAGTTAAGTCTTCACATCACCGTCCATCACTGAAGAACTGAACTCACTGAAAAGCAAGAGCTCAAAAAGAACAGGAATCTGGAGGACTTGATGCCCAGGCAACCAAGGGGTGAGGCTCACTGTGTTACTTACTCTGGTTTGCTCATCGTACATTCTCATAGCTTCCAGGACCACCACCCAATGGGTAGACCTATCCACAATGGAATGAGCCCCTCACACCAGTACCTAGATAGGAAAATGCCGAGAGTCGAATCTTACGGAGACATTTTGCTAACTGAGTTTCCTTGCTCTCAGATGGCATGCGTCTGTGCTAAGCTGCAATAAAACCAATCAGAATACCATCTATCTAGGAAGTGTAGTGCACTTCATAACAAAGGTCTCAATCATGCAGTTTCTTCTCCACCACAAACTAAAGATGTTCCTGACCCTTTGGTTAGTTCTCTTTTGATTTTAGTGCTGTGGCTATACCAGTTTTTTTTCCTAACTGATCATTGTCTCAAAAAACAAAGGAGGAAAAACATTTTATTTTCTGATTTCATTGCTGTTCATTTAAAATGATGAAACCAAACTCTCTCTGTTTTAAAATTGACTTTGAATTTGTTGAGAAATTCTTCACATAAATAAACAGACAGACTCGGTCTGTTATTGAATAGAAGTGATACATATAGAAACTGAGAAAACATTTATGCTGTTATTTCTTGTCATTGCATCTTTAAATAGGTATATCTTAAAAATATTCTTTCAAAACAGCTCTATTTGAGATATTTTCCATGTGTGTAACAAGAAAAAGCTTGTGTTGAAATTCTAGAATTGAATAAATATCAGGGACTAGCCTAATTAAGAAGCAATCAGCTTGTACCCTAGGGGAGAGCGTGCTTCTATTATTCTAAATGGACAGAGTATTGAGTCAGCTTCTAATGAAGTGCATTATACCTACAGATTACTACCTCTCTCACACTGTATCAGATCTGCAGTCCATGACAACGTCAAGGTACAGAGAATTGTTCAACCCTCCTCTCAATGCTCAGGTATCATTGCAAAAGAGGGATCAGAAAAATTATGAGTTAGAGGCTGTGGACACCCACAGCAAATCCTGAGTTTCTATATACACACAGCAGTTACACACGCCATCAGTTGCTGTATGTAGAAGTGTAGGAGGAAGCCGGTATGCCGCCATGAACCATGTGACTTACTAGAGGCACATACAGATGAGGTAAGAGTGGTTTACCGCACCACTAACCACACCCACTTTAGGCCTGACTAAAGACGTATACGGACGGACGTAAAAACGTATATGTACATAGGTGGTGAACTACGTCACTAGCCAGGCCCACTTTTGGGCATGGCTAGGGGGCGTTAAGGGTGAAGGCATAAAAGACAGCACACAGGAAGTCTTGGTCTCTTTTCCCGGATTTCGGCTTCCGGTTTGGCAGTGGAAAATTACTGGGCTCATCTGGGTTACTTGCTTGGTATCTTGTGAGTAATTTCTATAATAAATACTTAGTTTTACTTTCAGAATGTGTGCTGTTTATTGTTACAGCATCATAGAAGTCCTGTGCACGATTCAGCCACACAACATCTCAGCATGGAAAGAGGAGGAGGTAAGGCAGTTCAAGCACCAGCTGAGAAGCTTTTGGCAGCTGATAGAGATAGAGAATCTGTTTTCTCAAGGGATGTGGCCACTGAGAGCTTACCATGATTTAAAAGATGGCCCTATACTCAGGAACACACTGGCAGCACTAGGTGATTAAAGGGTTTAGTTAGGAAAATAGAGAGAGATCACAAGGAAATATAAGAGAGAAATTACTGGGAGAGTAAGGGATGAACCTCATAAAACACATTGCAAGCATGTTTGAAATTCTGTCTATAAAAATTAAAAGAAAAAAGTAAATGACCCCGAGCCAAAGGAAAAAGGAAATTATTTTCATAACTATGTTCTTGCAGTTCCATAAAATTTAAAATATCTATAATATTTTGTCCCTTCTTTTAAGTTAGCAACTAATTTAATTGATATTGGAATATAAGTTGACTATTGTTAATTTTTCTGCCCTACATATAATATTCTTAGAACATTTAATTTGGCTATAAATTAGAAGAATAAAGTATCTGAATTTTCTCATTTCCTTCAAGCATATGAAACTTAAAAATAGACTTCTCATTTTATGTAACTAGTATGCCATTTTATTAAAAAAACATTTATCTACTTGAAAAATTATAAAATCTTTGCTATAAAATGTTTCTATGATTGATATGAAGAACTGAAACATAAAAAGTCTTTTAAGAAAACAACAATGAGGAAATTATAAAGGAAGAGTTGAATCCTTAAAACAGCAATGCTAGAAGTCCTTCAAAGGTAAAGCTATATTGTAAATGCAAAATTTAATAATAAAAATCTTGCTTGACCCTTTTATAGGAAAGAATTCAAGGAGGAGTGCAAATGCCAGACAGGTTTTAAGAAGATCAACTAAAAAAATCTACCAGCTGGACTTGCCTGGGCGTTAGCAACGCAACTTTAGTTACAAATGGAGCACTTGAAAAGTTCAATCAATAATAACGTTAGCATAGAATCCCCAAGTGTGGACCTCAATGAGTGGTAGGATGGATGCCCAAAGTGACACAAGTTGAGCTTTCCTATCAGACATCAGTATTTGTTTGATTTTTAGCTACTAGTAGGTCTTTGGTTATTAAAAACAAAATACCCTAAAGCTTTAAAATAGGAAGAAGAAGAATAGTACCCTGGAAAACTCATTTCAGTACTATGTTGTGAACGATTATTTTGTGCCTCAAATTGAGGTACTTACACAGCCTCTACACGACAGCTCTTGCTACCAAAAAATGACTTCATCCAAGGATGACAAAAGCGTGACTAAGAAAAGTTCACAGGATTATAGACATAGTCCACCATTTCTCCAATAGTGCAGTGGCACTAGGAAAACAATTATTAGCAATCATCCAACTATTAGAAAGAAAATCCTTTAAGTTTATTTATTTAATTCTGATTAGACTGAACCTTTTTATTGCAATCACTTAAAATGTGGGCTGCCCAGAATGTTTACCAACTAAAGGGGCTTGCCATGCAAACCTAAGTTTGATCCTTGGCACCCAAATAAACATGAGAGAGAACTGACTACAATGTTATAAGTTGAAGTGGCACATGCCCCACACAATAGCAATAATAATAAAAACATTAAATAATTCAGAATTTGAAGTTTTCATTTTAAAAGACCAATTGCTTCAAGAAATTTTAGACAAATTAATATTATCATGCATCACATTGCATATAAGTACACAATTTTGAAAAAGCTTACATTTCACAATACCACACTGGTATCACACATGTCATGTCTCAGTGCTAATCATAAGACTGTTTTATTTTAAAAAGCAGTAACTGTGTGGGCTCTGCATGAGCTCATTGAGAAATCTTTCATGCAATAATTTTCTCCACAGTGTTTGCCGAGTGTAATAATACTACTAAATGAAACCTGGTTAATTCAGTTCTTTCAGATGACAGGGTAATTTATACTTCCAGCTTCCATGTCTTATATATCTCCTATAATTTTTGTTTCTTTTCCAACATATAATCATATGTATATTCTATCCTACTGGCTACTATTCTCTAATATAAAATTCTATTTCAAATGAAATATTTTTTTTGAGACAGGGTTTCTCTGTGTAGCCTTGGCAGGTCTGGAACTCACTCTGTAGACCATGCTGGCCTCAACCTCAGAAATCGACCTGAGGTTGGGATTAAACCTTGTGTACCAGCACTGCCTGGATGTAAGTGAAACATCTTTTTTTTTTACTTTTTTTTTTCCAGTTTAAATTTAGATAAGAAACGAGGATGCTTCACAAGTCAGTTCCAGGTCCCTCTCCCATTCCCTCCCCTTCTCCCGTGCCCTCCCCCCAACCTCCCCCCCCGTTATCCCCTCATTCCCCCAGGGAGGGTGAGGCCCTCCATGGGGGTGTCCATAGTCTGTCATTTCATATAGGGCAGGGCCTAGACCCTTCCCCAAGAGTTCGGGTGAGAGTGCACCTCACATTGTTCTATGGGAGTCCAAAGTCCGTGTGTATACTTGGGATGGGTACTGATCTGCTGCCCAAGGCTCAATAGATTACCTAGGCCTCCTCACTGACACCCAGATTCAGGGGGTCTTGATCAGTCCCATGCTGGATTCCCAGGCTGATGCCTGGGTTTCAAGAGTTAACCTTTGTCTGGTCAGCTTTTTCTGGGGGTTAAACCAGCCCAGTCTTAATCCATGTGATCACCAGTCCTCCCTCTCTGTTACTGGCTTTCTTGAGTTCAGCTCAGTACTTAACCAAGGGAGTCTGCCTCTTCTTCGATCAGCCACTAAATGAAGTTTCTGTTTCCCAACCTCTGGCCATAGGATTGTAGGCTGGCACTCCCCAGATCTATGTCTAAAATCCATATATGAGAGAGTACATGCCATGTTTCTCTTTTTGTGACTGGGTTACCTCACTCAGGATGGTTTCTTCTAGTGTCATCCATTTGCCTGCGAATCTCATGATTCCATTATTTTTTTCTGCTGAATAGTACTCCATTGTGTAGATGTACCACATTTTCTCTATCCACTCTTCGGGTGAGGGACATCTAGGTTGCTTCCAAGTTCTGGCTATTACAAATAAAGCTGCTATGAACATAGTGGAACAGACATCTTTGTTGTATGAATGGGCATCTTTTGGATATATGCCTAAGAGTGGTGTTGCTGGGACTCGTGTTAGGTTGATTCCCATTTTTCTGAGGAATCTCCATACTGATTTCCAAAGTGGCTGAACCAGTTGGCACTCCCACCAGCAATGGAGGAGTGTTCCCCTTTCACCACATCCTCTCCAGCATAAATTGTCATTGGTGTTTTTGATTTTAGCCATTATGACAGGAGTGAGATGGTATCACAGAGTTGTTTTGATTTGCATTTCCCTGATGGCTAAGAATGTTGAGCACTTTCTCAAGTGCCTCTCAGCCATTTTAGACTCCTCTATTGAAAACTCTCTATTTAGTTCTGCAGCCCACTTTTTAATTGGGTCCTTTGGTGTTTTGGAGACTTGCTTCTTGAGTTCTTTGTAAATTTTGGAGATCAGCCCTCTGTCAGATGTGGGATTAGTGAATATCTTTTCCCATTCTGTGGGCTGCCTTTTTGTCTCGCTGACTGTGTCCTTTGCCTTACAGAAGCTTCTCAGTTTCAGTAGGTCCCATTTATTAATTGTTGATCTCACTGTCTGTGCTACTGGTGTTATGTTCAGGAAGCTGTCTCCTGTACCAATTCGTTCAAGGGTACCACCCACTTTCTCTTCTAAGAGGTTCAGTGTGGCTGGATTTATGTTGAGGTCTTTGATCCATTTGGACTTAAGTTTTGTGCATGGCGATAAACATGGATCGATCCGCATTCTTCTACATGCCAGTCTCCAATTATGCCAGCACCCATTTGTTGAAGATGCTTTCTTTATTCCATTGTATATTTTTAGTTTCTTTGTCAAAGATCAGATGTTCGTACGTGTGTGGGTTAATACCCAGGTTTTCAATTCGATTCCATTGGTCTACCTGTCTATTTTTGTGCCAATAACAAGCTGTTTTCAGGACTATAGCTCTGTAATAGAGCTTGATGTCAGGGATGGTGATGCCTCCGGACGTTGCCTTGTTGAACAGGGTTGTTTTGGCAATCCTGGGTCTTTTGTTTTTCCATACAAAATTGATTGTTGTTCTTTCAAGGTCTGTGAAGAATTGTGCTGGGATTTTAATGGGGATTGCATTGAATCTGTAGATTGCTTTTGGCAGGATTGCCATTTTTACTACATTGATCCTACCTACCCAAGAGCATGGGAGATCTTTCCATTTTCTGAGGGCTTCTTTAATTTCTTTCTTTACAGATTCAAAGTTCTTACGATACAGGTCTTTCACTTGTTTGGTTAGCGTTACCCCAAGGTATTTTATGTTGTTTGTGGCAATTGTAAAGGGTGATGTTTCTCTGATTTCTCTTTCAGCCCTTTTATCATCTGTATATAGTAGGGCTACTGATTTTCTTGAGTTGATCTTGTAGCCTGCCACTTTGCTGAAGGTGTTAATCAGCTGTAAGAGTTCCCTGGTAGAGTTCTTTGGATCACTGATGTAAACTATCATATCGTCTGCAAACAGTGAACGTTTGACCTCTTCCTTCCTAATTTGTATCCCCTTGATCCCCTTTTGTTGTCATATGGCAATAGCTAGAACTTCAAGCACCATGTTGAAAAGGTATAGAGAGAGTGGACAGCCTTGTTTTGTTCCTGATTTTGGAGGAATTGCGTTGAGTTTCTGTCCATTTAGTTTGATGTTGGCTGTTGGTTTACTGTATATAGCTTTTATTATGTTTAAGTATGTCCCTGTTATCCCAGATCTCTCCAAGACCTTTATCATGAAGGGGTGTTGGATTTTGTCAAAGGCTTTTTCAGCATCTAGTGAGATGATCAAGTGATTTTTGTTTTTCAGCTTGTTTATATGGTGGATTGCGTTGATGGATTTTCGTATGTTGAACCATCCCTGCATCCCTGGGATGAAACCTACTTGATCGTGGTGAATGATTGTTTGGATCCGATTTGCCAGTATTTTATTGAGTATTTTTGCATCAATGTTCATGAGGGATATTGGTCTGAAGTTCTCTTTTGTAGTTGTATCTTTGTGTGGCTTTGGGATCAAGGTTATTGAAGCCTCATAGAAAGAGTTTGGCAAAGACCCTTCTGCTTCTATTGTGTGGAACAATTTGAGAAGAATTGGTATAAGCTGTTCTTTGAATTTCTGGTAGAATTCTGCACTGAGGCCATCTGGACCTGGACTTTTTTTGGTTGGGAGACTTTTAATGACAGCTTCTATTTCCATAGGGGTTATAGGTCTATTTAAATTGCTTATCTGTTCTTGATTTAGTTTTGGGAAATGATAGCTGTCCAGGAAGTCATCCATTTCCTTTAAATTTTCAAATTTTGGGAGTACAGGTTTTCAAAGTATGACCTAATGATTCTCTGGATTTCCTCAGAGTCTGTTGTTATGTCCCCCTTTTCATTTCTGATTTTGTTAATTTGCGTGTTCAGTCTCTGCTGTTTGGTAAGTTTGGACAAAGGTTTGTCTATCTTGTTGATTTTCTCAAAGAACCAACTCTTCGTTGCATTGATTCTTTGTATTGTTTTCCTGGTTTCTACTTTATTGATTTCAGCCCTCAATTTGATTATTTCCTGGCGTCTACTCCTCCTGGGGGAGTTTGCTTCTTTGTGTTCTAGAGCTTTTATCTGTGATGTTAATTCTCTGGTATAACTGTTTTCCTGTTTCTTCATGTGAGCACTTAGTGCTATGAACTTTCCCCGTAGAACTGCTTTCAAAGTGTCCCATAGGTTTGGGTATGTTGTGTCTTCATTCTCATTGAATTCAAGGATGTCTTTAATTTCTTTTTTTATTTCCTCTTTGACCCAGGGATGGTACAGTTGAGCATTATTCAATCTCCATGAGTTTGTAGGTTTTCTGCAATTTGTGTTATTGTTGAATTCTAATTTTAAGGCATGGTGGTCTGATAAGATGCATGGAGTTATTCCAATTTTTTTGTATCTGCTGAGGTTTGATATGTTGCCAAGTATGTGGTCGATTTTCGTAAAGGTTCCATGTGGTGGTGAGAAGAAGGTATATTCTTTTTTATGTGGATGAAATGTTCTATAGATATCTGTTAATCCCAGTTGGGTCATTACTTCTATTAGACCCTTTGCTTCTTTGTTGAGTTTCTGTCTGGTATTCCTGTCTAGTGGTGAGAGTGGTGTGTTGAAATCTCCCAATATAACTGTGTCGGGCTTTAGATGAGATTTAAGTTCTATTAGTTTCTTTAACCAATGTGGATGCCTTTGTATTGGGGGCATAGATGTTCAGGATAGACACTTCATCTTGGTGGGTTTCACCTGTGATAAGTATGTAATGACCTCCTTCATCTCTTTTGATTGATTTTAAAGTCTAGTTTGTTAGATATTAGGATTGCTACCCCTGCTTGTTTCTTGGGTCCATTTGATTGAAAAATTTTTTCCCAACCTTTTACTCTGTTAATGTCTGTCTTTGAGGGTGAGGTGTGTTTCTTGTATGCAGCAGAAGGAAGGGTTCTGTCTTCGAATACATTCTGGTAGTCTGTGTCTTTTTATGGGTGAGTTAAGGCCATTAATATTGAGGGATATTAATGACCATTGATTGCTCATCCTTCTTCGATTTGTGATGGTTGTTGTTGGTGGAATTATGTGTGGAATTTCACCCCTTTGTTCTTTTGGCTGTTGGTAGAGAGGGATTCTCTAATGCTTATGTTTTTCTGGTTGTAGTTAGCTTCCTTGGGATGTAGTTTTCCTTCCAAGATTTTCTGTAGGGCTGAGTTAGTGGACACATATTGCTTGAATCTAGTTTTGTCATGGAATATCTTGTTTTCTCCGTCTATAGTGATTGAAAGCTTTTCCGGGTATAGTAGTCTGGGCTGGCATCCATGGTCTCTTAGTGTAGGTAGAATATCTATCCAGTACCTTCTGGCTTTCAGAGTTTCCATGGAGAAATCAGGTGTAATTCTGATAGGTCTGCCTTTATATGTTACCTGACCTTTTTCCTTAGCTGCTCTTAATATTCTTTCTTTATTCTGTATGTTTGGGGTCTTGATTATTATGTGGTGAGGGGATTTTTTTTTTGGTCCACTCTATTTGGTGTTCTGTAGGCTTCTTGTACCTTCATTGGCATGACTTTCTTAAGGTTGGGAAAGTTTTCTTCTATGATTTTGTTGAATATGCCTTCTGCCCCTTTGAGGTGGATTTCTTCTCCTTCTTCTATACCTATTATTCTTAGGTTTGGTCTTTTCATGGTGTCCCATAATTCCTGGATGTTTTGTGTTAAGGATTTGTTGGATTTAAGGTTTTCTTTGGTTAATAAATCCATTTCTCCTAGTGTATCTTCAACACTTGAGATTCTCTCTTCCATCTCTTCTATTCTGTTGGTAATCCTTGTATTGGTAGTGCCTGACTGTTTGTCCAGCTTTTCTATTTTCTGCCTTTCTTCAGATTGTGTTTTTTTAATGTCTCTATTTCAGTTTTCAACCCTTGCAGTGTTTGCATTGCTTCTTGCAATTTTCTGTTTATCTGTTCATCCGTTTGTTGCCTTTATGAATTTTTTGGTTTGTTCTTTCTTCCATTTCTTGCATTTTTTGGTTTGCTTTTTGTTCCATTTCTCGCATTTTGTGCTTTGTTTCTTCTTCCATTTCCTTCCTTTTTTGGTTTGTTTCTTCTTCCATTTTTTTCATTTTTTGCTTTGTTTTTTCTACCATTTCTTGCAATTTTTGCTTTGTTTCTTCTTCCATTTCCTGCCTTTTTTGGTTCATTTTTTCTTCCATTTCTTGCATTTTTTGATTTGTTTTTTCTTCCATTTCTTTGAGGGATTTTCCAATATCCTCTTTTAGGGCCTCTATCATTTTCATGAAAGTGCTTTTAAGGTCGTTCTCTTCTGCTTCGTTCGCATTGGAATGTTAGGTTCTTGCTAGTGTGGAGTCTCTAGAAACTGGCGGTGTCATATTTGTTTTTCTGTTGCTGACTGTGTTTTTGTATTGTCTCTTTCCCATCTCTTCTTCTAGTGGGTGCAGAAAGAGCCCCTTACTGGTCTGGGGACCAGAGTTCCCTTTTGGTGGATGCTAGCAAGTCCAATAATCTGGTGGTTCTTCTATTCCTTGTCCAAATGCTGGTCCCGTGGGTGGAGAAGAAGAACAGGAATCTGGGGCACTTAGCCTCCTACCTGGTCCCCTGGACCCTATGCTGGGTCCTGTTGTACCTGATCCGGAACAGCTACTCCCCTGGTCTCCCTGGCTCCTTTGGTTTCCTGGTCTCGTTGGTGGGAGAGAAGATCTGGAGTCTGGGGTGCTTGGCTCCCGCCGGGATTGGGAGCTCTGTGCAGTTCCCAGGCGATCTGCAGCCATTGGAACACAGGCCCGGAAGCAGGCCTGTTTACCTGATGCTTCCTGAGGAACAGGTGCTTCCCTGGACTCCCAGCCTCCTCTCCTTTCCTGGTCTCGTTGGTGGGAAAGAAGATCTGGAGTCTGGGGTGCTTGGCTCCCGTTGGGATTGGGAGCTCTGTGCAGTTCCCAGAAGATCTGCAGGCACTGGAACACAGGCCAGGAAGCCAGCCTGTTTACCTGATGCTGCCAGAGGGATAGCTACTTCCCTGGACTCCCAGGCTCCTCTCGTTTCCTGGTCTCGATGGTGGGAGAGAAGATCTGGCGTCTGGGGTGCTTGGCTCCCGCCGGGATTGGGAGCTCTGTGCAGTTCCCAGGCGATCTGCAGGCACTGGAACACAGGCCAGGAAGCAGGCCTGTTTACCTGATGCTGCCTGAGGAACAGCTGCTTCCCTGGACTCCCAGCCTCCTCTCGTAAGTGAAACATCTTAATAGTAAATAAAACTGTCCATACAAGTGGCATGCTTGATTTTTGAACAATATTTAGCTGCCAATTAAAGATCTCAGAAGAATTATCAATATTTGTCTATATAAAATGATACAACTTATTTTTTACTGCAGAATGTTTTTTTAATCAAGCATATTACTCAAAAATTTACTACTATGTCAGAATTACTGTGATAAAGCTTCACTGCTTTGAATGTGAAATAAGGCAGAAATGGCATGGTAGCTTGTGTATGTGGCAGAAGCTGCTCAAGTGTATTTAGACAAGGAAAAAAGGTAAGCAGGACAGGTGAGAGCTTAGATAGGCACACTACCCTCAAACATGCAGGGACCTACTTTTTCCAAACAAGTCTTTGGGAGCCCATTCCACATAGAGGACTCTCTCAGTCTAGACAAAAGGGGGAGGGGCTAGACCCTTTCCAATTGATATGACAGACTTGAAGATTTCCCCATGAAAGGTCTCACCCTCCCTCTGAAGCAGAAAGGAGATGGGATAGGGAGTTGATGGGAAGCAGGGGAGGAAAAGAGGCAGAGGGAACTGGGATTGACATGTAAAACAAGATTACTTTAAATTTAAGTTTACAAAAATAAAGAAAATGGTTAAAAGTCACCAGGAATGTCCATGCTAAAACCTGAAGACTGATTCTCTGAATTTTACTGGGTCAGATTAATTAACCTATGTCTTTAAACTTTATCTCTCACAAAAGTATCAGGACATAGAATGAAATGAAAACCTGTCAGAATTTAATACAAATATCCTCAAGTTCAATTCTTAGTAAAGTCTTTAATCTTGTCTTAAATCCCTTTGTTGTATATATTTCTATGAGCATTCTGATCTTCTGAGGTCTCCGAATTTCTCCTTGAGCTACACTTACAGAATTATAGGCTTCCTCAAGCCCACATCTCCAAATATTTCTAATTTTTCCCAGAAGTCAGCTGAAACCTATACTCAGAAACAGTTATAACAATAACCCCACTTCTGGTACCAGTTTTCTCTGTTAGATTTTCTTTGTTGTGACCAATTTTTTGACACAAACAACTAAAAAGAAATACTTTTTATTATACTTTTAGAGATTAAAGACTCTGCTCATATGTGTCCATTGGCTTGGCTCTAGAGAAATGTCAGTGTCATGATAGATTTATGTATCATGATAGATGTTTGTTACTGCATGGTAGCTAAGAAGGGCAGATAGTAAGTCTTAGCCAAAACCATTCTACTTTAAAAATAATCCTCTCACTGATCTGCTTCCTCACCATAGGCTCCACTTTTTACAGCTCTACAATTTTCCAAGAATTTATTAGAATTGATATTTAGTCAATAATTTAAACTATTTGTAAGTTTGTGTATCTAATGATCTTTGGAAAATGCCTTCCTGTACATCTTCTGAATAACACTAATCTCTAAGTCATCTCTAAATCATATTGAAAACTGAGATTAAATATAAAAGATTAATGTGCAAAATCCCTGAACATATTTATATAAATTCAGACATCATGGATCATAAGTTTGAATGAGACTGCTAAGCACTTTAGGTTAATTTAGATAGAGAAATTTTTAGAAGAAAAGACAATGGTCCTTTGTTTAGCAATATTACTTTCTAAAAAGTTTTCTGGTATGGATCCTAGCTATATAAAATATTGAAATATGTAATTGGTCCATGTTTTCCAGAAATCTAGAAGAAAAACTATAGCAAGTAAGAATTATGGGATGATATCAAGACACACCATGAAATTTGATACAAAGGTGAGTGAAATGAAATAATGGAGTTTTAACAGAAAAGTCATCAAAACAAGTATCTATTTGAAGGATTAATAAGCAAGTTACCTAGTAGTAGGAAAGCATTCCCTAGATACTTCTACACAGAGTATTACTGAATTCATAAAATAAGAGAAAAAAGGATCTGAAAGAAAGTGAAAATAGTCTAATATTGGAAAGGTAGTTGCTCTAGTGGGAAGAGACACTATTCACATCCTTGCTACACCCATTTAATGTTTCATAGGAAAGGACACCTGTGGAATTATGTAGTGTTCCCTGGAATCATGTCTAGCCTGTTACCCTGTTGACCTCAATATGCATAACTACCAAATTGGTCTCCATATGTCTTTTTGTTTTCTTGCTTCTGGTATTTATGATGAGTAGCCAATGAAACCTTAAGGATGACTTTTATAAAGTCTTTGAAATTTTATTGTGCTTAGTTCTTCAAGGTATGTTAGAAGATTAAGATAGTCTGGTAATGAACTAATTGTTCAATTTATTGTCTTCCTTTTGATGGTTGCCTCATTGCTCCATTTCTGCTTAGACTTTTCTATTCATGACAGAATCAGATGAATTGCATGACCTGGTGACCTCAGTTCTCTAATAGACTCAACAAATATATAATTCAAGTGTCCCCAGTAATTATTCCCCATTCTTTGTCTTTTATCTTCTTCATTCTAAATGGATGGAGAAGTGTGTGTGTGTGTGTGTGTGTGTGTGTGTGTGTGTGTGTGTGTACTTAAGGATAATGATAGAATGATTTTTCTCCAAGGGTGAGCCCTCCCTGATAAATTATCCTATCCCAGGTCAGCAGCCATTTTTGTCTCTCTTTTTTAAACTGAAAATAGATTTTCTTCATTCAATATATTCTGATTACAGTTCTGCTCCCAAACCCCTCCTTGGTCCTCCACAATTGGAATTCACCCAAATTAACCCATTTCTGTTTATGCTTTAATTAGCATACTATGAGAAACCAAAATAATATTAATAGTAACTAATAATAATATAAAATAAAAGCAAACAAACCACAACAGCACAAAATAAACAAAAGGAAAATAGCTAATGGAAACACACACAGATGTAGAGACACACTCATTTACACACACAGAAATCCCATAAATCACAAAATCAGTCCTCTGTCTCTGCAAATCAAGACCACACTGGAGAAACCCACAGAAACAGCTGACCTGAACAAGTGAGTGCTCATGAACCCTAATCTGACAGCTTGGGAAGCAGCATAAGACTGAACCAGGTCCCCTGTGTTTGGGGCCTCTGGCAGTGGTACCAGTATTTATCCCTAGTGCATTAATGGGCCTTGGGAGCCCATTACCTATGAAGGGATACTGTCTCAGTCTAGATACACAAGGAAGGGACTAGGTGACAGACATTGATGACTCCCATTGAAGTCCTCACCCTCCATGAGGAGTGGATGGGGAATGGGATGGGGAGATATTGGGGGAAATGGAATTACTATAGGGAAAGGGAACTGGGACTGGTATGCAATATATGATTGTTTTTTAATTAAAAAAAGATAAAAAAATACACAAAATCAGAAACCATAATATATAAGCCAAAGATCTGTAGTGTAAAACAAACAAACACAATACCCAGAAAAAGCGTCAAAACACTAACAATTCCCCCCCCCCAAAAGTACCATTGTGTACATTTTGTGTTAGCCTTCATTACTGAGCATGGGGCCTGCCTTAAGAGTGGTTTGTATACCCAATGTATAAATACTAATGTTTTATTTTGGAACAGTCAGCAGCAGAAGATAGAGTTTGATTTACCGATGGGGGCTTGTGGACTTCCCCTCTCAGTGCTGGAATTCTATATAGCTCAGACCTGTGCAAGACCTGTTCATGTTGCTGTAGTCTCTATGAGCCCAACTGTGAGATGGTCCTGCTGTTTCTTTGGTGTCTTCTACCTGCTCTGGATCTTATAATATTTCTAACTCTTTTCTTCCCCCAAGTCCTGAGGGGGGAGACTTGATGGAGACATAACATTTAGGGCTGAGTGTCCTAAAGTCTCTCACTTTCTGCACTTAGTCCAGCTGTAGATCCCATTGTTTTCATCTGATTCAGGAGAAAACTTTTCTGATGATAGCTGAGCAACCACTGATGTTGTCTGTGCTTCTTGTATTTTGATAGAGATCTGATGTCTCTTCAATAATTTTGTCTAAAATATTTCAGTGGCGTTGAACTGGGTATCTTCTCCTTTCTTTATTTCTATTATATGTACATTTGGTATTTTCATAGTGTCCCAAATTTTCTGGCTGTTTGTGTCTGGAAATTTCTTTTTTCTTTTTAGATTTTGCATTTTCTTTGACTGAGATTTTTTTCCTTTTGTCTTTTTTTCAATGCCTGAGATTCTTGTATGACAGCATGGGACATGTAAAGCAATATGGTAGACTTTGTCAAAGTAACACTGCTAAGAGTGGAGAAATGTGTATAATGTACACATTTAACAAAAATTTAGGAGAGCTGATTGCTATTGCTAACAACTAATTATGAATAATTTCTTGTGGCATATAGGGAGATTTTTATGCATTTAGGAAGATTATTTCCTAATGCATACAGGGAGATTTTTATGCCACTGGATCTTTTCTTGTTTTATCTGCTTTTCTTCTTTTTCAAATGCAAATGATGTTATTATTTTAATTAATGTATTGAAACCAAAGAATAATCTCAACCTGTCAGTTAAAACACAAACATATGTTCTTATGTTGTCAACGCAAGTGTGTCCTGGCGCTTACTTTTTCTAATTATAGATTCTTCTAGTCAGTTACTTTTTTAAAAAATAAAAGGATCCAAACTGCTCAGATATTTTTCCTTTTCCTTTTCTTGTTTCTGGAAGACATCAAGTTTTGACACTGTGATCTAACTTGGAAGCTCATACTGGAATCGTGGCATATATTTGGAAAGCTCTTTCTCTCCAAAGCCAGCAACAAACTGAAGCTACATGCAGATAATTTAGTTTATTCTATCAAAGAAAACAAGAGCCAGACACTAAAATGGTAAAAAAAATCCCTCCCAAAAATTTTTAAAGACTATATTCAGTATAGAACTAGGTTGAGTTATAAATGTATTGTGAATGAATGACAACTAGTAGGAGAGTAGTAGACATAATTTGATGGAAACTTAGTAAAGATATTTATTTTTCTGAATATAGGATATACCTATATTACCTAGGATATAATGAAAGATATATGTAAGGTGATCAAATGGCAGAGTAAAGACTCAATTAGGTCTAGAGTTCATGGGTTTTCATGAGCTTAGTTCAGCTGTCTCTGTAGATTTCTCCATGGGTAAGGAACGAAGTCCTTCCACAACTTACTGTGCGAGACTATGTTAACTCCTCATGGGAGCCCTTACTAGTGAGAAGGATGGACTGGGTGTGGGCTACAGGGAAGGTGATACAGGGTGTGAGGAGGCAAAGGGTGGTGGGAGGAGGGGTGTGATGGAGAACTGTGGTTGGAATGTAAAATGAAATAAAAAATTTAAAAATGGAATAAAAAAAACTCAACTAGATTGACCTAAGAAGATTTTTTGGCAATACCAAAAGATATGGGGCTAAATGTGACAGTATAATGGTATTACATTGAGAAAAATACACATAAAGACTTATGTTTGGTTGGATGAGCTCATCATGCCAATTCCCAGTAGCAATCTGACTTATTGTATAAACAGAATCCTTAAACATTTTTTTTCATAAATTTTTTCTGTCCTTAGCAATTTTATAGCACTTAAAATCAAAGCTTAGCATCAATATCCCTTAAAGTTGATTCAGAGGATTTCTACTAATCATGAGCTAGAAAGAATCAATTGCTATTTCTCAACATAAAAAGATACTATATTAGAAAAGTTTCCTCACTTAAAGATTTTTATGCGGTCATTTATTATGTGGACTGTTCCAAAGAATGGCATGTTAATTGAGGACCATCTTGGCAGCCCATGAGGCTCTGACTGTTTATAGCTATGCAATCTGCCATCAGAAACCTGTATCTAACTCAGGATCCATGGCCCTCGTGCTAGCAGGGGTCACAGACTGACAAGTCAAAGAGCAATGGAGGGAGAAATGAGGGGCTATTAATTAAGTTAGCTCAGGAAACATCATCTGAATATTTCCCCTCATTAGCTGCCCAGGGTTTCTTGGACGATTCCAAAGGAAACATTCTCAGAAACCAAGAGTAGGCAGAGGGAACATTTTATTAGTTTATCTAAACTTTAATCACAGCTGTCCTTTCATCTCTCCATTCTTCATGTGAACAAAAGTTCTGAAAAGAATAGTATCTTTCACTGAAGGCTCTGCAAACATAAGTGACTGATTAGTATATCAGCAATGTAGAAAGGCGAAAATGTCACATATGTATAACCAGATTATCTTAGGGTATCTTCAGTCTTCTTGCTAGGCATTACTGCCTTACTCAGCATCTGACCTAACACCTGTGTGAGCATTACAAACATAGCACTACTAACCGTCCGTAGGTTTGAAAATGCCACCAGAAATCACCAAAGGCCTCTTGGAGAGTTTTTTTCTGCTTAGTTGTAACCTTCCTAACTAATGTTTCCATTAATTTAGTTGAAAGGTGACTTGATTTATGATTTTGTTTGTTCTGTCATTGTACAAAATTCATCAAACTGCTAGTACACTGGAACATGGAATTTGAGGTAGCCTAAATCCATGTTCCTGGATCAAAGTTCCTCATTATCCTTTTGATGAAAGATATTTTTTGCTGTCTATACCTGTTACCAAGTAGAGAAAAAAAAAAAGAAACCAAAGAATGTTATTGGGAAGGCCTAAATCAGATCAAATTAATAAACTATGTTTATTGAAATGTACATATGGCAGAGATAACACAACGCAGTATCATTAAAATAAATTATTAAAGCGGGTTTAGTTAAAATATATATCCATAGAAAATTAGCTTTTGTTTCCTTTTGCATTTTGTCATTTACTAAGGAATGGTAAGGAATTACTAAAGAATCCAACTAATTAAAGACAAGATGAAAATTCACTATATGAAAGTTCAACATGGTTTTTATAAAAAGAAAAGTCTAATGCAATAGAAACATATTTTACCTTTCTTTTATGGGATTTTTAATCTCACTCAGCTGTCAATCATTCTCATTATTTTGGACACATTTTCAAACAACCTAAATTGTTCCCACAGCGGCAGCCAAACTCAATAAGCAGTAAACCATTGAAGACTGTGTGATTTCACCTGAGACCTTAAGCAGTGGAGTGGCTTCCTGTTAGAGAAAGGAGGGAAGAAACCTCAACAGGAGGTTTCAACACAGAAGGAAAATAGTCTCTGTAGTCTATCCACAACATTCCCCATCAAAACCTCTTAAAAATCCCAAATGAACAACCACTGTAATGAATACCTTCTTGATTTGCAAAAAAAAAAGGAGAATTATTTCAGCAGGCAAAAATGTGTTGTAGTTCATTCATCTGTAAGATGAATAAAAAATATATAGTAACTGCCTGGACAAAAGGCAAATTGGCGAATATTTATTTAATGCCTTTTATAATGCATGCACTGTATATTTTAACTTGAACTGTTTTCTAAGATTCTGCCTTTCTACAAGAAAAACAAAAATAAATACTCTGCCAATAACGATAGTTACATGGGTTTATTTACATTATAAAATTTAGATTCTCAAAATTTTTAAAGTCAGGTATTCTTTTTACATGTATAAACATGTACATCAACATGTTTTCCTATTTGTACCCAGAGTCAAATTAAATTAAATTAAATCTAGTGTAAATTTTGAGGTCAGCTTTCATTACTCTAGCTAGAGACGGTGGGACCTGGGAGAATGGAGCTGACAAATAAGGCAGATAAAGGAGTCATGCAGTAGCCTGCTTTACTCAGATAATTTAATACTCTGAGAGCTAAAAAATGCTCTATGAGCAAAGTATGCAGGAGTTCGGGCTGTATACAGTCACAAGGAGAAGACACACAGAGCAAAATCATGTTTTTCCATAGAGGTATTTAAAGGATATTTTACATATTTAATCGGATAGCAACAGCAAGCAATAACGAGTAATCTGAAGCAAAGTCACTCCTGTTTGCTCCACTTGGGAGGAGTGGGAAAACCCATTCCAAGAACACTTATGTGTTTTGAAGAAACTGAGGTCACAAGATTCTTGTATTCTCACAGTGTTCTCACAAGCACTCAGAATTCTCACAGGAGTCCTTTGATGGACTGTGTTCTGGCTGGTGACTATTTCTAACAAAGTGAAATTTAAATATACATATGGTTTGGAAAAAATACTAAGTTAATCAAATCTAATCTGAATAAGAAAGCTGTAAGCTCTCCAACTGAAAGCTCTTCACTTCAGGTAGGAAAAATAAAAATGAAAGTTCCATTTAATTTGTAGGTAACTTGTTTTAAAACAGTAGATGTAATTTAATGCCTTGTTGTATACGATTCATAATTGTTTTTAATACCCTTCCCTTCATTTTCCTTTTTAACTTAATTTTGGGATTGCATCCATATTCTCTATCTCTTCTATCTCTTTTTTTTTACAATTTTCTCAGACCTCATCAAAGTGATTTTCTTGTAGTTTTGTTTCATTAATATTGGTAAAGATGCTCAACTGTGTGTCTAAAGACTTGTCTTCTTAATATTTTTCAACAATAATTAACTTGTGCAAGTAATAACTAACAAATCATGAATATGTCGGACTTCAAAGCTTATTGCTATTAGAGAAATTAGTTTCATGATGAAGTCAAAATAACAGGAGTGTTACTCTCCTAGACAGGCTGGAAAGCTGTTATTGACAAATATAAAATGTGGATTATCTTTTGCTTTTTAATTTAATTAATTTAGTGTGCATATCAATAAGCAAGTAATGACAGTATAATCTTATAAATCTTAACAAACCAAGACAGTATTAGAAACTAACAAGTCAATTAATATTTTATACTTTTCAGGATAATCAAAGCAAATCATCACTTTCTACATAGTTAGTGCTTCCCATCTATTTTACTACCACTTACAAACATTTGGTTTATGTAGTGTTTGTTTCTCATATCCTTGTACAAGAAAGAGGAAATTAAAACTGTAAAGTAGCTATACTATTTTTCTATTACATTAAAGAAACACAAGCTTTTGTGGACAGAATACTGGTAATGCTGGTAATTAAATTTAGAAGATAGTTTTTGCAATCCATAGTTTAGAGTCTTAGCAGGTTGTGGTTTTTTCTTATTTGTGCTTAAATAATTATTTGTATATTCAAAAACAAAGTATATGTTTCTGTGGCCAGCATCATCAAGAATAGACTTCCCACAGGTGAGATTGTCCATGAGCACCCTGAGAATTCAGCACAGTACTACTCCAGAAAATGGTTACTCTCAGAGAGCACTGGGGACAGAGTCTGCAAAGGAATGGAGTCATTGTAGCCACCATGGAAGCTACGATACTGTAAACTGGCAGTCACAAAGAACACAGGGCAAGAATAGTTCCTTGGGGGACAGCCACCGAGAGAATCTTTCCGAAAAGGGCTCATTGAAGACATGCATTTGTTCACATGAGCACTCTCCAGCTAACACACGGGCAAATTCCAAAAAAAAGGTGTTCAGTATGCACAATATATCAAACCAGAGCCAAATTCCTAAGTAGGTCTTTAAAGTAGTGGCAGATAGATTATTTTGTATAACTTCATGCTGTGGTTTCTTATTTTTAATGAATGAATGTCTTTCATAGCTCACAAATGGTTTCATAGTTCAATGAGTTCATTGCCATGGATTTCAGGTATGCACTGCAATTTGATTACTAAAAAAATCTCTTGCTCAAATTAATTTTAAAAGTCCAAATAAAGTTTATATTAAAATTATTTCCTTAGTATAAATTCCCGGTGGCCTTTGGGGCATACTTCAGAGGTAGACACCTTTTCCATTAGGTGTAAGGTGGATTTGTCATGAGTAGAGAAAATAAAATATCAGTAATAAGATTACATGTTCTTTTTCTTGGATTCATTTATTTGTTCAACTTTCTTTTAATTTATACTCTGTGTCTTTCACATCATGCAACTTGACCCCATTCATTTCTCATTCCTTGGTATCCACCCTCTGCTGCTTTCACAGGCCCCCACCCAAATAAAATAAAATGAAATTTAAGAGAACAAAAAGTAAGAAAAAGGAAAAAAATCTCACCATGGAAGCTGTAGTGCGATACAGTGAGTTACACAGTAAACACTTTTATACTTATAACTTTACTGTGAGTCATTGGTCTGGTTCCAGGCCGCTGGCTTCTGCTACACTCTCAGTGGCTGGGCCCTCATTGAAAATCCTCTTGGATATCGTGCTATTGCCTTGTGTCCTGCAGCTTGGGTCTGTAGGACTGGCCCCTTCATGTATCCTAGCAGATCAGTCCCTGCCCCTCACCAGCTGCAACACTCAGGAGAACAGGCCCTGCACCTTGGAAGGGAAGCATAATAGAGCAGACCCTGTTGGCAGAGGTGTGGTTGAGCCAGCCTCAAGTTGTGAGCATGGGACATAGCCCTCTCCTTAACCATCTACAGCTACTGCCTGTGACAGAAGAGGGTGCTGAACCTTCCCTGTACCAGTGGCAGCATTCAGGAAAGTGGGTCCTCCTCCTTGCCTGGGAAACACAGTAGAGCTGACCCTGTGGCAGAGGCTTGGGTGAGCTGGCCCTGAGGATGTGAGAGTAGGCTAGCAGATCACGCCCCCTTGTCTGTCTTGTGGTGGTGAGGGCAAGAGTAAGATGCCCTCTGGGCCCCTTGCCTCTGCCACCTGTGGTGGCCCAGGATCCTTTTACCAGATGTAGCACTCAGGAATTCTGTCCCTGCACCTCACCTGGGAAGCACCCCAGAGCTGACTCCATAGTTAGGGATGCAGGTGACCTGGCCCTATGTAGATGGAAGTTTTTACCCCCCACAGTCCTGCAGCTGTTCAGTCCCAAATAAACACACAGAGGCTTATATTAACTACAAACAGTTTAGCCTATTACTTAGGCTTATTACTAAGAAACTCTTACAACTTAAATTAACCCATAATTCTCATATATGTTTAGCAGGTGGCTTGGCGCCTTTTCTTTGTGTGGCATTCTCACCTTGCTCTTGCTGTGTCTGGCTGGCAACTCCTTATTTGCCTTTCCTCTTCCCAGAATGCTTCTAGTTTGGTGGCTCTGCCTATAAGTCCTATACTGGCCAACCAGCATTTTATTAAGCCAAGAACATGATCCTACATCAGCCTGGAGAGCTGGAGCATGGAGATATGGTCCTGTCCCTCATCTGCCACGTGGTGGTATGGGTTGAGGAGAGATGCCCCCCCACTTCAGCCCTTGAAGCCTGTGACAGGTGGGAGAGCTGGCTCTGAGATCTACAAGCAGGAGAGACAACCTCCAATCACTGGTTTTGGCAACCTAGAGAGCGGCCCCTGCATCTTGCCAGGGCAACAAAGTAGAGTTAGGCCTGAAGATGTCGGTGCTGGAGTGCTTAGGAGCAGGAGAACCGGCCCTGCCACTTGCTCATTGATGCAAGGGGTGAACTGGCCAGGAAAATGCTGGGGAACTCACTCTGGTGGTGCAGATGAGGAGAGCTGGCAGGCTGACCAACCCTGCCGACTACCCAGGTGTCCTGCGCTACCGTCTCGCCAGCAAGAACGACGCAGGACACTCGGATCCTTCTGCAGTAAAGCTTTAATACATCTTGAGAGATAGATGATCAGCTTCTGAGAGGGAGACCCCAAGCTAAGAAACCCAGCCCCTTATATAAGCCTAGGAGCTCCGAGTGAGACGTGTAGAGCCGAGATTGGTGGTTTGCTCATCACCCCAGATGACACCACGAGAGAGGCACAGCTTAAACGGTGAACTCCAACTGACAGCGGATTTCAGCGCCATCTTCTAATGGTGATAGCGATAGCGAGGGCGGCTCCTCACACCCAGGCCCAAAACCAGGGTTATGAGTTGACCTCCCCCCCCAGCATCTACCCATCTAAGATCTCTGGAACACGTGAAGATTATATATTTTTAAATCGCTCTGATTGTTATATCTCATGGCTGTCAATACTGATCTCCTGAGCATCTCCACCATTGTACCGTAATTTAATCATTGAAACAGGGTATCATAGAATCCCTAACTCATTGTCAAGATGGGAATCACAGCCAGTCCCTGACATCCTTCTCCCTCTGACTCCTATTAATGTAATGACAGATGCGAGCCACCATGCTTTTCTTTGTATGGGTGCGCTGGAGATCAGGGCTCCTGGTCTCATGCTTATCCAGAAAGTACGCCATCTTGAAAACTTTTAAAAAATTCATAGTTTAGCCATTTGCATTGCTAGATGAATACTTACTTATATAACTGTAATTGCTCATCAGTATCTATTATGAAATAAAACCATAAAAACATATTTTTAAAAACAGTTACCACTAATAATAATCTAGGACATAGAATTTTTGTCTAAATCAGTTTGCAGATGTGTAGCTTGAGTGGTGGTTGACATATATAGGAGACATCTTACAGGAGGATGAACATGGTAGTATCATTTTCTGTGTTAGTACAAAAGGAGGATTTTTTTGCAGTACCAATATTGTAAAATTTTGGAGGCTTTGTGAATAAGATGATAATGTCAAACACTAGGAAATATTCAGTGAATCTTATAAATTTGGAGTCATTAATTGCTTTAAGATTTAAGATTTGAGGGCTATACTTTGGCTCTGTTTTGGGCTTTTTTTTGATTGTTTACTTTTTGAGGAACCTTCATACTGGTTCCTGTATTGGCAGCATTTGTTTACATTCCCCCTGGAAATGTAAGGGTTTCTCTTTCCCCACGTGTGCTTTAATGTTTATCTTATTCTAACTTGGGTTTGGCGAAATTGTGTATGTGTTTGAATTTTCAATTCCCTGTGATAGCTAAGGATATTGGACTCTTTTTTCTGCATGTTTATTAAATATTTTTGTTTCAGTTGAGGTATGGCTGTGGAATTCATTATCCCATTCATTAATAAGCTAATTTATTTTTTCTTTGTGCATTCACAGCTCTTTATATATTATAGATATTATGACATTAACTGTTGAAGAGCTGACAAAGATCACATACACTTTGTAATGTGACTCATTACCCTGTGATTTTTGCATATATAGAAGCTTTATAATTTCAACCTGTCTCATATGCCAGTAGCTGGGATATATTCTTTTGCTACTCTGGTAACTTAACAGAAAGTTTATGCTAATGGATATATCTGAAAATTTCAGGCCTTCTATAATTTCCCTTTTTTTTTCAGGATAAAAGATGAGTCCAATGTCTAACAACATAATAAAACTGCAGTTACATCAAATGAAAATGTGATAGTTTATTTTTAAGATAAATGCAAAAGATCATGACACAAGTTTCCCAAAATGCAATATTACAGTCTAATGATAATTATCTGTAAGTTTTGTAGACACATAACAAAAGAAAATCATAAATGAAGGCACATTTCTCGTGGAACCTCCGTCAGATAGCTATTTTCTCTAGGTTTCAGATGGTCTCTGATGATATTTGTAGTTTTTTAGTAGACAAAAGCTTGCGGCCTATTACTTTACTACATCCTACAAGATTTCACATAAATCAAGAGGATGTTCGCTCAGAAAGTCTACAAACAAACCTAGCCAAAATGTGAGAGCCCTCTACAATGACAACTTAAAACACTCAAGTGAAGAATCAAATATGGACAGAGTGCTCATGACCATGAGTTGGCAAGATTAATTTCATGAAAATAACTATTTTACAAGGCACTATGCACAAATTCAACACAATTTTCGTTCTATTTGACTTAAAAATTGACGTTCATCCTTTCACTATGAGACTGTGTGGGTTTTTGCCAGGAAGGTATGTGTCATGGACAAAATTGGTAGCTCTTATCCTGGTTTTTAATTCATTCACTTCCTTTGCCTTTCTAATGGTGAGTTGAAATCATTTTCCTTTAGGTTTATTATTGACACTGTTTTATTAGTTCCTGTTGTGCTGTTGGCTGTTGCTCTGGTTAGTTGTTAATTGTCAGCCTCCATCCCCACTGCATTGTTATTTGCAGTTTTCTGGTTTGGTCTTTTGAACAGGACACATTCTTTGTTCACCATTTCTATTATGACATTTACTATTTCCTGCAGTCTCGTGAAAGAGGAGTCTTTCTTCTTCCTCTGTGTATAGTATTCTTTTAAATATTTATGCCATAGTGGGTTGGTTGTCACCAGATGCCTTAGGTTGTGATTTGTTATGGCAGCTTTATTTATAAATCAATTTTATAAGACATCTTTGCTAGATATAGCAATCTTGGCTGACAGTTACTTAGGTTCAGAGCTTGAAATATGTCATCCCATATTTTACAGGCCTTGTTTGGCATTGCTGAAGGGAGAACTGATATTATTGTGATGTGTTTGCCTTTGTATGTGAGTTGGCATTTTTGTATTACTACTTTCAATGTATTTTCTTTGCTTGGTAGTTCTTACATCCTGTTTATAATATATCATGAATCAATTTTTCTTTCATCATATACGTTGGATGTTTTAAACAGCTTTTGTTTTTCAATATCCACCTCTTTCCCTGGAGTTAGGAACTTTCTATTGTAATTTTATTAGTGAAGTTGTCTATGCTTTTTGACTTTAGTCTCACTTTTTTCTACTCTTTAAATTCTTTTATTGTTTTCTTTTTAAAAATAAAAATCTCATATAATATATTCTGATTACAGATTCCCCCTCCTTCTACCACTTCAACTTCCTCCACACCTCCTTCCTATCCGGATTCTTCAGTCCTAGCCTCCCCACAGTACCTCATCCATCCATAACTACATATTCTATTGCCTTCTTCTAGGGAGAACTACTCCCGACCTCTGAGGTTCCATGCATTGAGCATATCGAATTAGCATCTAATATCTACTATAAGTGAATATACTATATTTGTCTTTCTGGGTGTAGTTACTTCATATAGGATCAGTTTTTTGAGTCTGGTTCCCTCTATTTACCTATGAATTGTATGATTTATTCTTTTTATGGTTGAGAAAAGCTCTATTGTATAAATGTGCTACATTGTCATCATTATCCATCCTTCTGTTGAGAGTTGCCTCAAATCTTTGAATATTCTGAATATAGCAAAAATAAACATGGTTGAGCAAGTGTCTGTATGAGAGGACAGGAATTCTTTGTGTATATTCTAGAGTAGAATAGCTAGATCTTGAGGTAGATCAATTCCCATCTTCCTGAGAAACCACCACACTGATTTCCATAATGACTGTACAAGTTTGCACTCCTAGCAGAAATGGATGAGTTTCCTCCTTACTCCCCACTATCACTAATGTGAGCTGTCATTTGTATTACTGATCTTAGTAACTCTGGTTAGTGCAACATGAAATATAAAAATAGTTGTGATTTTCATTTCCCTGATGAGTAAGGATGCTGATCATTTCTTTTAAGAGCTTTTAAGAGCCATTTGAGTTTCCTCTTTTGAGAATTCTGTTTAGATTGTATCCCATTTTTAATTTTTTTATTTATTTCATTAATATCCAGATTTTGAATTCTATGTAAAACTTGGATATTAGCCCTCTATTGGATGGGTTATTGGTAAGAATTCCCATTCTGTAGCCTTCCACTTTCTCAGAAATTTGATAGAATTTGCCTTGTAGATGATTTTAGTTTTACAAGGTGCAATTTGTTAATTGTTGACTTTTGTATCTATGCTGATGGAGTTCTGCTAAGAAAGTCTTTTTCCATTGAGTTCAAGGCTATTCCTCCCTTTCTTTTCTATCTGGCTCAGGTTCTATCTGGTTTGGGTTGTTTAATTTAATCATTTGAGGTTGTTTTGTGCAGGATGATAAGTATGGATCTGCTTGGATCCCTTTACATTCGACCATCCAGTTTGACAAACACCATTTGTTAAAGATAACTGTCTTTTTTCCAGTATGTATTTCTGACTTCTTTACAAAAGTCACATATCCACAGGTGTGTGGATTTATGACTGGGTATTTGAAGCGACTACATTGATTGATATGTCTGCTTTTGTGCTATACCATGCTGTTTTCTACTATGGTTGCTCTGTAATACAATTTGATGGTGGTGACAGTGACACTTGTATAAATTCATTTATTATTCAGAATTTTTTAAAGATATCCTTGATTTTTTGTTTCCATTTGAAGCTGAAAACTGTCTTTTCAACATCTGTGCAGCATTGTGTTAAACATTTGTTGATGATTGAATGATTCTGTAGATATTTCTTGGTAAAATGGCTACCTATTCCATATTTATCCTACTGATCCATAAACATGTGAGATCTTTACAACTTCAGGAGTCTTTAAATTCTTTCTTTTATGTAATCCTAAGATTCTTCATTTTTGAAGCTATTTTTAATAGTATTGTTTCCTCAATTTCTTTCTCAGTCCCTTTGTCCTTTGTGTATTCGAGGGCTAGTGTTTTTTTTTTGTATGTGTGTGTTTGTTTTGAGTCCTGATACTTTGCTTAAAATATTTATAGGATGCAGATTTTTCTTGGTAAAATATTTATGATCATTATATATACTATCATATTATCTACAAATAAAGATACTTTGATTTCTTCTTTATAATTTGTATTCCCTTGATCATATTTTGTTTGGCTTACTGCCCTATATAAAACTTCAGGCACTTTATTGAGTAGTATGGAAAGAGTGGACAACCCTGACATCATCTTGATTTCAGTGGAGTTTGTTTGAAATTCTTTCTATTTAAGTTAATGTTGGCTATGAGCTTGCTGTAAACCAACCTTATTATGTCGAGTTGTATTTCTTGTATAGCTATTCTCTTTAGGACTTTTATTGTGAAGGGGTTTTTGATTGTGTTAAACTTTTTCTGCATCTAATGAGATGATCATGGTTTTTGCTTTCTTTTTTCTTTCAGGTTTTTCATGCTGTGGATTGCATTTAGTGATTTACATATGTTGAACAATCCCTGTATCTCTGAAATGAAACCTACTTGTTTATGATGGAATATTTTTGGGATGTGATCTTAGTCAGTTTGCAAGGGTATGGTTTTGGAGAATTTTTGCATATGGGTTCATAAGGGAAATTTATCTGTAATTTTCATTTATTGAGTTTTTATTTATATAGTTTAGATATTATGGTAAGAGTGGCCTCATAAAATGAATTTAGCAACATTCCTTCCATATCTATTGTGGAATAATTTCACAAGTATTGGTGTAAATTCTTTTTTGAAAGTCTAATAGAATTCAAACCTAAAACTGTATGGCCATGATTATTTTTTTGATTGTGAGATTTTTAGTTACTGCTTTTATTTTACTGGGCATTATAGATTTGTTTAAATTACTTATTTGATCTTGAAACAACTTTTGTAAGGAGTATGTATTGAAAAAAAATTTACATTTCTTTTCAGATTTTCCAATTTGTTGTATTACAGGTTATTAAAGTGTGTGTTTATGATTTCTACATTTCCTCCATGTAAGTTATGTCCTCATTTTTTACATCTCATTTTGTAATTTGGACCTTTGTTTCTGCTTTTTAGTTAATTTGGATAAGTGTTTAGTCAATCTTACTGTTTTTTTTCCAATCAATTCTTTCTTTGTTTTATTGATTTTCTGTAATTATTTTAGTTTCTATTTTATTGTTTTTGGCCTTGGGTTGGATTACTTTTGGCTGAGATTTCTGCTTTTTCTTCTAAAACATTCAAGTATGCTGTTGTTACCAGCATGAAATCTCTCCATTTTTTTTAATGTGTGCTTTGAACTTGCCTCTTAAAATGGTCTGATAAGCTTGGCTATGTTGAGTTTTCAATTTTCATTCAATTCTAATTTCCCCCTTAATCTCTTTTCTGACTTACTTTTCATTCAGTGGTTAGTTCTTCTTCTTCCATGTGTTTCTAAGTGTTTTGTTTTTTTTTTTCATCTTGTTTTTGATATCCAGTTTTAATCCATGCTGGTTAGATAGGATGCAGGGTGTTATTTCAATTTTGTTTTATCTGTAGTAATTTGCTTTGTAGCCCTAGTATGTGGTCAATTTTGTTGAATGTTGTATGAGGTGCTGAGAAGAAGGTATATTCTTTTGTGTTTGAGTGAAATGTTCTATAAATATTTATTAAGGTCATTTGGTTGATAGCATTTGTTAGCTCGAGCACTTCTCTGTTTAGTTTTTGTCTAGACAACCTGTCTATTGTGGAATGGAGTCCTGAAGTCACCCAATCTGAGGGTGTGAGGGTCAATAAGCAATTTAAATAGAGTAGTATTTCCTTTGTGTGTATGTGAAAATTGATTGTCCGTGTGTTTGGTTCATATATATTAAGAGTTTTAATGTCATATTGGTGGATTTTTCATTGGATGAGTATCTAGTGTACCTCCTATTATCTACTCCAGTTTTGGCTTGAAGTCTATTTTCTCAGATATTAAAATGGCTACACCAACTTACTACTTAGGTCTATTTACTTTGAATAGTGTTTGTCTTCCTTTTCCCCTGAGGGGATATCTATCCTTGATGTTCAGGTTTGCTTCTGAATGCAATAGAGCCATGGGTACTGTTTTCATGTTAATTTTGCTAATCTATATATTGTTATTAGGGAATTGAGACCACTGATGTTGAGAATTATCAATGAGCAGAGTTTATTGTTTCCTTTTTTTTCTTGGTGGTGTGTATGAGCATGTGGTGTGTGTGTGTGTGTGTGTGTGTGTGTGTGTGTATGTGTGTGTGTTCCGTTATTTTGATTTGCTCACCTGAAATTATTCATTCCTTGGTTTTTCTTTAAAGGCGTTTTTTAAAATCATGTATACAGTGTTCTGTCTGCATGTATTCCTGGAATCCAGAAGGGACCATCTGTCCAGGATCTTCTGCATTTAGAGTCTTTTGGTGTGTCAGGCATTATTCTATATCTGCTTTTATATCTTTGTCTTTTCCCCTTGTAGCTTAATATTATTTCTTTGTTCTGCACATTAGTGTTTTATTATTATGTGTCATGGGGTTTTCTTTTTGATCACAATGTATTTGATGTCTGTATGCTTCTTGTATCTTGATAAACATCTACCTGTTTAGGTTAAGAAAATTCTCTTCTATGATTTTATTAAAGATATTTCTATGTTTTTTTCTTCTTCTTCCCCTATTTCTATTACTGTTAGATTTGATCTTTTCATGGTGTAACAGATTTCCTAGATGTTTCGTGCCCTAAGTTATTTAGAATTTAACATTTTCTTTGAACAAGGAATCCATTTCTTCTATTTCATTTTCAATTCCTGGGATTTTCTCTTCCATTCTTTCCGTTGGTGGGGCTTGACACTGAGGTTCTTGTTTTGATATTTCAGTGTTTCATTTCCAGATTTCCCTCAAGTTGGATATTTTTTTCATGGATTCTATTTCCACTTTCAGATCTTGCACTATTTTTATTCATTTCATGCCACAGCTTGCTTTTTCTTTCATTGATTATTTTAAAGGGATTTATCCATTTCCAACTTAAATTATTTAACATATCCATAAAGACTATTTGAGATCCCTATCTTGTGTTTCAACTATATTGCAGTTCTTGCAGTCTATGTTAATAGTGTTTGCTGGGCTCTAGTGAATACATGGCCAGCCTGTTCTTTATTTGTTTTTATTTTAGTGTTTAGGTTTCTAGGTTCAAGAGAACTGTAATTCTTAGTGCTAATATCTGGTCTTACCTTTGTTGTTTGGAAGGGTTTTTTTCGCCCTTTCAGGATTGGATTTGGAGAAGAGGAGGGAAGTGGTGAAGATTTGGAGTGAGCATACCTGCTTTCCTGGCCTGTGGGTTTACAGGCAGTTCCTGCTGTAGTTGAGAGCGTGGGTAAAGGGATGAGTTCTGAGAAGGAAGTTTTACAAGAGAAGATATGCACGAATTGCTTCTAGAGAGAGGGGGCAAAGGGAAAGGGTGGTCACAGCAGGTGTTCTGTTATAGATCTGGCAATGAGACTGTACCCCATGGATGCTTAGATTCCATCTCTTAAACATATCTTGCAGTTCTTAACACATTCTTTTATATATATGAATATATTATTTCCACCTGTCTGTTGATGATGTGTTTTCTATTGTGCTTTTTATTTGGCTAACTCTGGTTTTCAACATTTGTTTCATTCTTTGCAGCCTCTAATTCCTTGCTGAATTCTGCCCCCTCATTTCTGAAATTTGCTTCCAAGTTTCTGTCTTTGCCAACATTTTTTGTTGTGTTCTTTCATACTATATACTCTGATAAATTTTTCTCTCCCACCATCTTCTCCTGTAAGTACCAGCCTTTACCAAAAAGATCTTATTATGATTGGTGGAAATGTCATCTATCAGGCATGCGTAGGAGGGATCCCAAAAAGACTGAGGCTGTGACTAGTTATTCCAAGCAGTCAGACTTTTTATACCCTTATCAGAAACAGAATTCAATGGTACTTTCCAGAATACAATGGTATTTATACGCTTTTTAGGGTATACAAGATGTCTTAATGTCTAAGCTTCTATATGCTTCACTGACTCCTGGGGAACACATCGATACAGGGGTAGCCTGGAAGCTTCACTGCCTAAGGGAAAGTCTCAGTTTCCCTGTGTGCCCTCTCAAGGCAGCCAGACCAGACCAACTCCATGACTCCCCACTCTCCTCCTCCCTACCCATCCAGTCTGGGTCCTTATTGGATTTCATTACTTGATTTGTTTACATTAGTTCCCAATATAGTCTCATAATATTGAGACTCTGAAACTTTGCTCCAGACTTAGACTTCAGTTATTGTAATAATTGTGGTTTCTGGTACTCTGGTACTGAGTAATGTGAGCATTCATAAATCTCAGAAGAGTTTAGAATATCACCTGTTTTCTCACATTTTCTTGTGGTTATCACTGTGTTTTATTGATTTGTTGGTGTGTATATGTTCTTCAGCCCCCCCCCCACAGAGACACTCTTTCATTTGTTAAAATTTTTACTCTTTCTAGTCAGTTTTCTTTAACATATGCTTCTGGACTCTGTTTAGGAAAGAAGCTGACTGCAGTAACAGATAGAATAATTTCACTGCAGTACAAATGAGGTTCAGGGACAGTAGCTCTAGGGTACTGACCGGAGAAAATATAGCTTATATATTTTTACAGGGAAGGTTGCTAAGAATGAAGTATAACAATGAGCTGGATTGAGGCTATGGAGAACAAAGTATGTAGTTTGATTGAGAGGCAAAGCATCCTCTAACAGGGGTGAGAATACAGAGGAGTAGTATGGGCCATGTGCACAGAGAAGCCCAGACAGGAGCCTAACCATACAAGACATGAAGTGAAACTATGCACCCAGAAAAATGCTGCCAAAATGTAAATAAAATAAAATGAACAGAAGAAGTGACAAGATTAACCTGTACTTCTTCCCAGGAGAGATAACCGTGGTCTCTCCCACGTTTTGGGGTGAGTTTTGCAGCCTGTACTGAAGTTTGGGGAGAGCTGCTCTCTCAGCAATGCAAACAAACAAGCTATCTTTGTCCTCCGTGATAATGATAGTTTCGGCCTCTGTAGTAGTTTCCAAGTTTGCTTCCCCCACGCCGCTGCTACGCTACCCCTGCCACACTACCCCTTTGTTCGGCCGGTCATCCCTAATGCACTCCGGGAGACATGCTTCTGCCAAGACCTCTGCAGAGGACCACTTGCGCTCATGTGTATCCTTGGGGTAAAAATCGAAAGATCTATTAGCTCCAAATTATGTCAACTTTATCGCTGTAGTCAAGCTCTTGATACTGTTTAGTGCATTCTAGGCATTAAGTTTTTGGTGGAAATATAAAACTTAAAAAACAACCTCAAATGTTCTTGTTTGCGTTAGCAGTTTATAAGCAAATTTCTACTGGATATGGTTAATCTCTTCCCATCTCTGTAAAAAAAAATGAAAAAGCAATCAAAATTCAGTACCATAGTATGTTTTCATTTTGAGCAAAACAGTTAAATGTCTTTTACTTTTACTTTAGAGGGTTTACCAAATAGGTTGAAATGTTGAGTGGTAGCTATAAAAAGCACAAGGTTGCCCTTTATTTAAAACATATTAAAACAATTGTAAATATTCTCATTATTACGTAGGAAAGAACAGAGAGCAAGTGACAGATACAATAATGAAGGCTATACAGTGACTGATTATAGTGGAAATCAATGGAGTCTAATTTACTTTGTATCATATCTTGAAGGCAGGGAACGCTCAGTGGCAGAAAGACAATGAATCAGAAGTAGATAGTAACATTTTCAGTGCACAAAGTCTGAGAGAGCTGAACTGTGACTGGAAAGAAGAAAGGATTAATACTCAAATCTTGTTAAATATTTAACACTAAAGTCCTTGGAACACTGTGTAAAGTCCTTCCTTTTCAGTTAATTGTTTGCTTATAATAGATGGGAGCTATTACAATGGATGTTTGCCTGGCATTTGGAAGGCTACTGTGTGTGGATAGACTAAATGAAGACTTCTATATTCAGAGGAAATTATTCTAAATTAATTGAAGAAAGAATTCAGAGTGTATTCATTTGACAGTATTATAGTGCACCTGCTTAAAAGTTTTTTTTTCTTGTACAAAGGAGTCTGCTATTTGCTTACTTTGTGGTAAGTAATTCCATGAATCTATAATACAACTGTCAGAGATTCCTTCTTTTTTCTTGTAGCATTATAATGCTAATAGAGCAGAAAAACCAAATTAAAAAATCTTTTGAACTGAGCATCACTTCATTTGACATCTATATACTCTGATAAATATAGCATTAGGTTTTCTGAGGAAATGCTTTCATGTCTTAGCCTCTTGACTTAATGCTAAGCTGCATTTACACAGATGTATTACATGGTAGTTAGATAGTTCACACTAGGGAAGTCATTTTCCTTTCATCTGAATGGATGGGAAAAAACTCGTGATAGATAGTACAATTAATATTGGATAAGCATTATTTGATAATTATTTCCTTGATTTCTTTCATCCAAATGTCTCCAATTATAGAGAAACTGTGTCATGACAATATTTATATAAAATAGATTATGCTAATTGTTCATTAAACTATTTATTATTTCTAATCTACCAAAAAAATTTTCAAGTTTGTATCTGCGAATGTTCTTTTGGCTTATCATCATTTGTGACAGTGAGCAGAAGTTTGGTTTTTACAAATATAAAATCTGCTCACATTTAGGCAATAGAAATAATTCTTACCCAATACAACATATATGTTAAACAAATAAAGAAAAAATACAGAGTAATGAAGAATAAACTTTATTATAGCTACTATTTAATCTTAAGAACTAAAAGAAACCTTTAGATGGAGGTTAGGGGTAGCTAGCTTAGGATATTTGAGCAATTTATGGATCATCTAATCAGAATTTGTTTTCTCTATTTTCCTTTATTTCATTGCAAAATATGTACAAAAATATTGCAATTGTTTCCTACATATAATAATTATATTGGCACAGGGAGGCAGACAACTCATTAATAAATTCTATAAAATCCCAGAAATAGTCATACATTGTAACTTTTAAAGGCTCGTTTTAATTATTTGAGACTTTCAATTTGTGGGTGACTTGTATTTTGATTGTGTGCATCCTCAGCTCTGTCTTCTAATTTCTCTCATATACTCTGAACATGTCTCTCTCCCAGCTTTATTACATCTTTATAAAAATCACTGTTGCCACTCATTATGGTCACCCCAATGCAATTTACATTACCATTTGTTGATCATGTTTAGTGATTGGTTTCATTATAGCATTTTCATACATACATGTACTATATTATTATCATGTCTATCCCTGTTACTCTCTTCTCTCTCTTATGTCACCCTCCAATATCTGCTGATCTTCTGATTCCTACCTAATCCCTCTTTTACTTTAAAATATTTATTATTTATAACCTTTAAAATTTAATTTGGGTGTTGTTATTGATCGTCTTGTTGAGTAAGCCATATTCTTGAAGTATCATGGGTGTAGCTTCCCAGTCATTTCTAGGAGATGGTAACTAATGACTTCTAAGAGAGGGAGAATTAATATCTGCAAGAGTTGAGCTTTTTGAGTGACATGTCATCCAATAAAAAGTGGTAAGCCCTATAATCACATACACACAATCAACAGTAATGGACTCAGTAGTTTCTATGTTTAACTCTATGTGAAGCGATGCCTGTAACAATAATATAAAAAGAGGCCATCAATTTGAGAGGAGTGAGAAGGAAGGAACATAAAAGGGGTTGTAGAAGAACATGGAAGATGTTGGATGGAAGAAGGGAAGGGAATGATGTAATTATATTTTAGTTAAAAATAAACACAAAGAGTTTGGATAATACACTGATGTTTCAAAGAATGGTTGCAAGGTAACTGATTATTTACAAGTGTGAGCTCCATGCTACGATATTCATATAAAGATTTTATCTCTCCCATATCTACTGACCATTAAGTACCTTGGATATTTGGGGAGGAATGGGCCTTGTGAGGTCATCTCATCTAGCTTTCATTGTATGATTATAGATTCTGAGGAAAGTAAAACTTCAAAGGCTCTACTCTATGCTTCCCATGGTATGATTTGACAGGCTCATTCTTGCACATGTCTTGTGAAGATTATCACAACTGCTGTGGAAATAAAAGTACAAACAATGAGATCATGTTCTGAAGACAACTTCTTTCCTCTCTCCACTCCTTCCTCTTCCTCTTTCATTCTTTCCACCATTCATTTCACATTTATTTTGAGCCTTGGAGGGGGTGATATGAGACTATGGCAATGACTTTTCTGAACAATAAAGACTGAAGTCACAAGACACACACAAATACAGACACACATCGAACACACACAAACACACAACACACACACAACACCCCACCAACAAAACAGTAAAGCTAGGGTCTGCCAATGAAAGTTAAATATTTTATCTTTCTTAGTCTTGATTACCTTACATAATGTGATAATTTACAAACTTACCTATTTTTCTGCAAATTTTTTTCTTTGTAATTGAATAAACTATCTTGTTTATTTGTACCATACTGTCATGACCTATTGATGGACATCTAGGCTACTGATTTTTTTGAGATAATCTTGTATGGAACCATTCTATTCAGAAAAGTAGGAAATTGTAGGAGTTCCTGTTGGAATATTTAGAGCTACTTGTGCATACTTAGATTTCCTTGTTTCCAATTTGTATTCCCTTGATTTCCTTAAGTTGTCTTATTTTTCACTCTAGAACTTCAGTTACTCTAATGAATAAATATGGAGAGTGTAGACAGTCTTGTCTGTTTCCTGATTTTACTGGAATTATTTTGAATTTCTTTCTATTTAATTTGGTGTTGGCTACAGGCTTGCTGTAAGCTGTTTTTATTAAGTATATGTATGACCCTATTATCCCTACTAACTCTAGGACTTTTATCATGAATGGTTGTTGGTTATTTCAAATACTTTTGCATCTAAAGGGATGATCACTTTTTCTCCTTCTGGATTATTTATATGTTGATTACATTAATTTATTTTCATATATTGAACCATCCCTGAATTTCTGGAATGAAGCCTATTTGATCATGGTGGATTATACTTTTAATGTGTTCTTGGATTTTTGGTTTGCAAACATTTTATTGAGTATTTTTTGTTGAGGTAAGCTATGTTCAACTGGAGATATCTACCACAATCCTGGCTGTTATCTTAGCATCTAAGCATCTGTGTTAGGGATGATTACAGTCTAGGTTTTGATTCTGTGAAAGTCAGGAGGGCATTGTCTGTGAGATCCACAGAAGGCTTGGACAGGGGGGAAGGGAGACTGCAGCTTGGGTGAGCCTGAGAAATTGGGTCTTCTGGGAGAACAGAGAGAAGAGATGAGGTCTGCAGGCAGCATACCTCATAATCTGTCAGGTTTCTCCTGTTTTATTAGCATGGGTGTGTCTGCCCAAGCTTTGGACTGAGATCTATAAACAACTGGGTGTTGGGAGACCAGAAGTGGATCCATGATCTATAGGATCCATAGGAGATAGGGAGATGGTGGAAGAGAGACTGAAGTTGGTGTTTTGTTGCACTGCTGAAGGATTGTGTCTGCTGGGCAATAGAGACAACAGAGAAGGTTGTGGGTAGCCCACCTGGTATTCTGGCAGGTGTGGCCTATGGCTGATAAGGGGGGGGTATCCACAGCAGCTGTGGACTGGGATACAGCAATGAGTTGAAGGAGGTAGGCCAGCAAGATCTTTGAGATCCACAGGATGTCTAGAGAGTCTATTTATCCATTTCTAAGTGTGATGATTGCAGGGCAGACTTTCTGGAATTTAACAGGGATACACAGGCTATGCTTCAGATGTATCCATTGCTGCTGGGTTTCTATGATCTGTTGATCACTGCATTGTGATAAGTTGTGGTTTTCTGTAATGCCTTTCATTTGTTTTAGAGAGAAGCTTCTTTGATGAGAGTGATAATAACACTTATCTGTGGGAATAAGAATGAGAGTTAGAACAGAGCTAGGAATTATGTTGACATAGTAAAATGGTGGTAGCCTATTATCTTCTAAGATCCATGATCCTACTGATAGTTGAAGGATTTTTCTCCTTTAAATGGTGTTAACTCTGCTTAGATAGCTGTGGGTTAACACCAAGATATGGTGCCACTAGCTATTCCACCTTTAGGTGTATCTTGTGTGTTGCCCATTGCTGCGATTCACAGGTGTCAGACCTGGATAAGTGTTTCGTTGTTCCTCTCACAGACAACTTGAATAGCAGTTTTTGGTACTGGTACTGTTTGGTGACTATTTTGGGGTGAGCACTCTTTCACAAATGAAAGTGGGAGAGGGGAGATGTCACTGGTGTACTGAAGCCAGGTAATCTCCCGAATGCCTCAGTATTAGGTCAAGTTTGCATTCTTATTTTTTCGTGACCTAATATTGAGGCGTTCATGGCTTCATTTGATGGAGTGGGCAAGCAAGCAAGATTTTACAGAAGCATATGTGACAGTCAGTTAGCCTGGCTTTTTGTTTTTGTTTTATTTTGTTGGTTTTTTTTTCACACAGATCATTCTGTTCCTGGTAGCAAGTGAAGCCATGATAGGAAATGAGTAGTGCAAGCAACATTTTAAGTTACTGACTAAATAAATTGATAAGCCAGTATCTACATATTTGTCTTTTCTACCTTTATCTACTATATATTTATGCTAGGATTTGAATCTTTTCTTTTCAGAACTAATTGTTCATAGCCAGTTGTAAATACAACTCCAGGGGCTCTGGACAATGGATTCAGTGTCTACAGACACTGTGTGCCTGTGCACACAACTCTTATGTGAAACATAATTATTGCAAACAACTTCATATAGAGTAGATAAATACTCTTTTCACCCTTTTCAATGTCATGGCCATCACTCTTACTGATTATTATTTTCTAAAGTAATATTGCTGTATAAAGTTGTGTTTCTAATACTGACAACTATTTCAAATTATTTTAGCTATATTTTATATTGCTTAATCAAACTTTTAATTTTCTTGGAATTTTACTGTGCTGAAACTTCTAGTTGCTTTAGACAATTAGTACCTCTTTACTGTAACATATTCCAAGTTGAATTATGGTGACAAGAAGACATAGTGGCAAACTCATTAAAAGAATGATATTTGTTCTAGTTCAATGAATATTTAAGAGAAAATAAAACTAGCTTTGATGAAACTGAAAAGGCTTTGTGTTCAGTAGAGTAAGATGATGAATTCTGTTTAGAAATCTAGGGGGATTTGTTTGTACTGCTAAATTTCTTCTTTGCCAATCAAAAGAAATTGTCATCTCTATCTCCTTTTTTCTTTCACTCTCTAGTTTCCTCTTCTCTACTGTCCCTTACCCTTCCCTTCCTCCCCCTTCTCTCATCTCCTTTGCTCTATTCCCCTATGTCCTCCCCTCCCTTCACCTCCTCTGCCCTTTGAGAAAGAACTTTCTATATTATCTAGGATGGACTTCAGATCCTGGCACCAGTGTTCTGTCTGCCTATCCCCACCCTCACAAACATTGGGGACTACAAAGGGAACCACTTTTCCCAGCTTAATAAATGAGCACAAGGATATGTCAGATTATTTTATTTTTATTCAAAGATACAACAAAATCTTAAAGCTTTTTTTTCAGGGAGAAGGCCTTTAGTAGCCTGTGACAGAAACCCAACCAAAAGAGTTTTTAAAAGAACTTGCCTTTTATGATGACAATCAACACCTTCACAATTCCTACTTTTACAAAGAAAAGAAGATAAAAATAGTCAATCAATACATCCCAATGCCATTGTCCCACACTTTCTATATCACACACGTGCACAAGCACAATGAAAATCACATATTGTGGCCGATATACAAGTACATTAACAATATTTTTTGAGTTATAAAATCAAAATTATATTAAAATTTCCTAATGTGTTCCCAAATTTACACAAAACAACACTTTTATAAACATACAAAATATGCCTTTGTCCAAGGCTGCAATCTCCCATTCTTTTTCTTCCTACAACCTTGAGTCTAAAGTATGAACTTCATATGCTTGACTGCATAGGTCTTAATGGAGACCATCATGATGAGCGCCCACAATGTGCTGCAGGGAGGGTGCCAATCATTTGCCTTTGTTTATCGGGGCTACTGGGAGCTGCTCAGCATTTTTGAGAGGTCCCTTGAGCTCCCCCACTGTCCCATATTCCTTATAACTGCTCAGTGCCCTAGGAGACATATACCTTTATGGAAAGCCCAGGGTTATATTATAAGTCACAGAGCCACAAAAAAGGATCTCAGATTTTGATCTTGTCTTTCACCAGACTTAGTTCTCGTTTTTGAATGTGTTGCAAATGGATTCTTAATGCAGTGACTGATATTTGCTATTCGTTCATAGTTATTTCTATCTTTTGTTTTCTTTTTAAAAAATAATCTAAAACAATCTTACTTTAATATTTATCCCAGTTCCTTCCTGTCTTCCCACTCCCCCACCATTTCCCCATCCCATCCCCTTTCCACTCCTCAGAAAGGGTGAAGCCTCCCATGGGGATCATCAAAGTCTGTTACATCATTTGGGGGAGAAGTTTTTCCATCTCTGTCCTCTACCGTACCTTAGCAACTTCAGTAGAGTGCACAAACGTGTATCTGGAGTGTGTTTATTTAACCAATATTTATATATCAAATATATCCCAATATCCTTTCGTTATAAACATTACATTCAAATCTCCATAACACATTGAATATTTAAAGATTTATGTTCTTCTTTTTGTCCACAAGCATACTGTTACACAGAGTTTAATGTGTATATACAATGCAGCCATCCAATCATCTAAGCACAGCCATCTACTCCCAAGTAAAAAGCCATGCCAATTCTCCATGTGAACCAGGAGAATTGTGGCCAATGTCAATTACAATTAGGGAATTCTTATAAAGATGTTGTATTTGACCTTTTTTTCTGCCCACCAATTTCCAAATAACTGGCACAGAGACTTGATACTGATTGTAAATGCTTGGCCGATAGCTCAGGTTTGTTACTAACTCTTACATTTTATATTAACCCTATTTCTTTTTTTATTTTGGTTTTTCAATACAAGCTTTCTCTGTGGCTTTTGAGGCTGTTCTGGAACAAGCTCTTGTAGACCAGGGTGGCCTCAAACTCACAGAGATCTGCCTGCCTCTCCCAAGTGCTGGGATTAAAGGCATGCACCACTACTGCCTAGCTAACCCTTATTTCTTATTTACCCTCTGTCACATGGTCCATGGCTTGTGATTCCATTTTCTTCCTGTCCTGCTTTCTCTGAGACTGGTGGAGTCTCCTCTAACTTTGCCCTTCCTCACTCAACATCATTAGTTTGGTTGTGCCACATATATTTACTACCTGGCTGCAGGCCAGTCAACTATTTATTAAACAAATTTGAGTGACAAATCTTTACACTGTACAAAAGGATTACTACACAGCAATCAGTACAATGATTTGAGAAAAATGAAGAGGAGAAATTCCCCATAAGAATATGATTGCTTTAAACACAATGCATAGCATAGACTGTTCATTTTAGAATTATATGGTATATATGTTTATAAAAACACCTTATCTCAAATTAAATATTGAAAAATAATAGCAACTCTACAGTTTTTATAGTAAAATATGTAAATAATGTAGTCTTAAATTTATAGTAAAAGTACCCAGGCAAGTAATTTTATTACCATACTGACAATTAAAACTATTGTGAAGAAAATGAGAAACTTGAGCTATTCTTTTTTATTAGTAATGCTTTTTCTTTTATTTAACCACAAACTTCATAGTCATTGACTTTTCTTCCTGAACCAACACTTTGTTACAGATAGCATTCACTAACAAGACATCAGAAAATCTACACATATATTCTAATGATCTCTGATTAATTAAAAATGAAGCAATTTCAATTACTTGAATTTAATAGTTCTCATAAACTAAATTATATACTGGTACATCTTAATTAGTGCATATTTAAAATTTTTGTAAGTTCCGTGTCTTTGTAAGCTTTGACATGTTTGCCTTCATTTTCCCTGTCTAATATTCCTGTTACCCCCTTTAGTGATAAACCTTAGTGGTCATATCTGTGTCCTCATAGCCTTTATTTTCTGATTCCACACAGATTTACATACACAGCCAACATGCATGTCCCCTGGTAAAATGGTCTTTGTTCTTTGAGTTAAACTGTCTCTCCTTTTCATGCTACACCCAAGATATTAATCTCTGGAGTTACACCATATTACTTTCCAAAGTCTTACTGCACAGCACATGATAATATGATAACTATAGTTTTCCTATTCTAATTCTAAATGTTTAGGTAAGTTGTGCTCTAAGGGATCTGTAGGTGTTCTGTAGGACCCCATTTCCTTTAGGTTTCTTTATACTCATTATGACTGGGTAGAAGAGAAATGGTTTGCTTTAGTTTATTATCTCATTGCAGATTATCCATCACACCACCTTAATTTGAAATCCCTGCATTTTCTTAAGAACTTTTATGAATTTAACCAAATATAGTAGTTAGCAGACTACAGACTTACTGATTGCTGAAGGACTTCCCACATCCTGCACTAGGGCCTTTGTGTATGGAATCCTAAATTACTTTGTGCCTTTGGATCACTATATCTTATTTCAAGTTCATTTTGACATTTCAGACATTTTCTTAGTTCTTGCTGACATTTCAAAAACAATTGGCCATTGATTTTTCTTAGTTATGTTCCCCAAGTCCATGTGGCACCCAGTGCTTAGTCCTGGTTGCACTCTTATGTAAAATCAGATAGTTGACAAGCTGCAAGGACAGGTCTTGGTGTACAGACATTCTTTCCTTCACTGCCATAATGATGCAAACATTCTACCACAAAGGGGAGAAGCTTCTGGTATCATGACACCTACTGAGAATGCACAGTTTGAAACTGCCATCATGGTGAGCAGGAGACATGTTTGATAGTGACTAGGGACTGTTCACTAATGATATATTAACAGAGGGTAATGTCAGGTCCTCGTGGGGTGTAATGAGTATGTATTATGTGCTGCTTGGAACTAAAGGCACCTGTTATTATCATTGATGTGAAGATCATCTTTAGAAAAGAAATTAAAGCAACAAAATAACAGCTTGTAAATAGCACAGACACAAACTCTATGATGAACCTGCTATTAAGAGAGTGCTTTAATCATTGTTATGAAGGACTCTAGGGGAAAAATATTACCTTTGAGTCATAAGGAGAGTTCAGGAATTCTCCAATTTTAAGTGAAATCTATAGTTAAGGAATAACTTCTTATAAAGCCTTTATAAGAGACATTTGTTTCTTGTGACACTGGGGGTTTGGACTTCAGCCTTTCTCATGCTAGGCTGCCACTTTGCAGCTAAACAGTATCTCTGCCTATTCACCTCAGTTTCAAAGAAATTTTACTTTTGAGAGGGGATATTTAAGGAGCCCAAATGATTTTGAACTTACTCTGAAGTCAGAATGTGAGAACTGAACTTATAATACTCCTGTCTTAGCCTCTGGAGAAGCTGGAGTTAAAAGTCTGCCACAAAGCTCAAAGTCTTTCAGGAGATTTTTACACTTAACCCCGCTGAGAAAAAGAATGATTAAAAAATAGAGATAAGTACTTTCTTTAAAATTAATTCTTGTAATATTTACAGGTAATATTTCAAGCTGGTCTACTTTCTGATTAAGGCATAAGTGGTCATCAAATCACAGCATTTTCTACTCCCCAACAGGCTCAGCTTAAGGCCACTGAGTTTTCTGTTAGTCAACTCAATGTATTTTTATGACTTAGAAGGGCCTCACCCTCCCTGGGGAAAAGAGGGGGTATTGGGGAGATGGGGTTGGGGAAGGGCATGGGAGGAGGGGAGGGAAACGGAGAGGGACCTGGAACTGACTTGTGAAGCAACCTTGTTTCTAATCTAAATTTAAACTTAAAAATAAATAATAAAAAATTAAAAAAGAAAGCCCAGAAGAAAGCAGAAGTAGTAAAATAAATCATAAACTCCTCATTAGAGGGTTCAAGCAAAGTGTAGGGGGAACTCAGTGGTTAAGACATGTTACATGTTGTGTGAACATGGAGGACCAATCCTACGCATAGTCCACACACTGTTCCTTTTCACACAAATTGCCTATGAGGACTCATAGTTCTTAGATTCTATCTCATCAGTTATAAAATACAAAAATAATACTTGTCTTGTAAGTTTGTTAAAATTACATAGGATATTATACAAGCAATCCCTAGAAGACACTTGAGACTTAGTTTGCATCCAATACCTATATGCATTTATGGATGTATGCATGTATTAGTCATTTTATATCTTTCAGTACTAGGGAGCAAAGGGGGGTGGGTGTTTCATGCTAGGAAATTGTAGTGGCACCAACACTAGCTCTAGTTTTTGTATTTTTTTAGTCTTATAATGTAGACCAGGAAGGCTTAAAACTCACTGTCCTGATGTCTCTGCCCCTAAGTGTCAGCATTAGAAACAAGTGCAGCTCACCTCTCTATGATTTTAAACATTTTGTTGAACTTCCCTCGTTTTCAAGTGTCTGAATGTTTTCCATAGTTAGTATTTCTTTTCCATTTTGAACAAGCATAAGTTTCAGCACAAACCCAAGAGGCATGTGTGCACACATGATATATGATAATACATAAATGCATAGATAAAGAGTATGATCTAAATATATAAATATATATATATTTCCTAGAATTAGTCACAAGCTTTCTAAGGTGTCCACTTTTTATTTTTTCAATGTTGTTTTGAGACAGTATTTTACTCTGTGGTTCAGGCCAGTCTGGAGTTCATAATAAACCTCATGCCTAAGCCACCTGAGTACTGGGATTACAGGTATGAACCACAATGTACAATTAGGAAAGATGCTTAATGTAATTGGTTGAAAGTGTGATTTTTTTATATATTTTATTTTCTTGTTTCATTCCCCGAGAGTTTTAAGCAAACGTAATAGGGAACTTTTTAATTTTTTTTAATATAATTAGACCAAAGATCTACTGTAAGCCTTAGAAAACACGTGATCTAGATGTTAACATGATAAATATCTTGAAATTGGTATAATTCAGAAAGCATATTATAATTAAATGTCATGGGGTGGGTGTGATCTTTTTTCACAGTATTGGTAGGAGTCATTGGAGAAGCATGCTACATTTTATCTCACAAGCTAACAACTTTACACACACTTATGACAGCACCACTATGGAATGCAAAAACCATATGCTTCAGCTTCATACAACTGAATTTATGAGCAATTGAAACCAACAGGGATGACTTGAGCGACGTTTTAAAATTGTTTCTTTCCTCTGAGTGGTTTTCATTTAATCACAGTAATACTCTGGGTTCTGTATAAGGCCCCAAAGTCTTTTGAGGGAGCAAGGCTAACAAGACATATGTCGTTTTATACTATTTTCATTCGTTAATGTCATTGGGTTGTCTTTATAGTTACCACAATGATTTTATTCCAAGAAATTAAATGCAACTGGAGATAAAATATCAGAGCAAAAATAAATAGGTTGGTAATAGAAATAAAAGAAATTGAATGTCACCCAAGAGGCTTTTGGCAAAATAGACACGACTTTTGTTGAAGTTTGCTAAGGTAGCTATTTGGAGGCATTGTCTATGGAGAGTATGTCCATGGTTAAGGTAAAAGATGAAGTAGGCAGCTTGTGGGAACACAATGTGGTTGACTTTAGCTCTCTTCCCAGGCATTTTCTCAGTATGTCACTAGTGATTTGAGGTTTCCTTCACTCCTATAAGGTGCACTATTCAGTCTGTGCTGTTTTATGCATGGAATGGCGATCTGTTTTATTCCTTGGAGTTTAGCTTGCAAACCCAGGAGAGAGTGGATGAGTGCCTCTAGTTCCCACATTTTTTAACACCCTTTCCTGACTTTCCAGCCATCTTTTTTGAATCTTTTCTGTGGTTCACAATGTTGAAGGAGAGGAGTCCTGCTAAGTGTTTCCACTCATTGATTTCAATTCTATTTTCCAGACTCAGGAAATTATTCTAGAATTTGTTGCACCTAGAAAGATATGAGATAGGAATCAAGGGTTTGCTTTAGAGTCTCAAGTTTTTCTTATAATTTCTGGTTTTATTTTTATTAGTCCACCTTTAGTTCCCTTGTTTTTCTTACTTCTGTGGCCTTTGTTTATAAGAGGGTAGAATCTTGTAGTTTTCTTATTCTTCTCATGATTCAGTTTATCTTAGAAAATCAAAAGAAATTTTATTATATAATCCATAGAAAATGAAATACTGTCAAGGTAAGTAAATATCTTGAGAATTCTAATAAAATTATAATAATTAATAAATACTTTGAAATACACTTGAATGGTGTCATCAAATTAATTTGTTCTCACATTTTATATCAAGTGCCACTCCTATGTTATGAAAATGAATGGATTTTTATTCCTATCATTGTACTCAATTACATCATACTATGTACACACTTGGAAAGCAGTAACACTACATTCAAGGAATGAACTTAACTTATCAATAAAAATGAAGGCATAAGACATAGTTCACATACTTTGTCATGTGTGGGTCCAAATAAATCTAGTCACAGTTTCCTAGGATAGGAATTCAATGTCTGCTGCTTTGCATCAAGACTAAGATATATGATGGTGTACTCTCTCAGTTTGCATATTTAAGTGTTCAAGAAATTTAGAGACAGTAAAACTGACTTTATGTGATCAGTCTGCAATGTAATGGATTAGAGTATTTTTGTATTATGAATAATGTGCATACAATATATTTTTATCTCTTCGTATTTCTCTGAATCAACTATGAGCCCGTACAGTGATGGGCACAGGAGTACCACTTCATGTGTTCTGATCCTCTGCCTTGAAACATTGCTGGTCACCTTGAACTGATGTTCAGTAATCTCTGCTGTCTTCATGGTGATGATGAGTAATGTATAAATCTTTATATAGTCACATCAATTTCTACTTTTCTCTCATGTTTCAGAATTTTAAATGTTTTATCATGCTTGACTTTTGCCTTAGAATTCAGCATCTCGAATTTATGCATTTATTAGGAAAGGAATGCCATGCAAATTGATTATTGCTATTAGTTTATTAATGACTTTCAAATTATTAACTACACAATGGCAGAATTAGAATCTGTTCTGGCCTATCAAGGAACCTCCTTGAGCCCAACACATTTCACTATGTTTGATTAAAAAAAAATTTCTGTAGGGCACACAAGCCAGCTAAAGATGACGCTGAGGGGAACTCAAGAGGGTGAGTCCTGAGTTGTTTATAAAAATAGATGATGGGTTGCCTAGATGGAACCAGATGAGGTCACTGCATGAACAGCTTGTGTTAGTTAACTAGGTAAAGCCTAGGGCACATATATGTGTGATAGGTTGACCTTTAAAACCATTGGCTGACTTTTTCCCGCTCTATGATTTTTTCCTTTAAAAGATGCATGCTGTGTGGTAATAAATGAGTTCCTGCTTGACTAGAATCCCTTCTGCTTCTGATTGTCTCTGGGATTCTAGGAGGCTGGGGAAATGGGCAAGCAACACACTTACCTTTCCTCAAACCAAGCTCAGCCTTCTGTGGTTGGGCTAAGACCCTGCACTTTCCATGGGAGTTTGTAAAGTAAATAATAGATTGGATATTAGAGCTATGCTCAGAGAACTCACAAGGATTTTTTTATTGGACCCTTCCCACAAAGGGATCTGCTGACCAGCTTGTGACTAGGAGCTTCTAGTAAATATTTACTATTCTCCTCCTCTCAATAAAGCCTGAATGAAAGTTCCTGTTTTCTGCCCATCCTTATTGCCTGAATACAAGTTCCTGTTATCTTCCCATCCTTATTACCAGAGGGACCTGGGAACGTCTACATCTGACCTTGGTGGTTTTCTACTGTGCCTGCTAACTGGTATATAATGCATTCCTCTTGTTGCAATAAATAGCATTCTCCTTGCAAGAATGACCGGCTGTCTTTTGTCTTCATTTCAATCCTCAGGCCATCACCCGAATCCTTGAGAAGTGCTCTAGTGTGGGGGCTATACTTTCTATTAAGAAAAAATAATAAAATTGACTATGGAATGGAAAGGAAAGTGCACTAGGTTTTCATGAGCATCACTTTAGCTGATAGCAGCAGGACAGAACAGATAAATGGTACCTTGTCTTTATAATCAGGATGGGAAAAAAGAAAAGGCGACAAAATCCAAGGAACTGCAGTGAGGTATCTTTTCTGTTTCAATCTATGTGTAGAGGGAAAGAGAGACACTTTTCATAGTACTTCAAAATAGAAAAATAATAATAGACTGGAACACATTTTCTGTTAAGGTTTTAATGTTTCATTTGAGGTGTTACGGAGACCCAATTTGTTGGTAGCTTAGATCCATTGGATTGAAATATAATTATATTAGGCCTGCATTTGCTGCTGGATGGATTCCAGAAAACCTATTTGGACCTTTTTGGTTATCTGACAAATAAAGTGTCTCTTCTTATTTAAAGTTTGCATTTCACCTGTCCATAATTTACTAAATATTATATATACTTTTGTTAATTGTCTCACTGTGCTTAGTATATATGGCATAAATATTAATATTTCCCCATTTTAAGCATACAGTTTAATAGATTGAATATTAACAATAGTATCTAGACATCCATTACTAGAAGTTTCCACAATTCCAAATAAAAAGTCTTTATTAACTAAACAATAATTCCTTTTGTTCCCTTTCTTTAGTGCTTGAAACTTTGACCATAATGTCTACTTGGCTGATTAAAGTATTATAAATATACAAATTGACAGAAAATGTATTTTCCTAAAATAGAACTGCATTTTAACATTTAAAAAGTTACTAATTTCTGTACCTTTTTGTTTCCATGTACAAAAGTACATATTAATGTAGTACCAGCAAAGTGGAATACATGAGAATTGCGGGCCATAGAGGAGGGGTAAGATACTTTTAATAATGTATTTAAGTCTGGAATGTATAATTATGTTTCAAAGACCATCATGATCTTAGATGTTTATGTATCTAATACATATGAATAAGAATTATGATGTGATATAGGTATAAAACGAGCTATGTATTCTCCTAGATACTAACTTTTGATCTAGGGGTAACAGTTCAACAGTAAAATGTGTTTGAGTACTCTCTTTAGAATTGAAAAGGATTGTAATCAGGTCCAGAAAAATAAGATACTGTCATAGTGGCAGAATGAATGCTTCATGGAAATTCATCCATAAAAGTGTAATTCCTCAGTGACATGACTTTTGCCTTTGTCAGGCAGTGAAAAATTATGGCACACAAAGAGCATAGCTTCTCTGGTTTATAGCACAAGCATCAAACATATTCAGCAAGACCTTAAAGCATATGCTATGTACTAAGAAAGTAAAAATCCTCTTGACATTGTTTGACATTGATGATCTTGAGTACATCTATAAATTACTTTTAATAAACATTCATCTAAGTTTAAGGTCTAGTAGTTGGCTTTGAAAATAAATTTCATCTGAAAAAATTGCAAAAATATTTCATAAAGATATATATGACCAGAATTATTGATAAAGAGTGACAACTTATAGCATATAAGCTAAACTCAAAATAGAGTTAATTTCACTTCCTGGGTTCTCACCTCCCTGCCACTTTTTCTTGCAATTTCATCTGTCAAGAAACAGACATTTATTTACTTATTACACATTTATTTATTCCTTTAACCAGCAGATCTACAATGAAAGTTCTGTAGGCCCTGCACAAGCAGTGGAAACAGGATGTCACAGTACAAAGAAAGACAAAAGAGAATAAATAAAACCCACAGTAAACACTTTGCAGTTTATAAAACACCACAGTAAACGTGTGTGATGAATTGAAGTGGTTTCCAGATGACTTCTTTGTAGATGGAACTTCAAGTCAATGTTTCACTGTCTAAAAGAGGGCTTCCATTTGAATAATGGAAACAGGAATTCCAGACACCATAATGTGCACAGGGTTGAGGAAGTGTAAAGGATGTAACTCTAGGAGAGCAAAGAGTCCATGAGGAAGTCTATGCATTGAAGCTTCAGAGGTATGGATGATTAAAAATGCCACCAGATATTGGCATTGAAAAGTCTTCTTTTTTGGTCACAACCAGCTTATCCTGTTGAATCTCTGCTGTACTCTACCTGTTTGTTTCTTAGTTTTTTCTCTGAGCAAACTTGTGACATTTCCACATCTGTTACTTGGTTGTTGAATTCAAACCCTTAAGACATAATTAATGTTCCTATTATTCATATATATATGAATATACATATATAAATACATATACATATGTATACATGCACATATATATGTTCACATATTTATGCAAAAGCAATTATTTTATTATTGGACACCATGAATATATTATCCAGGGCATGTAGCATTTTATTGTATTTGTAAGATAATAATAAGGCAATATCTTTCCATCTTTTGTTGCATGAATAATGTGTGTTTGTGTGTGTATTTGAGTGTGTATGTGTCTCTGCGAGTGTGTGTGTGTGTCTGTGTGTGTGTTGGAAAGGGTTTCATGTATTCCAGTCTGGCGTTAAACTTCTACATCAACTTGTATATACTGTCCCCATACTGAGAGTCAGGCATGTACCAACACTTCAGTATCACAGTGTATTTAAGAATAACCTTTTATTAAATTTTTGGTTGTGAGCCTAGCTTTTGACAGCTGAGCCATCTCTTCTGCCCGAAATCCCCCATGAAAGGCCTTACCCTCCCTGCGGAGCAGAGTAGAGATGGAGTGGGAGATTGTTAGGGTTGGGGGGGTAAGGGAGGAGGGGAGGGAGAGGGAGCTTGAAGTAACATGTAAAACCTTAAATAAAAATTATTATAATGTAAAAGAATAACCTTGTCCATAAAAAAAGTGAAATGTGTCTATTGATAAGATTCTTTTGCAATTATAGATGCAAAAGAAAATAGAAGGAAAGAATTTATTACATTATTTGTACCACTCATGCTTTATCACTGTCAATATTTTAATGTGCACATGTAAAATTATTCTTCCGTGTTTATCAGTCTGTCAACACACAAATGTAGCTTGCTGTTTTTATCTTAATATAAGTCAAATAATCTTTCTGAAATATTCTAGTTTAATTTGCATTGTAGAATTAAACACTCAGTTATTTTCTGATTATATACTGAATAGAAAACTTTTTAACTATTGTTCAATTCTGCACTTGCCCGTTCAGTAGAAAATTTTAGAAGTAAACTGGCTAATGAAATGTTATTCAAAATTTTAAGAATTTTGATGTGTCTGAATTGGATTTTCTAAATTAAGCAACCATTTCATAAGTCTTTTACAGTTATATAATATTGTTTACTTGGTAGTTTAATGTCCTTTACAATTTGCTAGAGAGTGAAAATATCTCTGAGTTTAAATGTTTCCTATAATTAGCCAAAGTGGCCCTTTCAACAGAGAGTATTTAAAGCTAACTTTAATGTTCTGAAAGCCAACTGATCACAGAGTACTGTGGGTTTCATCTCATACTCACGCCTTCACTCTTAATTCAGCAGGAAGATGAACTTGGTATGAACATAAAGCAAACTAACAGCTTTATAGGCAATAGCCATGCCATGTTTTCAAGCTGGGGCTCATGAAAATATTATCTTAATAAGAAGGTAAATAAATCATCCCACTGACAAGTAATGTGCAATTGTTTCATAAGTCCTGAGAATGAAATTGCTGTCTTGAAATGACTCACTACTGACATATCTGTAGAATAAGACTTCATCTTATTTCCCTTCAGTAAATAAAACAGCAATTGTCCATTCTCAAATTTAATATAAAACTGAGATGAATGAAAACAGTCTCCCTTGCGTCATTTAGGAATCACCTGTAAGGGTTATCCATATCTTTCTGAGGTTTCATCCTGAAGTTTAAAGATAGTTACATTCCTTTAATCATACATGTTTTTAAATTGTACTTAAGTAAGAACTAATATTGATGTCAGATTCATATTGTGAAATCTACTTATCAGTATTTACTTAATAAAATATTACAAAGCCAATGCTGTTTTCTATTTTTAGATCTTCACATTAATAAATAGTACCAGCAGAATCAAAGCAGAAATTAATTATTATGAAAAATAAAGGCTTTGATTTCTTCTCCCTGCTGAGAAAAACATTTTAATTCATGATAATGCCACTTCTCCAGGCATCAGACAAATATAAAAATATATCAGAGCAATCATAGTGATATCCTCATTTACAAGCAATTCAGGGTGTCTAATGATTACCTGCTGCCACTCTTTCCCCTATTTGTTTCTTTCCTTTTTGTTGTAAGACCATTTTTAGCACTGAAAAGAGATTCGCCAAAGGAAATATTGCAGTTTTATTTCCCACATTTCACTTTTATCCTTCAGAATTAGAACTGACATCACAGGAAGAAGGAATAAATTTAAATTGAAATGTTGTCATCGTCCTGATATTATATATTTCAAGTGAACTACTAAAGCTATGCCTCTAAAACCTATAGAATATTACTTGAATGCCAATATATAAAGCCATAAGAAAACTAATTAGTATTGGGTTTTGAAATTTTAATTCTATCATATAGCAGTGTAACTGTGGAACATTAAATAAAAATTTATCATTTACTAGAATGTGTGTTTGGTGTTTATTATGTTGGTTGTAGATTGATAATTTGCTGACTAAGCCGTTACATATTTTGTACATTGACAGAACTTATAGATATGCTGAAGACAAATGTCTTCATTATTTCTCTCTATGCTCACTTTCCAAATGTATCTCAACATCCTGCCTTTCCTGGGTAACTTAAGCATAGTCATTGTCAAAACACTAAGGTTGTTTCCAAGTTAAGACATCTATCATTCAGTGTCTTACACCCATGGTGAAAATCACTGAAGTAAATATTTGAAGATTAATCTGAAAAAGTGATAAATGTTTTACAAAATGTCTATTATATATTATAAATTTTATATTACACACTTCACACACTTATATTAAAATGTATCAAGAGATCATTTTTAGGAGACAGAAAGATTTCAAAAATTTAAATGATTTTTGGTTTGGATCCCAGTGCAAAAAACACATAATTTCCTTTTACAAAAACAGCCTCTTATGACTTCCAAATTTCTGTTAGAAATGTCAGTAATATTTATGCCATTCTTATTTATAACCATGAAATTGCACTTTAATTATTTCTTCTACATTCTCATCAAACCCATCACAAGATTGTATCTAACTTTAGTACTGTTTTGTCATGAAACCATTTATCCATTCGCATTGAAGGAACACAAGCCACATCTGCCCTTTTCATTTCGGTAGTATGCAATTTATACCAGGTGCCTGGTACTTTTCCCCAAATAAGATTTGATCATAATGATTCCTTTCCCCCAAACCAACAGCCTATTTTTCTTTCAAATTTATATGCAAAATTCTCTTACTGACAATTCACAAAAGCATGAAATTTTATGGTATTTAAATTTTACACAACTTCTACATTTTGCCAATATATTGTATTTTCGGTTTTTTCTCTACAACCCCACTGTCTTCTTCTTTTTTATTTTAATGTATTTTTTATTTTAATTTTAAATTGCTTGTTTTACATATCAATCCCAGTTCCCTCTCCCTCTGCTCCTCCCACACACCCCCATTCCCCCCCAGCCTCCCACCCTATTGCCAATTCCTTCCACATAGGGGATATCTAGAGTCTGTCATTTCACTCAGGGTAGGGTCCAGGCACTCCCCTAAGAGTCCAGGCTGAGAGAGCATCCCTCTTTGTGCTATGGACACACGATGTCTGTTTGTATCCCAGGGATAAACACTGATCCACTGCTCAGGGCCCCATAGGCCGCCCAGGCCTCCTCACTGAATCTCACATTCAGGGGGTCTGGATCAGTCCCATGCTGGCCTCCCAGCTGTCAGTCTGGGGTCAGGAGCTCTCCCCTGTTCAGATCAGCAGTCTCTGCTGGTTTTGCCAGCCCATTCTTGGCCAATTGGCTCATCGCTCCTCTCTCTCTGTCACTGGGTTCCTTGGGTTCAGTTCAGTGTTTAACTGTGGGTGTTTGCCTCTGCTTCCATCAGTCACTGGAAGAAGGCTCCCGGATGGTTATAGACATCAAGTTCATTATCAGGAATGGGCATTCGAGGTGGTCTCTCCACTATTGCTTAGCTTGCCAATTGATGTCATCCCTTTAGATCACTAGAGGTCACACTGGTGCCTGATCTGTCTTCTAACCTATGATTCCCTCTTCCCCCTATTCTACCTCCACACTCAACCTTCCTGTTCCCCCATGACCTACTCTCTCTTCCTCTTCTAAGGCATCTCTAATTCAAAAGTATTACCTAGAGCAGAGTTTCTCCATTTAATACTATAGATTCTCATTGGCCACCTGAAAAATTGAAGGAGTAATTGTGTATTTTTCCATGGCTTCTGTAAATAATGCTTCCCTTTATGTAGTTCACACTCAGGATTTTGAAGTCACGTAGTTGACACATGCCCAACTCTTTGTGTTTCATCTAGATACTAGGTATTATAATCATGGACTCCACACCATGACAGGCAGCCTGTCTCCTTATGGAATCCACAGCTCAAGTAGGAAATTGCCCAGCAAGATACTATAATTACAATGTTGGATTGGATTTGATGAATAGTATGAAACTCATGTGTTCTCCAAATATGTGCTCCTTTTTCTCATTGATCCTCCAGATATTTCTCCTTTTCCCCAGTTTTTACTTTCATTCTATTTTAAGCCTGACACTACATTCACTTCTAAATCTTAACAAACTTATCCAATTAGCTACTTTCCAATTATCCATACTCCTGTTAATTTACCTGATTTTCAAGATTAGCTAAGTCAATCATAAATGATCTTTAAAATATGCCAATATCAAATAAACTGGTATTCTAGTAAATGTGGCAAGTGTTTTTCAATTATATTATTAAAGAAAGAGAGCTTTAAATGCCAGAAAATTTCATGACTTTGTTAACTTTTAGCAATTTTAATTGAAACTAATTCTATACTCAATTTGAGTTGAGAAAATTTGTATTAAAATTATTACATAATACCTCATGCAAGCTCATAAGCCCATGTTGACTAAGACACTGGGAATGGGTCTAGCACTCCTGTGTTAAGAAGTCTTTCAAGTTCCAAGTGACTCTCATGTGCACAGCAGATTAAGAGTTAGTGATATTATAGAATATACAAAATGTAGCAAGGACTTAGTATACATCTTATACTTAGTACACAGGAATTTGTTTGAATTAATGAATATGAGAGTTGATTTGTGAAAATCATTTTCTTGCATAATAACAATTTTGCTTTATTTGGCTATTTAAACAACAATTTCAAAAAGACTTGACTTAAACCAAAAGAAGTTATGAATTTCTAAAAATAAATTTATGCAGAATTAAAAATCAGACAAGTATCCTATTCCAGAAAATAAAGTAACTAAGGAAATAGAAGATATGTACTGTATCAGCAAATTTCTCCTGTGGAAGATCCATCCGGTAGGAGACTAAATACCTAAATCTAAGGTAACATAATTATTGCCAAATAAAGCCCTCCTAATTTAGAACCACATGAAGTGAATTAAGAAGCAAAACTGAGCCTGATCTACAAGAGCTATTTCCAGGACGGCCTCCAAAGCTACACAGAAACCCTGTCTCGAAAAACCAAAAAAAAAAAAAAGAAGCAAAACAAAACTGAACAATATGTCTAGATTTCAGCTGTTGCATAACTATGATACTAGGTTTGAGGTACCCTGGAATTACTACATTGATTAGTCAATCATCTTTAATTGAATAATTGATAATCAATTTAGAGAAATAGTCAGACATGTAGACAAGACCAGAAATTTACCTATTTTACTGTTTTACTGTAGTTAAAATGAATACTGTTTTGTTTCATCTTAATAATTATCTTTTATTTTTTAGAATTTTTTATTTTGAGTTATTTTGCTTTCGTTTTCCTTTTTAGACACAGAACACAGAGGGAAAGAAGGGGAGAGAGAATGAGTGAGACAGAGACAGTAGCCTGAGACAGACTAAACATGAAGTTGGGTGGTAGGGAGGTGAATTAGAAATCTGGGAAGAGGTTTTAGGAGAACAATACATGTTGTATAGAAAGTTTCAAGCACATGTTTTTAAAACACCAAATGTTCATTTATTTACAACTTGATTATTCAGTAAATCATAATTACTTTTGTGAGTGCATAATCCAGCAAAGAAGAATACAAGGAATATGTCAAATTTATTAGTTCACTTTCTGTCCTTCTCCATTGGATTGAAGTTTGATAACTCTTTGCTCCATTGGTGCCTTGATCTTCATATTCAGACTCAACTGGCTGGCATTTGTGTAGTTGCTGTACATATGACCACCAGACTAACTTCTTTTTAAATAATTCCTTTTATGTTAATTTTGTTTTCTGTATATAACACTTTTGTCTATTTGTACATTTATGCATTATGTACATGTCTGGTTCCAAAGGAGGTTAACATGGATGTTGGATTCCCTGGAATTAGAGTTATAGGTGAGTCATCATGTAGTTTCTGAGAACAATCCTGGACCCTCTGTAAGACCAAAAAGTGCTTTCCCAAACTCATTTCTTCTTATCCCTACTTTACTTGTAGAAATGTATTCCTACTTCCTATTTGTCCATGCAATGTGTAATCACAGCCAGGTGATTACATGTATTTCTAAATATAAATCCATGTATTTCTAAAGCACCTCCTTCCAGACATAGCCATGCACAAAAACATGTGAAAATCCCAGTATGAATTCCATTGAGGCCAGCAAACAATATAGCAATGCTAGTTTCGTTATCTTTAGGTCAGTAATATTCCATTTGGAGAAATTACCATTTTATTCTGTCCATTAAGCACATTTATATTTATTCCTAGAAAAATTAGAAAAGCAACAGTATCTGAAATTAATCACTTTTAAACAACATACAATTATTTGAAGGTGGGAAAATCACATTTGTATTTGCTAAATTCCTTCACACATGGTTGTTATTCACAGCCATGGCGGGGAACTTCTCATCTTCCTCAAATTGAAAAGGTTTAACGGATGGACAGAAGAAGGTCATCACAGCTAGATAACATGATGGGGCCCAATACTGAAATAAGAAGAATGGATTACATCTGTCTACTCAGTGAATGGCTCCTTCAACATTGACATGAACTCTGCAACTTTGACAACAAAGCATTTGCAAAAGCAATAGTCAAACCACAAGGGAAACATACTACGAAAGAAAATGTGGCAGTATGTGCGAAAGTTAACCTAATCAAGTATGAGCCACTTAGGTAAATACGAAGAAGTTCTAAAACAAATACTCTAAAATGTTTCATTGTCTTCATAGCTCTCATCAAGTATTGCCCATAATGACTCAAACCTGGCATTTCCCCTGTACCAATATGTGCCTGGTACCACAGAGACCAGAAGAGGGAGTAGGAACTTCAGAACTGGAGTTGCAGGCAGTTGCCAGCTGCCAGGTAAGAGCTAGGAATTGAACCCAGGACTTCATGACCAGTTGTTGGGATAATCTTTTTGTATACTATGTAAAGATGTGTCTCTGTTTAGACTCACCTGACTAAAGCACCCTATGTTTGGTTTAATAAAGAGTTGAATGACCAATAGCTAGGGAGGAGAGGATAGGTGGGACTTCCAAGTACAGTCAGGAACTTGGGGAAAGAATCTGAGGTGAGTGACTTGCTAGACAGATACAGAGGAAGTCAGATGTATGATACTTAGGGGATGTAACAAGATGTGTGGCAGAATGTAGGTTAATATAAATGGGTTAATTTACATTTTAAGAGCTAGTTTGGAGCAAGACTACAGTAAGGCCAAGTGTTCCTAATTAATAAAAATATCCATCTCTTTATTTGGGAGCTGTCACTCCAAAGGAAGCTCAGCTACAGGCAGCCATTTTCCTTACCCTCTGAGCCATTTTAACAGCCACCGTTTCTTCTTTTAAATAGGAACATAAAATCTAAATAAAAATGCAATACCATAACTGCAGTAGATGAAGTATATGGGATGTCCATCTTCCAGTTCTCCCAAATAGAATACTGAGTAATATACATCAGACCATATCTGTTAATAATCAATGTAGTAGAGACTCATATTGCATGGAGGGTCTTCAAATTGTGCTTCTGTTAGCCTTAAACCCACAATTTTAATGCAGTACTAATATGTAACATACTGAGAATTATATAAAGATAAAAAGAGTTGTAGAACATCTGCAATATGGATTACTATTAATTATATTAAAATGGTAATGCAGCTTATGTTGTTATGAAAGATAATAGAATAGAGTCGGGAAATGGGCACAGAAGAAGTTTGAAGGGCACAAGCTAGTCTGTGTTTTTCTCTGGAGTTCTTGTGCCTGATTTCTTTAATATAAAAGCAGCCCCCATGCTGCATCATCAATTAACATAAAAACATTAACTATCCTCATATGATCAGATATTATGTGAGGGGATGATACCCATCTAGGCATCTTCCCAATACAGTTCTTGCAAACCAGAAGTAAGAATCACTGTGAGGGCATCTTATGTTCCTCCAAACTGAGTTAACATTTGGATTAAAATTTGTTGATTTGGTGCCAACGAGAGCCTAACACATCCTCCAAAGGCAGAGGTCCCCAGTTGTTAGTCTGGAGTCAGTGAGCTCCCACTTGTTTGGGTCAGCTGTCTGTGGGCTTCTCCAGCATGGTCTTGCCCCCTTTGCTCATATTACTGCTCCTCCCTCTCTATGACTTGATTGCAGGAGTCGGGCTCAGTGCTTAGCGGCGGAACTCTGACTCTGCTTCCATCACTTACTTGTAATAATTTTTAAAATTCAATATATATTTTTTGTTTTGCTCTGTAATTACAGAGATGATCAGTAGAGTGCTGGTTGTTGTGATAACTTGTTTTGCATGCTTGGTTTTGGTTGCTATTTTAGAGGTCCACCCAAAAAGTCTCTGTTGATTCCATGTATAAAAAGGCCCCTATAAAAGTGTGCTCCTGCCAATGAGAGCTCGTAGATGAGAGAATATTCTTCGGTTTGTTATTGTCTGTAAGGCCTCCTAAATCATGCAAAGACCAATGCTCTATGGCTGTTTTATTTGCTCCTTGGTAAATTTCCTTCAGCTTTTCCTCTGCTCTCCATCTTTCCTAGGCTGATATTAACAGCTTTTTGTTTCCTCGCTGGATGGGTGTTATTTTATGTATCTTGTGTAGGCGGTTGTTTTCCAAAAATAAAGATTTGGATCAAAACAACTTAGTCAGTGATTATGTGTAGACTGCCTTGGTTTTCTCTCTGACCTGCTGTCAGTCTTTCATAGATTGAACTGTTCTTTAGAATTTTCAGCTTATAAACATTGAAAGAAAGCTAATTTTTAGGTTTGCAGGATAGCTTTATTTCCTTAGGAACATCTAGTCTCTCGAGAGGCCAGAATTTCTAGGACTAAAATGCAACAGACTGATTTTTATTAAGTTTATTTTCTGTCAAATATTAGTCAAATGAATATATGGAAAACTAATTCAGGAAATACCATGTATTTCGTAACGAGTTGTACACAGCACATAAACATTGCTATTTTTAGCTTTAATGTGAATGAATAGATTCATATTCAAAGCTGAATAAGCTTCATTTGTATCTGTATGAAATACACTTCCAAATTTGTTTCAACAAGAAAGTAGTACAATTTTATATTGACCATCAGGATATATTGCAGCTGCATTGTGGTTTCCAAAAAGTACTCTATTAATTTCCAACCCTACACATTTCAAAGTAACTATATCGAATATATTACTGGAATGGTCTTTCTTTATTCCAGTCTTCACAGGGTTAAATTTTTACGGTGTATGTATCCTCACAGTATGAAATAGTGTGTGATCAAAGGAGAATCAATTTTCCTGCTTCTGTTTTTGTTTGGTTGTTTGGTTGTTGTTTTCTGAGACAGGGTTTCTCTGTACCTGTGGAGTCTGTCCTGGGTCTGTAGACCAGGCTAGCCTTGAACTCACAGAGATTCATCTGCTACTGCTTCCTGAGTGCTGGTATTAAAGAACATTTCCAACACCATCCAGCTATCAGGGAACTCTTAAACAAAAACTGTTGTTCAAGCAATATCTAGAAAAGCATCTTCTTGAAATCTTCCATGTTTATATAATTACACAATTCATAAAACTTAATACAGAAAAAAATGTAAGCTTACACTTACCTGTTGAGGAATGGGGACATGTAAAGTCCTTAATAAAACTGTGGCTGTACTCCAGTTTAGCTTAACTAAACATGCATCACTTTTATTCTTTACAGTGTACAATTTCATAAGTCTCCTATTCTACTGCTACTACCATTTTATAATATTTTAATAGCCATGAAATCTTCTATTTTTATACATGTATACACATCTCTAAAAGCAAGGATGTGGATCACCAAAGTGCTGATGGAGGTCATACTGAGATGTGGGAGGAGCTGGAGAACAGTAAGTCATAATCATAATATATTGTATGAAAAAGTATATTTTCTAGAAAAGATAAACAGGGAAAAAAGAAAAACAAGTTGAAGATAAAAACAAACAAGAGTCAACAAAAAACAAAACTAGGCATCTCCATAAATTAACTTATATAGTTGATCAGATTAAAAACTGCTAATTAGGTCACAAATACGTATCTATATGTTAGGTTTTTGCATCTGCAGTGATTTAGTCATCAGCAATGATTTAGTCATCACATTTTTTGTAGTTTTGATTTCACTGCTTATATGCCAGTCCTCTCGGTGATGTCAACAAAATAATCTTGCTTCTGTGTTATACAATGAGAATATGAACTCTTATGAGCGAAGGCAAATGAAGAGTCTCAGTCTGGGGGATCGCTTGGAAATGGTTCCAGCTAAATCGCTTTGCTACCTTAACTCTATGTAGCATGTTTTGATAATATTAAATGGATTAATGGGAATAGCAACATTTACAGAAAAGACTCCATAGCATTTTCTTTCCTTTCTTTCCATTCTTCCCATTCTCCATGAATGACTTTCTTTTGTGGAAAAGGAGAAAAAAAACAGAAAGAAAACCATTAATACCATGACTATGTTAGAAGCTAATCTATATAAGAAAAGAGTTAGGAATCTTTTGATGACATCTTATATGAATATGAAGACCTTCCCCCATTTTGTGAATTAGAGAAGATAATGAAAGGGGTCTAGGGTTGGAAGTCTTCTTCCTAAGTTAAATAAAATTCTGGTCAGTCCTCACAGAAGGATACCATTGAACAATGAAACAAGTGTGATAAGTAAAACCATAATAACAAGAAAGGAAAGGGTAAAATTTACAATGCAGAAAATCTATATGTATTAACAAAATTTTAAAAGATAAAAATCCCATAAAATCACACTTTTCTTTTCACATAGTAAACTCTACTGAGGATAAAATTAAAAAACAGCAGAGAACACATTTCCCATGTTAGTTTAGTTATTGACTTAGGAATTTTGAGCCTACCAAGTTGCAATATTTGGTTGTTTACAGAACAATATTTGCTGAGAAATTTCTCTGTCACCAATTCACATAATGTATTTAATGAAAAGACATTATTACACAACAAGGCACTTGTTTTCTATGCATATGTCCTATTACATGGATTAAGTGACATGGGGGCTGAAATAGTGTTGTAGAATTAAGAATTGAAGAAACAAGAATACAGAGATGCTACAACACCTATAAATGGATCTGAATTGGCCTTAATATTGCATTCTGGAGACCTAAGATATTAGTTGGAAATTAATTGAATACTTAATAATGAATTATTTAGAACCTAATAGTTTTAAAGTGATCATAAGCTGCATAAGTGGAAATGGCTGTGCATATTGCTTTGTATAGCTGTGTGAACTGTAGCTTATCCTTTGCAACTTTACATGCTTGAAAGGTTCATACTTCATTCTTCTTTTTTGAGACAGGATCTTGTGTTGTTCATACTGGCCCAGAACTTGTAATCCTTCCGTTGCAGTTTGGCTTATGGTACGAGATTACAGGAGTGTAGCACTATACCTTGCCTCACTCCTTTTTATTTAGGGAAAACCAATCACTCAAATCCTTTAAGAAACTTGCTCTTAAAGTCTACTCCATTATTGCAATTGAGGATACAGCTAGCCATGCACTTCTTCTCTTGGTCACAACAGGAGTGATACCTAGACACAGAGAAAGTCTCCTAAGAAGCTGAGTATTAACTTTTTAAATGGTTCTTAGTCTCTTGAATTTGATCCAGAATGGGAAACTTTAGGCTACAATAGAGAAAAAAGAAAACCATGACCAATCCGAACTATCAGTGCACAAAGAGAGATAAGAGGACATGGAGAATATGAAAGTGTGTTGCAGCAAGTCAAATTCTGGTAATAAATGGCTTTGTGAAGCAAAATGATTTAAAAGGCCTGTTCCTCAACTTGAATGGACATTTATTTGGATGTTACCTTGTCTTGCAGTGACTATTCCATTTTCAGTCTGCTGCAAATAACTGAATTAACCCCAGGTCTGCATTCCCCAGCTGTGTGAAGCAGTGGGCTGAGAAAGCTATGAGGTACTAGCTGGGAAGCAATGTCCCCACATGGCTTCTGGTTTTCTTGCTGCCTCCATGTTCCTGCCTTGGCATTTCATGATGATATCAAACAAACCCTTTTCTCTCTAAGTTATCCTTGGTTTTGTATTTTATCACAGCAAAAGAAATCTATATATTACACTAGGTGGGAGTTGCAAGGAACAGGAAAACAGAAGCACCTATTTGAGAAGTAAACACCCTTCTTTAGGAGCTTGAGGAAGTGAGGCATAAAAATGAAATACTAGTTGATTTTTTTCCATTGAGTTAAGAAGAAGTAGGGAAGTATTGTATTTGGGATTTGTGAATACAGGCTGCGCTTTAGTCTATTGTAAATATGCAATTTTAATAAATCAGACATCTCAACCAAGAAGGGCAAATGCTACTTTCCTTGAGGATATTTGTATTTGAACCAAGCACCACTTTGAAGATACACACTTAACACCATGTAGCAGGTTCAGTAATGGGCGTGCTCTGAACTTGTTAAAGTTCCTAGTTATTTTAGAACCTGGTCATTCTAAATAATACTTAGTTGGGAGTTTGACTCTGTTATTTAATCTGGCATCTTTCCACTATGCTTCTTGCTTATTCAATAAAGAATGAGTATCTGACACATATAATTAAAATAAAGCTTATTTAATTCCATAGATAGCAGTAGTGAAAATATTACAGTATCAATGGTCATTGACCAATGAATGTGTGACAACCAAGTACTTAGACTTTATCAATTTCACAGCATCAAGTATTTGAGTGTTCTTTTTATAGTCACTCCAAGTTACAGACAAAGAATATGAGGGTAAGGGAGGTGTTAAGGCTTGTCCAGCATCTTGTGATTAATCAGCTGCAGATGGAGGTCTGGATTTTCTAATCTTGGCTCTCATTAACTTTCTCACTACCCTCTACAACTGCAGTAGGAATATCATGCACAATGAAGTATTAGCTGCCTGGCACCAGTGTAATGAAATGTTTATCTTATTCTATACATTTAATAAGGCAAGGATGATTTTAAATGAATGAAGTTCATATTTATTTTAGAAATACTAAATATTTCTTCCTCACATTTTTGTTTTCATTTTTAACAGTGTGTTTGTATGTACGTGTGTGTATGTGTGTGTGTGTGTGTGTATTTGTGTATGGGTAAGTGTTCCCATGTGCACATATTTATAGATGAAGTAGGCAAAAGGAGGAATCCTGTGTGCCTCTTTGTCTTATTCTGTCAGACAGGGTTTCTCAATGATCCTGGAGAACACTAATCCTGCTGGACCAGCTAGCTACAGTTATCTCCACTATGCCTCTGCCCCCTGCTACAAGACTTCCATGCCTGGGTTTTTAGGTAGGTGCTGGAAATCCACACTCAGATACTAGCAGCCGTGCAAAAATCACTCTTCCTCCCAGAGACATATCTCCATGCTCTTTCACTCTTAATGACTCTACACTTTCTACCACAAATTGTCTAGGTAAAGTAAAGCTTGAGTTTGTAGGATAAAGTGTCATACCATGCTATACCAGAATTAGAAGTTTCTATCTACCACTATTTTTTTATTTTGAGCATAGATAATGAGTTCCAAGTTCTGTGCATGGGTCTTCTAAGGTTAAACAGTTTCTCTAGCTGAGATGGCAATTCTCGGATGACCATGAACAGCACAAAAACAGCTGAATCAGCTCAGAGCCTTGCTTGACACAAACAGCAAAGGTCATCAGAGAAAAGCAGAACCAGAGACTGGCCAGTCTCAAAGGGCAAAACAGAGAAGCACACTCAGGGCACGGCTAGCTGTCCTTGGGTCTCTTCTTTTTTAGGCATGGTTTTAACTTCCTGTTCTTGGGTTTTGTGAGAAGTGTTCCACCTGAGCTGAAAATCTCCTTCAGATGGATTTTTCTGTAAGATTATCTACTTAAAAAATACAGTTAGCATTCTTAATTTAGTCGGTCTTACAGGGTGTTTTTATTTAAACATTATAAGCAAATGGCACTGACTCAAGAAAACCAAACACAAATTTGAGTCTTTATTGGTTTTTATAATACTTATTATTTTCAGATTGTGATTTACCTAGTGTAGGTTCATTTAAAATAATTATATATACTACAATGCCAATATTTTGTTTAATTGTGAGTCATATTTTACCGATGGCTTTGTGCCGGATCCTCCTGCAGGTAGAGCTGGGGAAGGGCTGGTCCAGCTGGTTTCTTCCTGGGTTTGAGAGGTAAGGTCCGTGTCCATGACTCAGACTCCCCTCCCCTTAGTTACCGGAGAGAAAGCACACACTGAGTGGGGAGACTTGTGAAGCAGGATCTCAGTTTATTCCAACAGGCAGGAACTTATATAGGGCTGGGGTAGGGGATGGGAATCTTAGGATGGGGTAAGGTGACGTGAGGAGTTAGGTCTAATGATATTCCACCAAGCTGGCAGATAGCCAGGCAGGGGGAAGTCCTACATCAGGCCTTGCTGAGTCATACCCACATGGGGGGCTACAGGCCAAAGACAGGTCATCAAATTCTAGCCAGGCTCAGGAGGTTACACTGGGTCTCATATCCTAACGCCTTTGCACCCGAGCATTTTAAGGCCCAACAGCTTTGTTAAATCATGACTAGAGATAATTTGTGAGGTATCTTTGCAGTTCCCAAAGACATTGTCTCTTGAGCATCCATAAAAATATCACAATTTACATAACTTGAAACAATAGTAATTTGTTTCTCATAGATATGCAGGCCAGAAGTTTAAAATCTCCCTTTGAAGCATTCAGCAAAATTGCTGTATGTATTTCTCTTAGTGTCTGATATTGATGACAGTACTTGACTTTCTTAGTTTTAAAGGAAGATTGTTTCATATCTGTTTCTGTAGCCCCATGGTGCCCCTTGTCAATGTCTTAGTCTTTGTGTATTTTTATCTTATAAGGACACCTGTTAGATTTGGATTTGGACCCACATTCAATATGAGTCCATCCTAATTGAGTTATATCTGTAGAGAATTATTTTCTAAATAAGATTGCATTCATGGGTATATAACATTAGAACTTTAGGGTATTTTTTGTTGTTTTTTTTCTGAACTCAATTCATTCCTCAATAATCATCGAGTAAGGCAGTCAGATCAAACAGATGCCATCAACAGTAATCTAAGGTCTTGTATCAGTTCAATGACATTTGTGAGATCATAGTCAAATGTACTGTGAGACCATAGTCAAAATTATGCAACATTGATAGATTTCAAATGATCTTCATGTTTGTTGTGGTAAGAAAACAGGTTGTCAGATTTTCCTAGATGTTCTGGTTAGTTTCTGTCAAGTTAATATAAACCTAGATATGTCTTGCTTGGAGTAGGAATCTTAAATGAGAAAATATCTCCAGTAAATAGGCTAGTAGGAAAGTCTGTAGGACATTTTCCTGATTAATGATCGATGAGCCCAGTTTGGGTATTGTCCAGGGCTGTTAGCTTTGACTGGTTTGGGAACGCAAAATGAGCAAACTATGGAGTCCAAGTGTATGTGCAGTGTTTTTTCATGGTTTCTGCCTCGAGGTTTTGGATTGGCTTTAGCTGATGATAGACTATAACCAGTAAACTAAATAAACCATTTCCAAGTTCCTTTTGGTCATGATATTTAATCATAGCAATGGAAACCTAACTAAAATACCTGGTAACAACTGTGTTTCACGTAAAAACAGAAGGACAAATTTAAAAAACAAATGTACTTCCAATTTCATAAGATGATGCATGAAAAGTAAGTTCCAATTCTGTTGTTGATAATATTTCAATCCATATAAAAACAGAGAATAATTATACTTACCTGGCAGACGAGATACCATGATCACAATGATGGTTTTCCCATGCCAAGACTTAGCTATTACACTCCAGATATGTTAACCTCTCTGATTCCCCCAAATCTGGGAAATCTAACTGTATAATTTGTGGTTGTAAAGGACTGTGTTCATGCTCTCCCCTTAAAGAGAAAACAAGATATAACAATGTATGGTATTTGGGACTTGTGAATATAGAAAATCTCACTAGTAATTGGGGTAATCTCACAGTGACCAACACTGTCACTGTCTGTTCAGTGAATGAGGCTGTAAAACCAGTGGCTTACTGTTTTATCGAATTCATCTGTCTCAGTGGGGAGCAAAGGCCATCTTTAAGAATGATTAGTAGCCATAAGACAGCTTGCTACGAAATTAAGAAATGCCAAGAAAAGAAACAAGAAGGAAGCGACTATAACCATGGAAACAGAAATGAAAGGCATGCAACAGAGTAATTTTGGAACAAGAGTTGAGAAGCAAGTCAAGGATTAGCAACTAAATGTTCCAACAATGCTTACCTGGAAAAGAGACAGCAGACAAACACTGCATTGCAGATCCTTAGGTCCACAGAGCATGAGTTTGAATCCCAGGATGAGGAGTTAAAAAAGGGAGACAATTTGGAAAGAGATAAAAAAGGAACTGAAATACCTTAGAATAAATGCAACTAGAGAGTACTCGAGAATTTGCATAAATAGAGACAGAGCCCCACATGTCAAATTGGACATAGTGGGATATGAAAATTTAAAAAGAGGGTGTGAGGGTCAGAACAGCACTTCCTGGATTACTGGGGACATGGTGAATGACGGTGATCAACATCTGTTCAGGAAGTTCTTAGAAATAAATGAAATTTTAACTAAATAAGATAATGTGCAGATAATATACAGTGAACTAACTAGAAAATCAAGTAAAACAAGTATAAGAAAAAAAGAGACAAAGGCAAAAAAGAGTGTAAGTAAAATAAGTTGAGGTCAGGGAAGTAATCACTAGAAACAATATTGTGAGTTTTCTTCAGACTGAGTCTGATAGTGAGTATACTCGCTCGTAGTCAAACATTGTCAATCTTTCTCAGCCATGCACCATCCTCAGGGAGCATGTTGGCCAAAAGTTACATGCTAAGTAAGACAAGGGAACACTTCTATCAGTTTAGAGAAGGCAGTGGTGTAAATTTTAATGTAGCATTTTCAGAGATACTTTGCAGGACAAATAAGCTCACAGAGTATACTAATTCTTGCTTTCTTCCCCTTAAAAGAAGCAAAAGTATAAAGCATGGTGATGCAAACCACTCATAAGAAATTAGTTGAGGGACAGAGAGGTGACTCATCAGGCTACAAGCAATTGGTGCTCCTGTGAAGGAACTTGGTTCAGTTCTAAGCACTCTCCCTGTGGCTAACAACCATCTGAAACCTCAGTTCTAGAGAATCCAATGACCTCTTCTAACCGCTGAGGGCTCTGTTCACACACAGTACCCCATCATACATGTGGGAAAAACGGCATAACACAAAATACCAATATATCTTTAAAATAAATACATTGGGGAACTGCCTAGCCACACTAAGTACATATCTCTAGTGTAGTTGAAAGGTAGGATGCCAATGCCCTAATATTTCTTGCCATTATTATAAGAAACAATATCAACAAACAATTTATATCCTCGCACCTATGCTTAGGGGAAATGCTGTCAAACATCATTTTGGGGAGTACTACTAGGGGTCAGTGTTGTGGTGGAATTATAGTAAAATAGTTCATGCTAAAAGTACATTTCCTGGAAGAAATACTAATGGTATGTTCTGCTTCCTAACTGAGGTAATCATTTGAAGTGTTTTTTTAGAAGGAATTCCAAAAATCTTAGAATGTATATATATTTAAATAGTAATATAATCTTCAAGCATGATTTACTGAAGAGCCATGTCAGTGTGCCCCTCAACTACTGTACCAGGATTTAAAGCATACAAAGTGTAGCCAACAATGGGTGATAACATTTGCCTACTGTGTAGTTACAATTTATTTTATTAATATTTTATCATGATTTTGTTATTATAATGTAAGTTTGAGCATGTCTTTAAGGTTATTCTGGGAAATTCCTATTTATCATTTTCATAATTCTAATTTGTATGTAATTACCTATAATTTTGTTGTATACTTAGAAGACAGTTTTGAGATATATTTTAGACATCAATCTAACAACTTCTACATGTTTAGAAAATTCCACTTAAAATGTATTATCTATATTTAACTTTTTCATTAATTAAAATTACGAGTTTATAAAGTTGCATATTTATCTCATGGCACAGCTATATCTTTAGGGAACAGAAAAAGTCATGTAGGCAGGACAGCTAGTTGCTTCACAAATATCCAGCAAAACTGAGCTGCATAATTGACACCATGACACTTTTGATTTCCATGTGCTGCATGCTTTTGGGGAGGGGATTTTTAAGATTTGCATAATCAGTTACTGGATGAAGCTCTATGATGATAATTGGGGTAATCACCAATCTGATTACAGGGAAGGCCAATTCGGGCATCCTATCGACTATTGCTAGGAGTATTACCTGGGGTCCTTCTTGTGGATTCTTAGGAATTACCCTAACATCAGGTTTCTCCCTAACCCCATAGTGACTCTCTCTATTAAGGTATCTCTTTCATTGCTCATCTACAGCATGCCTTCCCCTTTTGATCATCCAGTTTCCTCAAGTTCTCATCCTTCTCACCTGTCCTTTACCACCCCCTGGCCCCAGTTTAACCCATAGTCCCACCTAATTTATCTTTCTAGAAAGGTTTATGTGTTCCTCCCAGGGTACTTTTTGTTACCTAGCTTCTCTGGAGCTATGGATTGCAGTCTGGTTATCCCTTGCCTTACTTCTAATATCCACTTATGAGTGAATACATACTGTGTTTGTCTTTCTGATTCTGGATTCCCTCACTCAGGATGATCTTTTTTAGTTCCAGTCATTTGTCTGGAAATTTCATGAGGTTATATTGTTTTACCCCCAAGTAGTTTTCCATTCTGTAGATGTACCACATTTTCCCTCTCCATTCTTCAGTTGAGGGGCATCCAGGTTTCCATGTTATGGCTATTATGCATTATGCTGCTATGAACATTGTTGAGCAAATGTCCTTGTGGTATAATTAAGCATCCTTTGGGTGTATGCCCAAGAGTGGAATCACTGGGTTCTTAGGTAGACTGATTCCCAACTTTCTTAGAAATCACCATACTGATTTCCAAACTGGCTGTACAAGTTTGCACTCCCACCAACACTGAAGGACTGTTCTGCTACTCCACATCCTCTCTAGCATAAGATGTCCTCAGTATTTTTTATCTTAGCCTTGCTGGCAGGAGTAAGAGAGTATTTCAGAGTCATTTGGTTGGCATTTCCCTGATAATTAAGGGTGTTGAGGACTTCCTTAAATGCCTTTTGGCCATTTGATAGTCTTCTGGTATGAATTCTTTGTTTGGTTCTGTACCCATTTTTCTATTGGATTATTTATTATTTTGATTTCTAGTTCCTTGAGTTCTTACTATACATTGGAAATCAGCCCTTTATTAGATATGGAGTTGGTGAATATCTTTTCCCATTTTATAGGCTGTCATTTTGTCCTTTGTGTAATGAATATTTTCAGTTTCAGGAGGTCCCATTTATTTATTGTTGCTCTCAGTGTCTGTTCTATTTTTGCTATATTTAGGAAGTGGTCACCTGTGCCAATGCATTCAAGGGCTACTTACTACTTTCTCTTCTATCAGGCAAAAATTTCCTAGGAATCATTCATGCCTCTTCCCAAGAGTACTGCTTCTAGGCTTCTTCATGAAAATCCCAAGTCTACTACTCCTCCTCCTGCTTTTAGCGAGACATCCATATCTACTTGAGGTCTCCATATGCTTTGGATATTATGATGCACATAAAGAAGTCAGAGGTCTCTTTATGAGACTCTGAGTTTTCTTGAAACATCTGCCCCTGTATTTACTCAGGAACAAGATAATCAAAACAAAGTAAACTTAAAAGGTCAATGAGATTCAGTGGGCTAGAGGATTTGGCCGAAGATCAGATTGCAAGCCTCGTCCTACTATATGCTCTGGTGATTTTATGGCATATACAGCAACAAATTTAGATTAGCTGAAGTTATCTCTGCTCTACACAGAGACTCATATTGATGAACAAAGAATTATGAGGAAAGATGATAAAAAATGTTTGTCATAAACTCCCATTCTTAGAAAATTTAACTTGTGCATTGCCACCGTTATGTCATATGACCAAGATACAACAGAATTCCAGGGTTAGGAAAGCAAACAAGCTCTATAAATAAATAAAATGTAAACACTGTATTATGCAGTGTATTAATTGATAACTGAAACAGCTTTGGCCTGAAGGTTTTCCTTGGACACTCTGACCATTAATAGTTAGTAATACGCGCCACAGTGCCTGGGCTATCTTGGAGAGTTTTCTTTCTGTCTGTCTAGCATTTCTGAAGCCACAATAGCTACCAGTCAGAGAACAGGCTGTCATATGACTCTAGATTGTTGAAAAGTGGGTTATGGGTTTGATGAATAAAAATTGTTATAAAAGATAACTGTATAAATGTTGATTAGCCTTGAGCAAAATGATTGTACAAGGTAACTCTATTCTGGCACAGATTATCAATGATGACCAAAATTGTGACTCCAGATGTTCATGGGAAAAAAAAACATTAAACAGATGACCAGAAACCAATGATATGTTCTATGTTTTGGACCAACATGATTCTATCCCTGCTTATTGAATCCTGTATAAAGAAACTTTCTGACTGCTCATTAGGCTGAAAGATTCTCGTCATCATAATGATCTTGCTCAATCTTTCCCCCACTTACTCCTTTCCTCCTCCCTGGAACCTGTCACCCACTGTGACTGGCCACTTGTAATTTCAACTAGATTTTTGCTGTGAGGAAAAATTCTAATAATATATCCAATTTAACTAATGAGCTTTTTTGGTATTTTTCATATAAAAGGTTTATAGTTTATAATTTGCATGCCACAAATACATAGTACACATGCATAAACTCCCCAGTAGCATGTGTTTACTTAAGTTGTGAAATATATACTAAATGAATTATGAAATTCTCCATTGTATTTATTTGACATCCTCTAACATTTGAATTATTTTTCTTATCATCACTGCCCCTCAGGATTATGATTAAGAGTACCAGAACATAAATACTTTTGGAGATGCTGATAATTAGGGATAATCCTAAGGGTCTACTTTTTCTCTTCCTTCTCCTCTTTCTCCTCTTCCTCCTGCTTCTCCTCCTCCCCCACCTCATCTTTCTCCCCTTACTTCTCCTTTGTTTCCTCTGCTTGCATCTCCTCTTTCTTCTTTCTCTGTCTTGCCCTTTCTTTTTGACAATACCAAACATTTAGAGAAAATTATCATATGAGAGTATTTCACATTTAAATAGTTTCTGAAAATATTTCAGCATTTGATATATACTGCAACAAAATGCATATCTGAAACAAGATAATTAAAAGGTGGAGAATTAAGTGTAGAGATCAATAGTTTAAAATATTTTACAAATAGTGGGAAAGATAAGTTGATTTGATGAAACAAAAGTAATTTTAGCTGATTCATATCCACATAAAAATAAGGTATAAATGAAACAAACTGACTGATGTGCTTAAAATGTGTGTGTGTGTGTGTGTGTCTTTGTCTGTGTATGTTCCACATTAATTTGTGATTATAGAAGGCCTTAAATATAAGAACAATATGCAACAGGTAAGCATTTTCTAATGTGCATGGCAACATTGTAAGACAGAAATTACAAAAGTTCTGTAAGTAAAGACAATAAATTGAAAACAAAATAGACAGTTCACAATGAGGGAAATCAAATGATCAATAAGTATACTGTGTTCAAAATAGTCACCGATTTCCATTTTCTTTCAGCACTAGGCATTGAAAACATGCTGGTCTGATGTTCAGTTACGGAAACAACTTTTTGTCTTACTTCTATTCTTGCTTACTGTGTGGCATCTATTTTTGTACTGCTACTAATGTTCCATTTTATCACATACAAATGGATCTGTATTAATATGAAGCCATAATGATTTGCTTCAAATTGTTTTCTAAGAGAGAAAGGAAGGGAAGAAGAATGGAATGGATGAGAAAGGGGAGAAATATAAGGAGGGATAACGGGAGAACAAATCTTCCAAATATTCTTCATGAGAGTGCAATAAAGGGGTGGTACTGGAGAGATTCTCACTCACATGACCTTGCTTCCTCTGTCCTTCTTGGATCAGAACACTGTGAATGTCAGATGGAGGGGAATGAGCACTTAAAGACACCTAAGAGTGCCGGGTTCTGGAGGACAGCCTCAACTCCCAGTCAGGGAGAAGCAAGTGAGAGAAAATATGAAAGCTCGGAGGAAACGCCTTTACTTTGTCAATAAAGCTACAGCATTACAAAACATACTTTCACTATGGCAACTTGAAATGTGAGCGGAAGAAAAAGAAGGTTTGGAGACGTAACTTACAAAAATTTTGATAACTGGCCTATGAGTTGAGGTGTCCTGGAAATAGAGAGAATTAAGTTGGTTACTGGAACTTTTACAAGTTTGCAATGCCAGAGAGGATAGGATTAGTATTTGTCATTGTCTACTTCCTAATGGCTCAGATAAAACTAATAGCCACTTAGGGACCACTGATTTTATTAGCTTCTCTGAGTGATCAGGGCCTTTGAGAAGTCTCATTACTGAAGAAGGGTTCACAGAATAGGGGAGAAACATAAATGTGCCAGTAATTTCCTACGGGATGTGAAGAAGGAAAAAAATAATTGTAATTTATCAAAACCTTTTAGTGCTCACTATATATAAAATAAGATAATGTGCTAGAATTAATATGTTAGTGAGCATTTTTAAAAATAATGGTTACAATTTTAAATATTAGAATGGATTATAAGTAACATTCCAGAATATTGGAGAGAATGTCTTAGAGATAGTCATAAAGCAATGATGTGACATACCTATATCTTCAAGAAACCTTCTTCACTGAGTGAAATACTTTTGATTTATTCCTAGGGATTAGCTATAATAGATTGGGTAATTTATAAATAAATTTATTTATACATTCCTAGAGTCAGAGCAGCCCCAAATCATGGTTCTTGAGTCTTTTCTCCACATTATACCATGCTGGAAGTATGATACAAGGACAGGAGAGGGTAAGAGCAGGAGTGTGAACACTTGAGAGAGAACTTCCCTGTAAAACAAAGTCCATCGCGAGAAAAGAAAACTTCTGGGAGCACAATTGATCCATCAGTAAGAGATAGGGCCTCAATGACATAATCACTTGTCAAATTCCTGCATGTTAATACATTACAATGGCAAGAATACTTCGAGAGTCTTTGATTGGATGATCACCACAGGGCAAATAATCTGTTTGGATGTTAAATACTGAACTCCAGATACTTGAGCTTCACAAAATTTTGCATAAGATTTTGTTACTTGTACTTGCTGTAAGAATATGTATCATGGCATTTAATATTCTAATTGCATAATTATACATTTTACATACTATAGTAATGAAATAAAGTAAAATATTTATGTATCAGCTATTATGTGGATAGTTAAATTAGCTTGCAGTCTATCTCCCTGCAAAAATGTTCCCTGCAATATAGAATGTTCTAATCTTAGAGGAAACTGCTACACAACAATAGAAAAAACAGATTTTTGTAATTTGAACAATATAACTCACTCCACAATACTGGTGAATAATTATCTGGTTCTAAAGTTCTATGAATTCCATGGTTAATAGTGAATGCCATGCCTTAGGATTATTATTGCTATGATAAATCTCCATGACCAAAAGCAAGTTTAGAAAGAAATAATTTATTTGGCTTACACTTCCCCAACACAGTCCATCACTGAAGGAAGTCGGGATAGGAACTCAAGCAGGGCTAGAAACTGGAGGCAGTAGCTGATGCAGAGGTCATGGAAGGGTGCTGCTCACTGACTTGCTCCTCATGGTTTGATCATCGTGCTTTCTTATAGTGATGAGCAAAGGGGTCAAGACCAGGCTGAGGAAACCCACAGAAACAGCTGGCCTGAACAAAGGTGAGATAATGGATTCCAAACTGACAGCTGGGAAACCAGCATAGGACTGAACCAGGTCCCCTGAAGTGGGTGCTAATTAGGAGGCCTGGGCAGTATATGGGGTCTCTGGTAATGGAAGAACATTTATCCCTAGTGTATGGATGGACTTTGAGATTCCATTCCCCATAAGTGAATATTCCTTCAGCTTAAGCACACAGGGGCAGACCTACATCCTGCCCCAAATGATGTGACAGACTTTGATGATCCCCCATAGAGGGCCACACCCTCCCAGGGGAGCAGAAGAGGGATAGGTTGGGGGGTTGGTGGGGGCCATGGGAGGATGAAGGGAGAGGGAACTGGGATTGATATGTAAAATAAGTTTGCTTCTAATTTAAAAAAAACAAATCAGGAGCACCAGCCTAGGGGAGATACCACCCATGATGTGCAAGACCCTACCCTACCAATTGCTAATTAAGAACATTTGCAGGTGGAATTTAAAGAGAGATTTTCTTAGTCAAGGTTCCCCCCTTCAAGTGACTCTAGTTTGTGCCAAGGTGACCTAAACTAGCCAAGCATAACCATGAACTGCCTATTTTTTCCTGATTAGCACCATTCTAACACTGACTGGTACTGTGTAATTTTTGGGTTTTGCTATTGATTTATTTTTCGTTTAGTTTGTTCATTTATGAGGAAAGATTTCTGTTTTTCTGGAGCACACAAGCTCTGGCAAGCCCCTTCAAGGTTTGCCAATGCTGGTATGTCAGGTGTTGTCCCCATGCAAAACTGAAGTTGCTTTTCTTTCTTCTTCATGTGGGAGATCTCATTTCTTTCTGCTTCATATTCTGTAGTCCCAAAATTCTTTAAAAGACAAACATTCCTATTTATTTCATCAGTAACTCATCTACCCAATGTCTTACTTCCCTTCAAGCTTTATTAATTCTAACCTTGCTTTCCCAGATTTACTTGAGTAGGACTTTGAAAAAAAGCTTAATTTAGATTTAGAAAAAAAGTTAATAAAAAATCCCATGTCTCTCCTCTATCAGTTTCTCCATGTTAATATCTTGCATGAGCATAAAACATTCACGAAAACAGACTAACCAGTGCTGGCATTTTATATTATTAAATGAAGAGGTTGGTTTCTTGCGGTTTTGTTAGATTTAGGTGATGTTACTTCCTATTTAAGGTACCCATTTAGAGTGGCACATACATTTATTTGTCATGTCTCCTCAAGCTCCTTCTTTATACCACAGCTTCTGAGACTCTGATAACCTTGAGAATTTGTGAAAGTAATGGTAAATGATATGGCAGGATGTCCCTTCCCTGAAATATTCTTATATATCATTCATGATTGGGTCTGTGCTCTAGACACATGAGAGTGAGGCACAGGGTTAGGCTGGTATTTATATCACTTCATGCATACATGTTCTTTGTTTTTATTTTTGACATTATAATAGTATTGCAATATTTCTTCCATTTCTTCCTGCAACTCTACCTGCTCTCCTTCAAATTTACCTCTTTTTTCAGTAATTGCTACTGAATGCATAAATGTGTGTGTGTATGTGTGTGTGTGTGTGTGTGTGTATTACTAAAGATAATCTGTTCAGTCTGTATAATGTTCATTGTATATATGTTTTCCTGGCTGATCATTTGGGACTGGACAATGAATTCGAGTGCTTTTCTCTGGGGAAGACCCCCTTTAACAGTAGATGTCATGTGTCACTCTTGGCTTTGACTGGCTAAGGTAATAATTACAAGGTTTTGCTGTTGTAAGTGCTACTTTCTACTATCACTTTTATAATTAATTATTTGAAGAGATGCCATTATAGCATATCTATTTTGAATTATTATGCAAGTGAACTTTACTTCTCTTTCCTTGTTTACTTATTTGGCAAAACATCATGTCAGTGTTATTCATGTCTCTAGATATTTAGTTTATCCTTGGAGTTATGTTACCATACTATTCTGTTAAATTTTTCTTATTTGCTTACTTTGGCTGATATTGTTTCTAAGCTCTGGATGCTGGGAATTTGATCAATAGTTTGTTTTACTCATTAGATATAGTCTCACTTAGTTTAGTTCAGTATTGATCACTTCATTTTCTTGTATCTCAAGATGCTCTGTGCCAACCTAATAGTCTTGTATCAATATAGTGAATTATTTAGAACCATATCTCTATCAAAGGAATCTGGTTTCATTTATTGGAGAGTGATACTAGAAAAGAAGATCTGTACTTTATATTTTTGTTTCCTATGGTGGTAGCAGATTTTCTCCACTAACAGTGCAAGGAAACATGTGTGAATATACATATATACATATAAGTATGTGCATATGTTATATTTATAATTTTTTAGTTAGAGTGAATGAAACATAAATTCATACTGATACAAAATCTAAGTCATTTTATGTGCTTTATGATAACTCCCTCAATTATGTGTACAGGGATATTTCAGTGTAATTAATATAAAATCATAATTTTTATTTGGTATTTAAATGGTGAAAATAAGTTCAAAATTAAGTTCAATAATTAATTTTAATTTTGAAATATTGATGTTAACTTACCTCTTATAACTTGAATTAATCTGCTTTTATTTACCTACATTTCTACCACATAGCATTTTACTTTTCTTTCACTGTGTGTGTCCAACTCCCTCCATGTCTTGTTGGTGCCTCTTCTGCACCTTGGATATTTCATCCAATGTCCTCCTCTGCCCTGAAATCCAATTTATATCTCCTGCCTAGCTATGTCTGTTCAGCTTTTTATTAAACCAATCACTGAAATACATCTTCACATAATGTGCAAATATCCCACAAAAAGAGACTTCTAGGTCATTAATGGTCTGTCTTTGAGTGTTTGTGAGGGTGTTTCCAAACAGCTTTAAATGAGGAAAGAAGATCCACATTTAGAGTGTGTGGGACACTATCCCATGGACTACCATCCTATACTTGATAAATATAGAAAAGGCAATGTAACTGAGTACCAGTATTTATCTTTTTTTCCAACTCAGACATGTCATGACCAGCTCTTTCAAATCTGTTGTCATGCCTGTCCCATAATGGACACCAGTCACTCAAACTCAAACTCTGAGTCAAAATAAAGCCCTTTTCATTGAATTGCTTTCTGTCAGAAATCCTGTCATAGTAATGATAAACCTAACTAACATAGCACAGTAGACAGAATAATATCTGGGATTACTGGGAAAGCAAAAAGAATGTGATTCTCTTAGCTTTGATTAAGTTCAATACAAATGTTGAGTTTCCTGACAAAACCCATAAATTGTGTGGTTTTTCTGAAACTCCAGAGCTAGTTAAGGTGACATTTCACTGACTTATGAAGAGAAACACTTAGTATTTTAATGGGAATTAGAGCAGCAATGAACACAGTTGAGCAAGTTTCCATTTAGTTGGATATAGTGTCTTTTAGGAATGTGTTTGTCTAAGTTAGGGTTCTTATTGTGGTGGTGAAACCACATGAAAAAATCAACTTGAGGAGAAAAGGCTTTATTTGTCATGCAGATCCTAGCTACAATCCAATGAGGGAATCCAAGGCAGTAACTCAAACTGGGCTGGGACCTAGAGATAGGCAATGGGACAGTAGTCATGAAGGACTGTTGCTTAGTGGCTTGCTCATCTGGCTTGCTCAACGGACTTTATTATAGAACTCAGGACTACCAGGCTTAAGGGTGGCTGAACCCACAATGGGTGGCACCTTTCTATAGCAATCACTAATTAAGAAAATGCCTATGGCCTGGCCTACAGCCCAGTCCTATGGAGGTATTTTTCCTAACTGAGATTCCCTCCTTTCTAATAACTCTGTCTTGTGTCAAATTGCCATAAAACTAGCCAGTACAATGAGCAGCAGGTGTGTTTTGCTGGGTCATATGGTAGGTCTATTTCTAACTTTTAGGGGAACCATCACACTGACTTCCATAATGGCTGCTGCAATATTAACTATGATCAATAGTAAATAAGTTTTTCCTTTTTCCCACACATATTCTTTCATTATATTTCTGTCTTATGGTCTATGATATTCCCTTGTGGTAGCATTGATAAGGGAGTCCTACTTATGGTTGAGTATTCTCAGCACTTTCACCAGTTACAAGTCTATGTTCTTATCATTGCCTACTTAATAAAAGGAACTTAGTCGAGAGGGAGGTGGTGGCACACACCTGAGGCAGGCGGATCACTGAGAGTTCGAGGCCGGGCTGGACCGACAGCCTCCAAAACAATACAGAGAAACCCTGTCTCATAAAAAACAGAAAAAAAGGAACTTTTGATGACCATAGCTAGTGGTAACTCAAATATGTTATTAATTAAAAAAGTTATTTATGGTATGCACTCACTCATATATGGATTTTAGACATAGAGCAAAGGATTACCAGCCAACAATCCACACCGCCAGAGAAGATAGGAAACAAGTAAGACACTAAGAGAGACATACATGGTACCATGAAGGGGAAAGGGACAAGCTCTTCTGAGCAAATTGGGAGCATGGGAGGAGGGGAGAGGGAGCTGGGAGAAAGAGAAGGGGAGAAGAGGAGGGCATGAGGTAAGGTTGAGTCACGGGAAGAATAGAGGAGAGGAAGATAAGAGATACCATAATAGAGCGAGTCATTAAAGGTTTAAAGAGAAATCTGGCACTAGGGAAATGTCCAGAGATATACAAGGATGACCTCAATTAAGATTCTAAGCAATAGTGAAGAGGCCATTATGAATGCCCTCCCCTTGTAATGAGATTAGTGACTACCTTATAAGCCATCCTGGAGCCTTTATCCAGTAGCTGATAGAAACAGAAGCAGACACCCACAGCTAAGCACTGAGCTGAACTCCTGGAACCTAGTTGCATGGAGAGAGGAGAGATGAGCAAAGGGGTCAAGACTAGGCTGGTGAAATCCACTGAGACAACTGACCTGAACAAGGGAAAGTTCATTGACCCCAGACTAATTGCTTGGAAACCAGCATAGGACTGACTCAGACACCCCTGAATGTGGGTGTCAGTGAGGAGGCATTGGCAATCCATGGGGCCTCTGGTAATATATCTGTGTTTATCTCCAGCATACAAATGGACTTTGGGAGTCCATTCCACATAGCGGGATACTCTCTCAGCCTAGATACACGGGGGAAGGCATAGGCCCTGCTCCAACAGATATGACAGACTTTGAAGATCCACCATGGAAGGCCTCACTCTCCCTGAGGAGCAGAAATGGGATGGGATAGAGAGGGATTGTAAAACAAGTTTGTTTCTAATTTAAATACAAAGACTAAAATAGAAAAAATAGTCATTTAAATAGCAATTTGATTGCTGCATCTTGTGCATTTAGCCAAACAATAGACTAGTAGTAGCTTTTTCACTAGAGTCCATGGCCCCACCCCCCTTTCCTGGGATTTAATTATGGTTGCTGTACAAATGACTTGTGGAACAGACTTCAAATCTGTTTAGAGAATGGTTGGTTACTGCCAATACAGACTTGATACTTTTATTAAAAGAGTGGGTACTCGTCTGGTTCATTTGCTATGTAATACCTGAGGTTCACAGCTGACTAAGACTTCTGACGACCGTTCACACCTCTAGTCTACACAGAACTCTGGATTCTGAAATTCTTGTTATTAATGATAGTTACATTATAAACTGACAGTTAGCAATGAATCACTGATAATGAATCATTTCTTTTAACAAAAGTACACGGGAAGCTTCTGCATGCCTCTTATAACACTTTTATCAACCTATAACACACGATCTTGTTTTTCTTTGTCTTTGTTTCTCTTAAGGACAGTTTTAATTAATTCTCTGTGTGTGTGTGTGTGTGTGTAACAATGAAACTGATCTCTCTCTCTCTCTCTCTCTCTCTCTCTCTCTCTCTCTCTCTCTCTCTGTGTGTGTGTGTAACAATGAAGCTGATATTTATAGAGGCCAGAGGACTATTTTTAAGATTTAGGCTTGTAAGAAGTTGCCTTTACCCACTGATACATCTTATTGATCTTAAAGATAGTTTTGATTAATTTAGGTTGAATTTAACACCAACTGTGAAAAGCTAACATTACCATATTTATTTTCTGATGGGTCATATTTCAACTTTATTAAGAAGAAATTCTTGAATACTCTAAAGCCATGCTTATGGTCTAGCTGTAAAGGTAAAATTCTTTTAAAAGCACACACAAAATATGTAATATATAAATAAATAAAGAAATTTTGTTTGTAGTGAGCAGCAAGGAGACAGTGTCCTCTTGTGGAACTCAGCTAGGTGTCTTTATCTAGTATCTCAGATAGTCCTGCATATATCACCCAATAATAGCAAGTTGCCTTGTTCATTGATTTTGGGTGGTAAACAAATGTAGCTGAGTAGGAAGATTTTACAGTTCAGAGCCTATGAATAATTGATACATAATGATATATATGTGTATAAGTATGTTTGTGTGATCTGTTAAAGGTCCATATACTTTAGACTGTGTTCTTAAACCTGTTGCAAAATACCTCTTTACAAATAAAAGAATGTACCACATAAATGTATAGTTAGCAAATATGAAAACATATTTTATTGTGAGATTCCCTGTGTTTGCTTAAAATTGTGGAGGCTCACAAATAACTTAATAATTTAATAAATTACCATAAGATATAACACCTTTCTTTATCAAAATTGGTTGATAGAGGCAGAGTAATTTCAGTAGGATAAATGTTAAAAAATTAGTAACAAATATTTTGTTTACACACATATACAAACATACATTGAATGGTAAAAAAATTAACACTTAGAATATGTTTCTAGATCATGCATTTAGATTTATCTGTATGATTCTATGTCCTGCATTAGTAATGAGAATCAGTGAGGCTAGAGAATTCTTAGTGGATAATGACTTGAACTATATTTAAAGGAATATTTTAATCAAAATTAAATAACTCAAGGAAATACATTGTTCTTAATGCTCAGGATAATGAAAGAAATGTGATATAAACTTTAAAAATATAAGAATACTATATAAAATGAAAAAAGTAAGATCAGAGTAGTTCATTAAACCAAAGCTATTATTTTAGAAGGGTAAAAGAAAGTGTGTGAATATTTGTAGTTGTTGTTTTCACTCTTTTGGTTCTTCTGGAGGCCCATCACCCAACTCCCAAATAAGTCACAGGGAGGCTGTTCTTAACCTTAAACAATCCTGTCTCTCTTTTGCTTTCATCATTCTCTATTCCTGTATACCTTTCTTTACTTCTTTCTCCATGTCTGGCTGTGGGACTGTGGCTGTTCCCTGGAGCCTTTCTCTCCTCCTGGCCCTTTCCTTGATCTCCTTCCACCAAGATTGCTTCTACTATTTATTCTTTCTGCCTACCACCTCTACTTATCCTTTCTCCCACCGTGCTATTGACTGTTCATCTCTCTATTAAACCAATAAGGTGCTTTAGACAGCAAAGTAGTACAGCTTCTCAGAGTTAGGCAAAGGCAACATAAAAGAATACAACACATCTTTGTATCACTCAACAAATGTTCTATAGCATGAACAAATGTAACATATCTAAAACTAATATTCCACAGCAGGTATAAAAATCAGATTATTGTGAAATTTAAGGTGTTTATCTTCTACTTGGCTTTGGAAAACAGAAATAAGAGGGGCTATGAGTGTCTTCTCTTTTTGTGTGTGTAAGTATAACCTGCTTGCAAAAGATCACTCCCTTGAGTGTTCTGCTTTCACCTCGAAGTGACATGCTAGAGACAGGTTAGCAGGTCATGAGCCTTAAGGAGAGCGTCCAGTTCCAAGTTGTAGAAGCTGATGTGCATCTTTTTCTCATGTTACAATGAGGCAATAAGTTACATGAGGGATAAAAAGAGGAAGGGATAAGAGGAAGGTGGGGCTGATTACAAAATAGGTTTCATCACTAAATCAGTATCAAACAGATGAATTGAAACTGTTACATGAAAATCATTGGAAGGGTAGTTTGAACAAAACAGCATTCAGCATGCAGCCAGATCCCTCACACATTAAGAAACTATTTTTCTGAAAACTGTAAGTAATGCCCTGCTACTTGTAAGTTTTCCAGCCCAGCTAATGACTTACAGACACCATTTCATTCTTGAGAGCTGTAAAAGAACAACTGTGAGTACTTGGCAGGTGAGAGTAGTATTTTAAGGGCTTGGAAAATTAGTGGTAGACAGGGGATCACATGAAACTTGAGGTTTCTGACAGTCAAGTTACGGCCAGATAACCTGAGTGCATCTTATAAAGAAACCTAAGAATATTTTAAGCATAAAAACACTTAGCACATTGAAAATCATACATTTCACAATTTCCTCTATTAAACAAAGATTTTAGATTATATATTAATTAATGATTATGGGGCATGTAGGAATAAATAAAAACTTAAAATGACACTTATCAAAAATATTGTACATTGTAACTATCCCTAACTGACACAGACCTTTCAGTTATCATAAAAGGAAATGAACTCAATGTTAATGGCAGATTTTTAATGTGCAAATACAAAGTAAAGCAAAATGGCCTTAAAATTTTTATAGAGGAAATGAGGTAGTTCCTGAAGGAGATCCCTAATGTTGGCATACAATAGGTTAGGTAGATTGCTAAATTAACATTCAAAGTAAAAATCCAAAACATAAGAACACCTAGCGAAGAAGGAAATATAGTTGTAGAAAAAAATATCAGTTTGGGTCTCAGTCTATGCTCTGCCATGTATTTGGTTAACTTGAGCAAAATATCACCCACGTGAACCTTAATTTTCTTGTCTGATTCATGTATAATAACTCACACTGGCATAAATGGTCTATGAATTCAATCAATTATATATGTTACTTGTGTGAACAATAGTAACAAACACATGCAGGTATATCCCCATGACAATGAAAGAACAAAGGACTGATTTTTCCATTGCATTGAAAGGCCCATATATGTATTGTACAAGGCATGTAAAAACACAAAGGCTTCAAAAATAAGGGATGCTAGAGAGAGAATGATCAAACTACATCTTAAAAATCAGAGTAAGTTCAGGAGGTCAAAGTATTATTTGATACAATCAGACAAAGAAATTTTTGAATTCCACTATCAGAATTGTAACAATGACAACTCCATAAATTTGTTAACAATGACAGAAAAATAAGCATAACTTAGACACATTATAGGAGTAAAGTCATAGTGAGTCAACCATTGCCTGCAGAGACATGATTAAGAAGAATAAAACAAAACAGAAACAGAGAACCAAAAACTGGGGGGCTGAAATTGAGATAAAGAGACATAAAGACACAGAGGTATATATCAACTGAAAGACAACTACTGGGCTCAGTGGTTAAGAAATTTTGCTGCTCTTCCTGAGGTGTTGAGTTCAATTTCCAGCCCCAGCATTGTGTGACTCGCAACTGCCTGGAACTCCTACTTCATGGGATTCTATACCATTACCAGTAGTCCACAGGCACCTGCATTTATGTGTTACCATACCCACACACATACAATTAATTATATAATAAATCTTTAATGTAAATGGAAGAACAATAAAGTAGTCATTTGGAAGCTGGGCTGTAATTTCTACTATCCTATTTTGTAAGCCACAAACCAACCTAGAAAGTAAATCAGAATGTAAGGAGGCATGGATAGAGAGGAGCTGAAAACGTTATATGATGTCCTCATTGCTGCACCAGTAATTTCGTACAAAGACGACAGTGTTTCATATTAAAGTTATAGTTGTTCAATGTGTCATTCGCATAAACATGATATTGATCAGTTTTATACATATGAATTAGAATTTGTCTGATCAGCAATCTTTTCTCCATAAAATAAGCATCAATTGGTGAGAGATCTGGCATAGAACTGAAGCTCAGATTCTCCAATGAATTTGGATTATTTTTTATCTTACAAACAAGCAAAACATAAGTTTTTTTTACAATCCCAGTCATAAGTTAGTTTAGATGTTGTCTTTCAGTTGATATATATCTCTCTGTGTCTTTACGTCTCTTTATTTCAATTGTACAAAAGTGTTCCATCAAAAACATCATGGTTTAGTGAAATTATCTTCTATGTTTCAAATCTGATCTTTGTTGATAATATTAATGGTGTGGAAATTTGGGTCTTATACATTAATATATCTTGCTGATACTAACTTATAAAATTTAAATAAGATGACATAGCATAGGTGAGTACAAAGCAAAAAGCTAAAAGTTGATATTAGCAGTTTATAATCTGTCCTATCTGTGTTTGGTTCTCTTTTGAGATAGCTCAGAATTATTGCTAAAGATTCTTTTTTAATCTTTTAATCACATGTATATTTGTGTGTCACTGTGTGTATATGCACACGAGTATAGGCACATATCCACACAGTGGACTGAAAAAGGCCATCCAATCTGCTGGACCTGAAGTTACAGACAGGTATTATCTGCTTTGTATATGTTCTGGAAGCTTTGGTCTCCTACTGGAACAGTGTATGTTCCTAACCACTGAACAGTCTCTCCAGCACTTTTAAATTCTGTTTTTATAGAAGAATGAAGCATCCTTCATTCCAAGGATGACCTCATTGCACAGAGGCTCTGTGATTCAGAATTGTACTCAGGTTTGCCTTCTTTTTTGCACGAGGGTAAAAAGAATAGGTTTGCAGTGTTACTAGGACTTTTGTCTTTTTTTTAGCTGAGACATTCAGCTACATTAGAACTATTAACATACTACTGACATACTTTTTTTATTCAGTGGGTTTTCAGTTGCTCTGTTACACAAAGGCTCATAAGTGCAAATACTCACAAACTTATACATAGCAAACACACACATGTGCGCACACACATATTCTCATTTAGGGTCTTTATTTACATGTCTTATAAAATAGTGACAAAGTATTACTAACACTTGAAATCACAGCGTTCCTGCGACAGAGGTGGGAGAATCAGGAGTTCAAGGTCCCTATCAGGCATCTATCAATTTCTTTGCCAGCAAGTGTAATGTGAGAATCTATTTCTAACGACCAAGACAAACAAACAAACAGAACAAAATAGTAACAAACGATCCTATTGTTGACTCTGGGTACCTGAAAAACATGACTGCCTGGTACTCCAGGTTTTCCACATACCCTCAGAGGAAGAAAGAAGAAAACTGTGTGACATGACAAATTTGGTATGGGAAAATCTCTCACAGAAATGTATTCAAAATGTGAAGTTCCATAGTAGTTATTAAAGTTTTGAAAAGTGGACTATTGGGGAAGTAAAGCATTGATGGCTTCTTATCATAGCTAAAATGAAAGTAAAAATGATTGTACCAAATAAAGGGTAAAGTAGTTTTGACACGTGAGCCCTCTCATTTCACACCCAGTACTTATTTCGCTCGATTTGTGAATGAGACATGATTCTTCACCCCTGCATATTCTTATTGTGAGATGCTTGATTAATATTAGTGATAGCAATTGTTTGACGTTATTTTAATGAAAGGATTTAAACATAACGGTTTATAATAATAAATTATAAGATGTTCAATCCAATAAACAGCAGAAAATAGCATGAATCTAAAAACCCATGAAGCAGTTCTTTGTTTTGTAATTATGTTTTCCCTTCCTTGGGAGATCCTCTCTTCCCCACCACTCCCTCTATAGGTACCTAGCCTCTGTGGTTTTATGGTTTGCAGCACGCGTATCAAAATCTTAAGCATTAGCATCCACGTGTAAGAGAAGGACACACAATTGTCTTTTATAATCTTTGTATCTCACTCCAGATGATTTTTTCTAGCTTCATCAAGTCACCTGAGAACTTCATCATTTCCTTTTTATTAGCTGAAGTATATTCTATCGCATGAATATACTGAATTTTCATTGTCCAGTCATCAGCTGACAGACACGGAAGACATCCTAATTTTTTCCTAATGTTCTGCTCCCAGTCTCCTGTGATGCATAACACTCTCTCCAGTACTAATTAGGAAAATAAATTTCAGTAAGGTTCTCGAAATGTGGCTCTAATTTCATACCAATAAAACTAACACTCTGTTTTTGTGGTAGACTTTTTTCTCTCTGAGCCCAAATATCATGAATATGTAAATATATGCATACATGAAGAAAAGATGCCAGGAATTTCAAAAAGAACAAGGTAAGTATGTGGGAAGGTTTGGAGAAAGTAAGGGGAAAGAGAAAATAGCTTAATTATACTTTAGTATCATAAAAGTAATTTAAAAAACAACAAATTGTACAGATCAGGGGGGAGGACTGATGTACCTGGTATCCTTAGTATAAACTATGTAACTAGTTAGACAAAATGTTCAGGATAAGAAGCTTACATTCTTGGTAAGTAATTCTTAGACTGATTAATTAGAGTCAGGAACCAGGAGGAGTGTCGGCTGAGGAAGAATTCTGGGGTAGAGTTGAGCATTGACATTACTGTCCATCACACGATGCCCTTCTCTTTCCTATACAAATGGCAGTAACAATTCTCTGGGTCCATTTTAAACTTCTATAAAACAGAGAGTAAGCTGAGCCCAGTTGTGAACGGTTAAAAATTGCAAATACACCAGCACAATTCTAAGAATGATCAACTCTAATTTGATTAGGACATTATTTTAAGTACTGTTAAGGTAATAAATGTAAATAGAAACTTGCTTTTATACCCAGAGTGAAATGACAGACTCTAGATATCCCCTATGTGGAAGTATTTGGCAACAGGGTGGGAGGCTGGGGGGGAAGGGGAGTGCGGGAGGAGGGAGAGGGAACTGGGATTGACATGTAAAACAAGCTATTTACAATTAAAATAAAAAATGATAAAAGAAAAAAAGAAAGAAAATAGAACACCCAGCATTTGGGAAGCTGATGCAGGATATTTGCCACCTGGGGCTCAATAATGAGTTGCAGGCCAGTCTGTGTAGCAGAGTTATACACTATCTTAGAGTGGATTCCCAAAAGGAAATTATCAACAAATAGAGTTAATACATGGGTCATTTTCTATCAGACGAACAATGCACTGTGCATCTTTATTGTTCTATAGTGTATTATGGTATAAGTTTGTGAGGCATTACTAATGGGTGTACATTTCTATATATGAGAATATACATACATGTTTATATATGTGTTGTTTGTGAAGACACTGCATAGGTGTTTGGGGATAGGTCCTATGTCTTTTAAATTTCATTTACTTTCAGAATTTATCACAATTATTTCTGACCTCTTCAGCATAAGGCATACTTAATTAACTATCAAAAATATCTTATGCTTCTTAATGTACCTGTCATATTCAGTTAAGTATTACAAAGAAAATGGCTTGTTCCTAAAAAAAATGTAGAATGTGATATTACATAATTTTATTTAATAGTGAATGTCTCATTTGAGGTCAATATAAAGGAAGCTCATCATTAATATTTATGTGTATTTTTGAAGGTTGTAAAAGGTAATTGTTTTCTCATTGTTTCCTAAATCTCTTTCTGTAGTAGGTAGAAAACAGCCACAGTCATATATCCATTATTTTTTTCTTAGCACCTATTTTAATTTTTAATTATTTTTAATTTAAATTAGAAACAAACTTGCTTCATATGTCAATCCCAGCTCCTCTCCTCCCCCTACAAATTGGGATTGCATTATGCCTATCAAAATCCAAGCACAATTCATCACAGACCTTGGAAGGATAATTCTCAACTTTACATGAAAAACAAAAGACCTAGGATAGCAAAAACAACCCTGGACAATAAGTGAATTTCAGGAGACATCACCATCCCTGACTTCAAGCTCTACTATAGAGCTATATTAATGAAAAAGGCTTGGTATTGGCATAAAAATAGACAGGTAGAGCAATGGAATTGAACTGAAGACCCTGACTATTAACACCTTTTATTTGACAAAGAAGCTAAAACTATAAAATGGAAAAAAGAAAACATCTTCAACAAATGGTTCTGGCCTAACTGGATACTGGCATGTAGAAGACTGCAGATAGGTCCATGTCAATTTCCATGCACAAAACTTAAATCCAAATGGATCAAAGACTTCAACATAAATTCAGCCACACTGAACCTCTTAAAAGAGAGAGTGGGAAGTACTCTTGAATGAATCGGTACAGGAGACCACCTCTTGAACAGAAAATCAGTAGCACAGACACTGAGATCGATAATTAATAAATGGGAACTCCTGAAACTGAGAAGCTTCTGTAAAGCAAATGACACAGTCAACAAGACAAAACAGCAGTCCACAGAATGGGAAAGGATATTCACCAACACCATATCTGACAGAGGGCTGATCTCCAAAACTTACAAAGAAATTAAGAAGCTAGTCTCCAAAGCAACAAATAATCCTATTAAAAAGTGGGGTACAGAACTAAATAGAGAATTCTCAATAGAGGAGTCTAAAATGGCTGAGAGACACTTGAGAAAGAGCTCAACATCCTTAGCCATCAGGGAAATGCAAATCAAAACAACTCTGAGATTCCATCTCACTCCAGTCAGAATGGTTAAAATCAAAAACACCAATGACAATTTATGATGTTTAGGATGTGGAGAAAGCAGAACACTCTTACCTTGCTGGTGGGAGTGCCAACTTGAACAGCCACTTTTGAAATCAGTATGGAGATTCCTCAGGAAAATGATAATCAGTCTACCACAAGACCCAGCAGTTCCACTCTTAGGCATTTACCCAAAAGGTGTACACTCATACAATAAGGACATCTGTTCCACTATGTTCATAGCAACATTATATGTGATACCCAGAACCTGAAATAACCTAGGTGCCCCTCAACTGAAGAGTAGATAGAGAAAATGTGGTACATCTACACAATGGAGTACTACTCAGCAGAAAAAAAAAATGGAATCTTGAAATTCTCAGGCAAATGGATGGCACTAGAAGAAACCTTCCTGAGTGAGGTAACCCAGTCACAAAAAGACAAACATGGTACGTACTCACTCATATATGGATTTTAGACATGGAGCAGGGGATTGCTAGCTTACAATTCCACAGCCAGAGAGTTCAGGAAACAGGGAGGACATTAAGAGAGACATGCATGGAACCTGGGAAGTGAATTGGACAGATATCCTAAGCAGACTGGGGGAGAAGAGGTAGGAAGAGGGGGACATGGAGGAGCACCTACTTTCATGAAGACTATATATTATCTTTCCACCACAGCTTCTATCATTGAAATGAAAATCTGTAGTGAAAAAAAGGTGATGGAAACAAATAAAATACAGAGGAGTATAAAAGTGACAGAAAATATATAACTCTCTTTAAAGAGAATGCAATTAATAGCATTATTGCTTTCTATCTCTTTATACATATACATATATATGTATATATATATATATATATATATATATAAATGAAGAGAGACAGAGAAAGACAACCCAGGTATATTTGGACTTTTGTTTGAGTTCAGGGTCTCATGGTTCTATTAAAAAACCTTCACCACCAGGTAAGTTTCCTATTGTCTTCTTCAATAATCATTCTCTGAAATAAATAACAGGTTGTTTTCCTTGTACATGTGTTGTCTGGTTGACAGAGGATTTAAGAAATGAGTGTAGAAAAACATGTTTTGTATGGTGTTTGTTTTCTGCTAATAATTAAGCAAGATCAACTAAGCCATCCATTTGAGTTGGCAGTGTGTTCTCCAGCTTTTAGTATACAGGCACAGATTCCTGTTCATTCTCCACAAGTGAGCCTTAGCTTAGATGTCACAGTAGAGGTTGATTTCTCAGCACAGATAACACACTCCATTACTGAAGGTGACTGACTTTTCCTTCATATAAAATTGTCAATAAGCTATTGTCCAAAAACCACCAGGACTAATCAGAAAATCAGTAAGTGCTATCAATGAATTCAGAAAAATATAGGAAATTTAAAATAAATGGGGAAATGAGAAACTTAATTGCTACCCAGATTTAAGGATGCTGTACCTAGTGGTGTGAGAAGGAGACTTAGGTGCTCCTTCGAGATGGAGGCAGAGTCTACTAAAGGTGTAAACTAGGAGAAGACTACTTCCTTTAAAAATCAATGACGCCTTACAAACATCATATCACTACATTTGCAAACTGATAAAATGTTTATTAGGATGTGTATTCACATATGTTTAATTAGCTGTTGATGTTATTGAAACACATTTGAAGCATTCCTCATACTGACACTTCACCTATTCCCTTTCAAAAGAATCATGATTGTATTTAAAGTTCACTTCTTGCCTACCCCAATCCCCAAGAAGCTGTATACTGTCTGAGCTCCATTCAGCCCTCATGTAGTAAATGGAAGTGACCATAAAATTAAACCCTTATATAGAAGTCCGATTTTTCTCCAGTTTTAGGATACTGGGATTATAAATAAAGGAGCCATTAACTCCTCTATCATATCTTGTTGCTGAAAGGCACAAATGCCCTCGGTTATCCTTGTTTCAAACTGAACCACTTGAAATATATTATTTGAAAAAAATAAATTGCTATGGCCATTAAGATTTTCCTACAGTGAGATTTCATCTTTAACAGAAATTTGTATTACATTTCATCCTCACTAAGTGCTCGATCTCTGCTTGATATGCATTTGAGTTGATGCTTTGGGGGGTAGCCACATATCAAGTTAGAAATAGCCTTTCCATCCTAGCTAGTCACTAATGTGACTTTTTATAAGGGCTGGGGCAGACATAGTGATAACAGGGATGCTTAAACATATTTGTAGTTGGGTCCCTGTCACTTGCAGACAAAAAAATGTGATTAAGGGACTCTTCAGTTTACAATCTTCTACCTTCCTCTTCCCCACAGTGTCCACAGAATCCATATTTTTCTCTGGTCCCATTCAGTGCCCTCTGAAATTCTCATTCATCTTCAGAAGTCTAGGTTTCCTAAGAGTTTGATATGTACCTGACATTTTTATAGCATCCCTTTCACCTATAGAACTTCTTAGACAGAATGATTTTGATGCCACTGAGTATTTGGCATGTCACTTTGATGTGCAAGTTAGATTCGAGGCTATTTCTACCATGGCTTACAAAGAAACTTGATAGCACTCAGCTCTGATCTTCCTCAGCTTATACGGTCTCTGAACTGGTCACAGTCCTATAGTGAGGGTTAAGAGAGAAGCAGGGCCCTGTGCAGCAGGCATGGTTTGGGGCAAGAATGGGCAATAGACACACAATTAACAAAAACCGGAGAATCAGGTTGGCAAGATGGCTCAGTGTGATGGTACAGGAGCTTGATTGATCTCCATGAGCCACACAATGGAAGGAAAGAATCTATTCCATGGATAGTTATCTGAGTTCCATTCATGTACTGTGACATGTGAATTTACACACACATATACACACAGTGCACCACATACATGTGGGGTTTTTTATTTAAGATTTTTAATTTAAATTAGAAACAAGCTTGCTTCACGTGTCAATTACATCTCCCTCTCACTCCACTCCTCCCCGACGCCTCAACCCGCAAAATCCACACCCAATCCCAACTCCACTCTGCAAGGAGGATTAAGCCCTTCATTGGGGATCTCCAAAGCCTATTATATCTTCCCAGGGCAGGGCCTAGCCCTTTCCCCATGTGTCCAGGCTGAGAGAGCATCCCTCTATATGGTATGGGTTCCCAAAGTCAATTTGGATGCCAGGGATAAATATTGATCTATTGCCTGAGGTCCCAAAGAATTTAGAGGCCTCCTCACTGAAACCCACATTCAGCGGGTCTGAATCAGTCTCATTCTAGCCCCTCAGCTATCAGTCAGGTTTCCAGGAGCTCCCCCATGTTCAGGTCAGCTGTGTCTGTGGGTTTCACCAGCCTGGTCTTGACCCCTTTTCTCATCACTCCTCCATCTCTGCAACTGGGTTCCAGGAGTTCAGTTCAGTGTTTAGCTGTGAGTGTCTGTTTCTGCTTCCATCAGCCACTGGATGGAGGCTCTAGGATGGCATACAATGTAGTACTCAGTCACATTATATGGGAATAGCATTTAAGGTAGTCTCTCCACATTGTTTAGATTGAGAGTTGGTGTCATCCTTGTAGATCTCTGAAAATCTCACTAGTGCCAGATCTCTTCTCAAACCTATAGGGCCTCTGTCTATTATGATATCTCTCACCCTGCACTCCTCTTCTCCTCCAGAATCAAACTTCTTGATCCCGCATGTCCTTCTCTGCCCTCCTCTTCTCCCCCTTTCTTTCTCGTAGCTTCCTCTCCCCCCCTCCATGCTCCCATTCCCCTCAGGAGATCCTGTCCCCTTGGCCTTCTCTGGGGTACCATGCATATCTAACTTAGTGTCCTCCCTGTTTCCTAGGCTCTCTGGAGTTGGTATTGTAGACTGGCTCTCCCCTGTTTCATGACTGAAATTCATATATGAGAGAGTACATACTGTGTTTGTTTAGGTATGGTTCGGTTATTACTGATCTCTCCAAGATCTTCATCATGAACAGGTGTTGGATTTTGTCAAAGCCTTTTTCAGCACCTAGTGAGATGCTCATGTGGTTTTTCTTTTTCAGTTTGTTTATATGGGGGATTACATTGATGGATTTTTTTATGTTGAACCATCTCTGTACCCCTGAGGTGGAGCCTACTTGATCATGGTGGATGATTCTTCTCATGTGTGCTTGGATTCAATTTGCCAGTATTTTGTTGAATATTTTTGCATCAGTGTTCATGAGGGATATTGGTCTGTAGTTCTCTTTCTCAGTTGTGTCTTTGTGTGGCTTGGGTAACAAGGCATTTGTAGCCTTGTAAAAAGAGTTTGGCAATGAACCTCCTGCTTCTATTGTGTGGAACACTTTGAGGAGTATTGGAATTGAATTCTTTGAATTTCTGGTAGAATTCTGCACTGAAGCCATATAGGCCTGGCTTTTTATTGGTTGGGAGACCTTTGATGACTGCTTCTATTTCATTAGTGGTTATATGTCTGTTTAGATTCCTTCTCTTTTCTTGATTTAATTTTGGTAAGTGATATCTATCCAGAAAATTGTCCATTTTCTTTAAATTTTCAAATTTTGTAGAGCACAGGTTTTCAAATATGACCTGAAGATTCTCTGGATTTCCTCACTGTCCATTGTTATGTCCCCCCTTTTAGTCCTGATTTTGTTAATTTTCGTGTTCTTTTTCTGCCTTTTGGTAAATTTGGATAACAGGTTGTATATCTTTTTGATTATCTCGGGAGAACCAACTTTTTGTTACATTCATTCTTTGTATTATTTCCTTTGTTTAGACTTTAATGATTTCAGCCCTCAATTTGATTATTTACTGGCATCAACTCCTCTATGGTGAATTTATTTCTTTTGTCCTAGATCTTTCAGCTGTTAATTCTCTAGTGTGATTATTCTCCAGTTTCTTCATATGAGCATTTAGTGCTATGAACTTTCCTCTTAGCACTGGTTTCAAAGTGTCACGTAAGTTTGGATATCTTGTGTCTTCATTTTCATTGAATTCTAGGAAGTCTTTAATTTCTTTTTTATCCCTTCCTTGACCCAGGAATCAAGCAATTGTGCATTATCCAATTTCCATGGGTTTGTAACTTTCTGCAATTTGTGTTGTTGAATTATGACTTTAAAGCATGGTGGTATGGTTAGATACAGGGACTTATTCCAATTTTTTTCTACCTGTTGAGGTTTGCTATGTTGTCAAGTATGTGGTTGATTTTAGAGAACATTCCATGGGGCACTGAGAAGGTATATTCTTTTGTGTTTGGATGGAATGCTCTATAAATGTAGGTTAAACCCAGTTGGGTCAAAACTTCTGTTAGTTGCTTTGTTTCTTTGTTAAGTTTCTATCTGGTGGTCCTGTCTAGTGGTAAGAGTGGGGTGTTGAAGTCTCCCACTATAACCGTGTGAAGTCTAATGTGTGATTTGAGTTTTAGTAAGGTTTCTTTTACGAGCGAAGTTGCCTTTGTATTTGGGGCATAGATGTTCAGAACTGAGACTTTTTCCTGATGGATTTTTCCTGTGATGAATATGAAATGACCTCCTTCATCTCTTTTGATTGATTTTAGTTTGAGACTTCAAATTTGTTCGATTCTAGAATTCCTACACCAACTTCTTTCTTGGGACCATTAGATTGGAAAATCTTATCCCAACCTTTTACTCTGAAGTAATGTCTGTCTTTGAAGGTGAGGTGTGTTTCTTGTATGCAAGCAGAAAGATGGATTCTGTCTTTGTATCCATTCTGTTAGCCTGTGTCTTTTTATAGGGAAATTAAGACAATTAATATTGAGGAAGATTAAGGACAACTGAGTGTTAATTCTTGTTTGTTTTTTATTTGTTGGTGGTGATTTATTGTTTGTGGATTTACCCTGCTTTTTCTTTTGGCTTTTGGTAAGGTTGGTTTACCTATTCCCTATATTATTTTGAGCATAGTTACCTTCCTTAGGTTGAAATTTTCCTTCCAGTACTTTCTGTAGGTCTGCATTAGTGATTATATATTGTTCAAATCTGGTTATGTTGTGGAGTATCTTCTTTTCTCCACCCAAAGTGATTGAAAGCTTTGCTTGGTCAGTAATCTGGGCTGACATCAGTTGTCTCCTATTGTTGGTATTATATCTATTCCAGACCTTCTGGCTTTCAGAGTTTCCATTGAGAAGTCAGGAGTGATTCTGACAGGTTTGCCTTCGTATGTTACTTGGCCTTTTTCCTTTGCTGCTCTTAATATTCTTTCATTATTTTGTATTTTGGTGGGGTTTTTTTTGGTTTTGTTAAGAGACAGGGTTTCTCTGTATTGTTTTGGAGGCTGTCGGTCCAGCCTGGCCTCGAACTCACAGAGATCCGCCTGCCTCTGCCTCCCGAGTGCTGGGATTAAAGTCGTGCACCACCACCACCCGGCTTTTTGGTGGTTTTATTATTATTATGTGGTGAGGGGACTTTTCTGTGGTCCTCTCTATTTGTTGTTCTGTAGGCTTCTTGTACTTTTATTGGCATGCCATTCTTTAGGTAGGGAAAGTTTTCTTCTATGCTTTTGTTTAATTTGTTTTCTGCACCTTTGAGCTGGGTTTCTTTACCTTCTTCTATACCTATTATTCTTCGGATTGGCCTTTGCTCAGTGTCCCATATTTCCTGGATATTTTGTGTTAGGGATTTATTGGATTTAAGATTTTCTTTGGTCAATGAATCTATTTCTCCTAGTGAATCTTCAATGCCTAAGATTCTCTTCTTACTCCTGTATTCTGTTGGTTTTGCTTGCATATGTAGTCCCTGATTGGTTATCCAACTTTTTTATTTCCAGCATTCCCATCTGACTGTGTTTTTTATGTATTGTTTCTATTTCAACTTTTAAACCTTGCACTGTTTGAACTGTTTCTTGCAATTTTTGGTGTGTCTTTTCCTCTATTTCTTGTAATTTTTTGTTTGTCTTTTCTTCCATTTCTTTAAAGTATTTTCTCATTTCTTCTTTTAGGGCTTCTACGATCTTCATGAAGTTGTTTTAAAGGTCATTCTCTTTTATTTCCTCTGTGTTGTGATGTTCAATTATTGCTGGTGTAGAGTCCCTAGACTATGGTGGTGTTATATTGTCCTCTTTCCATCCCTTCTTTCAGTGGGTAAAGGTGGGGTCTCTTCCTTTCCTGGTCGATATGGGTCCAAGGTTCTTTTCTGGTGGATGCAAGCCGGTCCAGTACACTGATGAGTCTCACAGTGGATGCAGACAGGTCTGAAGCATTCCCTCTCCTGGTGGGAGGAAATTCTGCCCTCTGCACTCTGTCATCTGCCCTCTGATCTCTGACCTCTGCCCTGAGTGGGGGCAGGAGTAGACCTGCTCAATCAGCAGCCTCCTGGTCAGTCATTCCTCCTGGGGTAGGTCATCCTAATTGTAGTCCTCAGGCCTGGAGATCCCAGAGAGGGCAAGTGGAAGCAAATGTGTTTTTAATTATTTAATATGTTTAATTATATGTATATACATGTATATATATTTTAAAGCAGAAACTCACTTCTAATCACATATCATTCTCCTAAATGTGTTTCTTAGCCTGCCCACCCCATTTTCATATGTCACAGTGCAATATCCATTAATTGCTATAAGAACTTATTCATCATCTCAGAACTCATGACCTGTATCTGTGCTGCTTTATCCAAAATTCACTGGTGCATTTCAATAACTGTGGAAAATGGGGGAAAGTATCATTAAAGTTACAGATGAACCATTTATCATCATTTCAAATGTTCTGGAAAACCCAGTTTTTAATTACACTTTAAAGAGTTTAGTAACCTAGATATACCTTATGGGATGTCTTTATACTAAAGAGTTGAGAGATAAATAAGATATGGTATCCTCATAGATAGTAACATATATAAAATCTTAACTTTTTTGCATTTTTATACATCTTCACATAGAAATTTATAAATAATAAGCAACAGGCAATTTGGGTCTGGGATAGGCATGTTGGCTGAACACATTTTTTGAGGAAGAAAACTCGAGATTCAGATTTAACGCTGTAGTAAGGGTATTCATTTTCTGTTTTACTCAAGTAATTCTCAATACCATCAGGTCAAATACTTTATTTCAAAACCATCAAGTATAAAATGACTGTTTTGAAAGAGTCTAGAAATGGATCTGATTACTGTTTTTATTCCCTTTTAAATTCCAAGTTCCATTCTCTACCCCACTCTGTATGAAGTGTATTAAAACTGTTTTGATGGTCATTGCACCAGGAGACTGTGGCACAACACTCCAGAAGAGAGATCAGTAATGTTACATGGTCAGTGTTTCAATTCTTGGCATGTCAAAGGCCAGGCATGAACAGAAATCATCAAAGACTGCCTAGGAATAACCCAGTTTATACAGGACCCCATTCCAAGCATCTGGCTGTGGAGCAGATGTGAAATAAAGAGTGCTCAAGAAGACTTGTGGAGTGGCACATAGGCTGCATGAAATCTAATGAGGCTTCTTCCCCTGAGATGAGTGTGAAGCATTGACTTCTCCCTGGACACTGGTGTTCTCCATGCTATCAGGAAAGTCTAGTCCAGACATGAAGGCAAAAACAATCTCGTCTAACTCGGTCCCTTACACAAAGAAACCTATAACTGTTAAAGATACAATGTACACGCTTGAGGAAGAGTGATGGCAGGAATCCTTTGAGGACAAGAATTTTTATTTCTTATAAAGTTTTGGAAATCGTAGTGACTGTGTATGACCAGTTGACTGTCTAATATGATTTCTGAAACCACAAACAAAAATAAGTCCCTTCAGATTACTGACACAATGACAAAACGTCTAACATGGGTGTGGAATTTCAATTCCAATTCTGCAGGTCAGTAGAGAACTAAGAGAATGAGAGTAACTATAGCAGAAAACCTGAAACCACAGTTTCTTATTATTATATATCTACCTTCTTTACAACTTTCCTATTTCTTATATTTCATTTGATTTTACTTTTCTCTTATGGTTATAAGCCAAAATCGGTCATACTGCCAAAATAAATGATGAACTTGTATTCTGATTTATTTTCCTTTAGCCAGTTAACCCCTGATATGAAAACATATAGGTGCACATAATACATAATTATTCAACCCTATTGTTTGCATTCTGCTCAATTTAAAGATAATGATGAATTTGCTAACAGAATTATTTTATTAATAAATCATTTTTCACTGGTATGTAAGATGTGAAGTGCCTCTCCCAACCAGTGCAGAGGATTTAGTGCTTTCTAATACCACTATGGGGAAATGGTTGGATCACAGGATTTTATCAGTGGGTTGATCAATTAATACATTCATATTGAATTACAATGAGGAGATTGGGCTAAATTGGAAGAATAGGTCACTTGGTAATGTGATTTAAAACGTAGATCACAGGAGACTTCTTCCTGTGTCTTTGTTTCCTGACATCTAGGAGATGAGATGATCACCCTTCCTGTCCCATGACCTTCGTTGTGGTGGTTTTACATTGTCAAGTGCCTGAAAGCATTGAGAACAACCGATCAGGTGATCATGTGCTGCAGTTCCTGAAACCCTGAGCTTTTAAAACAAGTCTTTTCTCTTTTAACTAATTCAAGAATATTTGCTACAGTGACAAAAAGTCTAACACAGGCGTGGGATAGCAATTCTTGTTCTGCAGGTCAGCAGAGGACAGAGGCTGAGAGAGTGCAATGCTTACAATGATTTTTGCATACCCAGACATACAAAATTAGCTGGTAAGATATGTTAAATTCTAAGAGAAGAAAACATGGTCTGAGATTAAGTTAATCTAAATCATGAGTTTATAAAAAATGAGCATGGTTATATCACTGAATCATCCCATAATTGTCTCTGTCATCTACAAATCTGATTATCTGAAGCTTTTGGTTTGCCAGAATCATCCAAATACACATATCTGTTGTGGGTATCTGATGGCACTGTGAAACCCTGAGACAGTGTGCATAAAATCAACCTTGGGTAAGGGGGCAGAGCAGAAACTAGTTGGCAGGGGTTAGCAATAGAGAGTAGGGAGGAGATAGGGATATGGATAGAGTTGCACAGAAAGAAGAACTGGCCAAATACTGCTGAGTATAGATCCCGTCCTGGAGTGTGGTGTATTCAGGGTCAATCCACTGGCAAAAAATCATTTTGCTCTCTTAGCATCTATGCATTACAAGGAGCTTCTTGGCTATGGGTGTGATGTTTTGCCCACTTCCTCTTCTGTGTCCTTGGATGACTTTGTCTGCTTTGAGATTGTGCGGGTGATATCTGTCCCGCTGTGTCTGGAATATGTGCTTTCCTTGACTGAGAGGGGGGGGGAGCATAAAATTAGGTGTATAGGGTGTGTATCGAAGTAGGAAAAGATCTGGGAGGAGCTGAGGAAGGTAGAGAATATGATAAATTATTTTGTATGAAACTTTCAAAAATTAATAAGAGAAAAGACAATATGACTGAAACTCTTAATAACTTATAGACGAGGTAAGACTATCTGAAAGAGAATGCATGTGCGTGAATTTTTTTTATAAACCATTTTGTAGTTATGCAATCCTTCCTTATAAGTCTGGTAATTTTCACAAATATCTCATGAGGGAGTCAAGATGCTGCAACCCTGAAAACAAACTAGCCAGGGGGTAGCTATCTCTTACTCTCCTTAAAATAGAGGTAATGAAAGGTCTTCATTTCCTGGCTCAGGAGACACTGAGTCTGATTGTCAGGGACCTGTCTGGTTTCCTTTTCCTAATGGCTAATGGCAGCAGCTACCACAGGGGGAGCTCCATAAAAGAAAAAAAATACCCGGTCCTATTTCATCTCACCTTCAGGGAAGTGTCTCCACAGAATATCTACAGTGTATCACTGTAGGAGATTTTTCTGAATGCTTGGATATCCGGGAGGTCTCACATACGGAAAAAAAAGGGGAGGGGTCAGCGATCCCAGACTCCGAGGCCGAGGAAAGCTTGGTTGTGCTAGACTTTTTCTGTCTACGTTTTCTCTCCACATTGCACACAGCTTAAGTGTCCAACAAAGAGAAGAAGCCTTTTATGTACGAGTTACAAGGGTGGCAAGAGAACTGAGCTGTCCTTGAATGTGCTAACGCGTTTATATGCTATCAATTGCGGGCTAACTATAAAAGCTGCTCAAAATAGCTTCAAATGCCACAGGTTGCTCCTCTCTGCAACACAATATAAAAATGTTTATAGTTCAATTTCTAAAATATTTATTTTGTGTAAATACGGTTTATAATAAATGACTATATCATGAGTTTTGAGTGCGACTATTGGTCATTATGATTTTAAGGAAATATTTCTTCATACTTGTGTTTGTTATCTTAAAATTATGCTATGACATCTTAAATTTTGAATTACATCTTAGATTGTGAATTAAATTTAATGTTTTATAAATTGATTTTGTACACTGTAGTATACATTTTACCTTAATTTTTATATACAATTTCACTGTTCAAAACTGTATTTCATATTTCATAAAATGATAGCTTGTGCGCTTTTCCATCGTTCTTTCTTTGTAACCAGATCTCTGACTAGATCATGATACATGAATAGTAACACAATTATTACTACATATGACTGAAAAGTCTTCAGGGATTAGAACAAGAATCCAAATGCAGAAAATCCTTGGTTGTCATAGCAGATGTGAAATCTTTTGATGCTTAACAATAGTAATTATCAAAAAGAGATATACCATTTTTTTCAAAATTTAATAATTCTGCCATAACTTAAAAATTTCCATCACTTGAAATATCTATCTTGAAATGTAATAGAAACAAAGTGATATAAAAACTTACTAAATGGATACTTTTCTTACATATATGCTAAACCTTGATGCTAACATAATACCTTTTGCATCACTGGGGAAAGGAGGGTATTTTTTAGCATATTATGTACATGAACTAAGTAAAACAAAGCATGGGAGGTTGGGAGGGAGAGGGAACTGGAATTGATATGTAAAATAGGATTGTTTCTAAGCTAAATAAAAAAAGAAAGCATCCTCAGTAAACCTATTTGTGTGCTAATTAAAGTAAATAAAAATTAAAAGATAAAAAAACACAGCTCATAATTTGATTCTATCCACCAGAGCCAATTTGCTCATTTCCAGCCAGGGCTTTATCCATTTTTCTCTCATCTAAACAGTGTATGGACACTTAGAGTAGCTGTGACATTCCAAGAGTTATGACTCTCGTCTTCATCTCCTGAGTGGAGGAATGGAGGCTTTGAGGAACGTGGATGGATCTATGGTTTCTTTTCAAACTTTTATTTCGCTATACATGAATCTTCAGAACGACTGAAAGTAAAGATTTGAAGGCATAAATTACTTGCACTGCAGACTTTATTTCCATGCCGTGTTTGAAGAAAATTAATCAGTGAGATTTATTTTAATGGAATTCCACACCATTTTGGAGAATAAAAATATAACATATCATTCAGCTATCAGAAACATGTGATATTGCCACAAAGTACTTTTAAAATATACTGCAAACATTTTTTGTGTGTCAACGAGTCAATCTGAAAGAAGTAATAAGCAATAAATTTCAAAAAAATTTGCAATGCATAGAATTTTTTACATTTTAAATTATACAGTATATACTTGCTTTAGTTTGTCAAAGTTTTCATGACAGTATTAAATATCTTAAGGAAGGCTTTGTAGTAGAGCTGTTAATATAAACAAAATATCTTTTCTCTTGTATCCTTTATACTGTGCAAAAAGTAACATGTGAATAGCCTTCACTATTTCACCTCAGTCCTCATCAGTTAAGTATATTTTGTTAAGGTTAAATGATTTTGAAAAGAATGTTAAGGTAATCCATGAAGACAGGAAAAAAGGAAATGACATCCTGGAAATTTTTATAAAGGATTGAAGCAGTCACTTTAAGATTTTGATTTCCTCAACTGAAGAATGGATAGAGAAAATGTGGTACATAATCACAATGGAGAGGAACAAAAATAATGGAATCTTGAAATTCACAGGCAAGTGGATAGAATTAGAAGAAATCAACCTGAGTGCGGTCACGCAGTTACAAAAAGACAAACATGGATATTAGACATAGAGCAAAGGATTACTAGCCTATAACCCACACCTCCAAAGAAGCTAGGGAACAATGACATCCCTAAGAGAGACATGCATGTTCCCCTGGAAAAGGGGAAAGGGACAAGCTCTCCTGAGCAAATTGGGAGCATGGGGGAATAGAAAGGGAATTAGGACAGAGAGAAGGGGAGAAGTGAATGGAGGAATAAGACATGAGGTACCAGGAAGATTAAGTCGGGGGAAGAATAGAGGAGAGCAAGAAAACAGATACCTTAGTTTAGGGAGCCATTATAGGTTTAAAGAGAAATGTGGCACTACGGAAATGTCCAGATAAATACAAAGATGACCCTAACTATGATTCTAAGCAATAGTGAAGAAGCTATCTTAAGTGTCTTCCCCTATAATGAGATTAATGAGTGCCTTATATACCATCCTAGAGTCTTCATCCAATAGTTGCTGAAAGCAGAAGCAGAGATTCATGGCTAGGCAGTGAGCAGAATTCCTGGAATCCAGTTGTATAGGAGTGATGCTGTAACGATAAACGGCACACTTACTGTAAGTAAAACTAAGTATTTATTGTAGAAATTACTCACAAGATACCAAACAAGTAACCCAGTAGATTTCCGCCGCTGAACTGGAAGCCGAAAGCTGGAAAAAGAGACCAAGACTTCCGTTGTTCAGTCTTTTATACCTTCCCCCATAACGCCCCTAGCCAGGCGTGGGCCTGGCTAGTGACATAGTTCACTGCCTATGTCCGTATATGTCTTTACGTCTATCTGCATATGTCTTTAGTCATGCCTAAAGTGGGTGTGGTTAGCGGTATGGTAAACTGCTCTTTTATTACCTCATCTGTATGCGGCTCTAGTAAGTCACATGGTTAATGGTGGCATTGTTTTCCTCCTACAATTCCCCTTTTAGTCTAAAAAGGATATTTAAACTTAAAACAACTAACTTGTGTCAATGATCAAAATGTGTCAAACATCTATCCCATCTAAACCTAAACTTATCTGAAAGAAACACCCAAATCTGAACACCTCCTTCCAATCCCAACTCTAAAATAATTGAAAACTAACACTAACAGGTGTAAACTATCCTATAATATCAATAGTAGGGAGAGGGGGCGTGGAATTCTCAAAACTACACTCTGCTGAGATGGGACGATGATAATCTCATGGGGACCTGTGAGAAGAAAAATGTTAGTGTAACAAAATCTTCAGTAGATCAGACAGTCTCTGTATGGCAGGAGATGCTTGATTGAAGTTCCTGACTGGGGTTCTAGTGTTGATTGAAGCTCTCGTCTGAGCTAATCAATTGTAAAAGATGTGCTGTTTCAGTTTCTTGGTCCGGAGTTGTGTAGAGTGATGTAGTTTCAATCCAGTTTCAGGATAGTGCTTGTCAGGTGGAGTCAATAATGTGGGGCAGTTCAGATGCCTCCAGTCGAATCAGGTGAAGTCAAGGAAGTGGATCTCATTCTCTTTCTGAAGCAGTTGAAGATTGCTGCCATGAAATCCCTTCTCTGGAAAACTAAAAAATTAATGTTAACAAAGAAATATTTTAACTTTTATATGTATGCATACCGGAAGAGGTGACAATAAGGAAGATGGTAAACATGAAGGAAATTAGACTTTTCAGAAAAAGAAATCCACAAATAACAGTCCCTAATTTTATTTTCTTCTGTCTTATATCAATGGCTCTTTGATATAATAAAGAAATTCTGAATTTTATTTAAATAATATGCTTGAATTTAGAGTAGGAGACCCAATCCAACTCCAAAGCCAGCTTCAGTTAAGTGAATGGGGACTCAAGTATATGAAGAAACAAAGATAAAAGCATACTATAAAAAAATAGAGAGATTTAGACTTTGATACCACACAGTGAGTTACTGTTTGTTTGATGGTCCTTAGGGTAGCTATTCATTCTTCAGGAAACTATATGTCCAGTATTCTTTGCTGAGTTTACCTGTGAAGACAAAAAACAAAACACTTCTCTTTCCTTTTAGGAGGTCACTTTACCCATGGTAGAATATGAATTTGTAGATGAGCTGTTATCTTTCCTCCTCCTGAGATGTCTTCTGTTCTGATCTAATCTTAATTAATTTTGATGGAACCCAAAGCTTTCCTTCTCCTGTGGAAACAAAAGCATAACCCCTTCCCCAACATAACACATATCCTGGTTTCCAGACTGAGGTCATAACATCCTTACAATACACTGGTTGGTTCAGTTCAGAAGTCTTCTCTGTAGTCCACTGTCTTTCTGCTTCAGTTTGTCCTTTTTCTTCAGCATTAAGAAAATTCAATGTTAGTAAAGCATTATGTAACCTGTGTTTAGGGGTCTTTGTTGTCTCTGGCTGTTTATGAAGCATCTCTTTTAAGGTTCGATTAGATCTTTCAATCACTGCTTGTCCTGTGGGATTGTAAGGTATACCAGTTACATGTTTTATATTTTAATATTTGAAAAATTGTTCCAATTTACTGGAGACATATGCTGGAGCATTGTCAGTTTTTATTGTTCCAGGTATACCCATAACAGCCATCACCTCTAAGACGTGTGTAATAACAGAATCAGCTTTTTCAGAGCTGAGGGCAGTAGCCCATTGGAATCCTGAGAACATGTCTATGGTATGGTGTACATATTTCAAACAGCCAAATTCTGGGAAGTGAAATACATTTGCAAAAGTTCATTTCTGTGAATAACTTTAAGATTACTGGTAATGGAGTTTGACTGTAGAATGAGCAACTGGGGCAATCTCTGACTATTTCTTTGGCTTGTTGCCAGGTGATAGAAAAATCCTTCTTTAATCCTTTGCTGTTAAGATGGTGTTTCTTATGAAATTCTGAAGCTTCCAACACATTACCTACTAATAAACAATCAATTTCATCATTGCCTTGTGCCAGAGGACCTGGCAGACCTGTATGGGATCTGATGTGTGTTATATATATATATAGGGTGAGTCCTGTTTCTGATGGTTTCCTGTAATTGTAAAAACAATTATACTATCAGGAACAAATTCTGCAGTCTCAATGCGCAAGACAATTCTTTCTGCATACTGAGATTCCGTGACTATATTGAGACGCTCTGTAAAGTCTTTAAGTACCATGAGAATGGCATATAACTCTGCCTTTTGTCCGGAGTTGTAAGGGATTTAAACTACTTTACTTATATTTCCTGATTTATACCCTGCCTTACCTGATTTGTTTGCATCCATGTAGAAGGTAAGAACTCCAGAAATAGGTGTTTGCCTCATGATACGCGGAAGAATCCAAATTGTTTTCTTTATGAATTTGATTCTCTCTGTTTTGGGATAGTTATTACTAATAGTTCCCAAAAAGTCACTGCAAGCTATTTGCCAATACTCATTATCCTTCCATAAGGAGGAAATTTCCTCATTCGTTAAAAGTACAAAAATTTCAGCTGGGTCTTTCCCAGTCAGTTGACTAAGCCTTAACTTACCTTTTAATATCAGATCGGAGATCTTTTCTATTTATGTTTTCAATTTTTTATTCTGTTTATGTGGCAGAAATACCCATTCTAATATAATGTCTTCCCTCTGAATTAATATTCCTGAGGGGTATTCTCTAGATGGTAAACCAGAATACAGTCCAGCTTTGGATCCACACGGTCCACATGTGCTTCCAATATTCTCTTTCTACCCATTCTAATTCTTTTTCATCCTCAGCTGATAGTACTCGTGGGCTGTTTAGGTCTTTATCTCCTTTTAAAGCAATTTTCAGGTGTTTTAAATCATGCCCTTCTACACCGATATTTGTCTGTAATTGAGAGATTTCTCCTAATAGATTTGAATATGATTAAGAGTCTGGTAACGATCTCTTCTGATATGTACTTTCTGCGGTCTAATTTTCTGAGCATCTGTTTTATAACCTAAATAGTTAATATAATCTCCTCTTTTATTTTTTCTGGGGCAATTTGTAATCCCCAGCAAGGCAAAGTTTCCTTTACTGCTTCAAACATCTTTTCCAAAGTATCCTTATTTGAATCAGACAGTAATATGTAATCCATATAATGATATATTAACGAATGTGGAAATTTTCTACGAATTATTTCTAGAGGTTTATCCACAAAATATTGACACAAAGTTGGGCTGTTTAACATACCTTGAGGTAGTACCTTCCACTGGAATCTCTGTACCGGACGGGAATTATTATATGTAGGTACCGTGAAGGCAAACTTTTCTCTGTCGTTTTCTTGTAACGGTATGGTGAAGAAGCAATCTTTTAAGTCTATAACTATAATTGGCCAATCCTTAGGAATTAGAGAAGGTAACGGCATCCCAGGTTGTAGAGACCCCATAGGCTGAATTACCTTGTTGATGGCTCTAAGATCAGTAACCATTCTCCATTTACCAGACTTCTTCTTGACAACAAAAACAGATGAATTCCATGCACTAGTTGATTCCTCAATATGTCCAGAATCTAGCTGTTCCTAAACTAACTTCTCCAAAGCCTCCAACTTCTCAGATGTAATAGGCCATTGACTCACCCAGACGGGTTCATCTGTCAGCCATTTTAAGGGTAGAGCTTTTGGTTGCTTTGTAGGTTTGGCACTAGCATCTTGCTTCTGTACAGCCTGTACATTTGGCATCTGTTTTCTGTACTGCCTTACTATATTCTTTGTACCACTGAGAACTTGTCTATAATTCCTAGCTGATACAGGAGGAATGTTAATCTGCGTATTCCATTGCTGGAGTAGATCATGACCCCAGAGGTTTATAGCAATATCTGCAACATATGGCTTTAACCTTCCTCTCTGTCCTTCTGGCCCAATAACGTCAATCCATCTAACGCTCTGTTTAATTTCAGTTAGGGTTCCAATCCCTAAGAATTGAACATTAACCTCTTCTAAAGCCCAATTTGGGTGCCAGGACTTCTGATTAATTATGGTGAAGTCACTCCAGTGTCTAAAATGCCATTAATCACCATATTATTTACTTTAATTGGTAACTTGGGTCTGTGATATTGTATAGAAGTTTGCCAAAATATATGTTTTGTATTTCCTCATGATATAATTGATTCATCCTCTGGAGTTAATGTATTATCCAGTACTGTATTATTTACAATGGGCGGTAGATCTTCTAATTGTCCTGGGTGCGGCTATCCTACACTGTCACTGGGAATGACCAGATAATCTTTCTTTCTGGGGCCTGCTTGAGGCCCTGATTCCTGTTTCCTGGCTGTAAAGATCTACCTTGTCTATCTGTAGTGGACCAGCATTTGTTGGTCCAATGTTTTCCCTTTCCACACCTCCTGCAGAGACCAGGAGGCTGAGCCCTTCTGTTTGATGCATTCCTGGTAAAAGCATTATTTCTAGGAATGCGTTGTCTACAGTTCCTAATCAGATATCCTATTTTACCACAGTTAAAGCACGTGGCATCTTTATGTCTGTTAAAATTCTTGGAGATTGCCTTCCCTACCCAGGACTCTATATCATCACGGGTAGGGTAGTTGGCATCTTAGTCCCTCCTCAAGCCTGTAGAAATAGCTTCACTTACCCAAGCCCCCGTATCCTGACTTTTACATTCCAGGTTCGCTGTATGTAGGACCCATTCCTCCAATGGTGCTGATCTTATTTTTAATGGCCAAATTACCTGCCTGCATTGAGGATTTGTGTTCTCATATGCCAAAGATTCTGTAAGGAGTTGCCTAGATTCTGGATTTGCTACCTGTACTTCTATTGCTCTGAATAATCTCGCTAAAAATTCAGTGAACCTTTCCCCTTGGGCCATGTAATACCTTGGTATAGGGTTGCATGATCTCTCCTGTTTCACAAACCTTATCAAAGGCATTTAAAGCAGCTGTACGGCATAAAGACAACATGTACTCATCATATGCAGACTGAACCTGCGTGTCAGCTTAAGTACCATCCCCAAGAATCTTGTCTTGGGGTACTTCATGACCGTTCTTTAATTCCTGAATCTCTAAGGCTTTCGCTTCTTGCCTCCATAAAGCTCTCCATTGAATTTGACAAGAATTTTCGAGCACTGCCAAGGCTAATTGGGCCCAGTTTTTTGGGGTTACTTAATTTACAGTGGCCCATGAGGTTAGGAGCTCTCTGACATGGGGAGAATGAAGACCATATGAAACAATGGCCTCCTTGATTCCCTTTAGGTCCTTCATCTGTATAGGTTCCCATTGATAAGCAATGGGACCATTTGAGTGCTTTTTCGTTGCTGGTTTTTCTGTTGCAGATACTGGGCAAACCATAGGTGAAAGCATAGCAACCTTAGGGAGATCTTTCCGGGATTTGAGAGGTGTTGGGAAACTCCTGTCCTGACCTGTTGCCTGTATGTCTGATTCTGAAGTATCAGATTGGATGTCTTCTAAAACCTGCAGTCTATTCATCATTGTTTCTCTGAGCTCTTGAAGTTCTTGGGACAAATAATTTTCTAAGGACATCATGGAATCTTTCATTTTTTTGCATTCGTCATTTACACGTGATTCCAAATATTTAGTATTCTCATCCTTAGAAAGTATCTCAATGGCATGTAAACTGCCTTCCAGAAATGACGTTCTATCAGCTAGTTTGTCATTGCTCTCAGACATGGAACAAATCTTTTCTGTTAGCATTTCAATCTTATGTTCCAGTCTTTGTAGTTTGTTAGTGAAATCATCAAACATGGAATAGTTTTGTTGGTTAAATGTTTCAACATTATGTTCTACTTTTTCTATTCTATCTGTTGAACACATTTTTCCTGAAAGTAATGCAATTTTGTGTTCTGTCTCTTTAAACCTGTTTGTCAGACCTACATTATCATTTTTAATATCCTGAATATTTTCTATCGAACTTTCCTTACTATCCTACAAGGAATTTTGCATTTCCTGAATTCTTTGTACTAGGATTTCAAAACTATCCTGTGATGACCCTATGACCTGTATAAGTTTCGCCCTATTTTTGAGCCATTTCTTTAGCAAAATTATATTGATTATGAAACTAATAATCACCATCGTGGGTAGGAAGTACGTTTCAGGTAGGTCCTCAATCCTTTCTAAAATCCCATCCATACAAAAAACAAGAAAATTCTTAACATCCTGCATCGTAATGTTAGCTGACATTGTATAAAGCAGTTAAGTTTGTTACCAGTGGAGTTTTATTCAGGCCGAAGTCAGCAGGCCGCCAGTGAAAGAGCACGTGGCCGAAGTCAGCAGGCCACCAGTAAAAGAGCACGTGGCCACGATAGAAATCTCGGAATACCACCTAACCTTACCAGCAGGTAGAAGGTGCTGGTTCTCGGCGGCAGGAATCATGCCATGCTGGGCAAAGTGGTGGGGAACTTAGCGAAAGGAGAGTCCATGTGTGCCTGGTCGTGCTGAGGAGCAGCCGCTTTTCTGGGTGCCTGGATCCGGATTATGAAACTTCTGACACCAAATGATGATGTAACGATAAACGGCACACTTACTGAAAGTAAAACTAAGTATTTATTGTAGAAATTACTCACAAGATACCAAACAAGTAACCCAGATGAGCCCAGTAGTTTTCCACCACCAAACTGGAAGCCGAAAGCCAGAAAAAGAGACCAAGACTTCCATTGTTCAGTCTTTTTTTATACCTTCCCCCATAACGCCCCTAGCCATGCCCAAAAGTGGGTCTGGCTAGTGACGTAGTTCACTGCCTATGTCTGTATACGTCTTTATGTCTGTCTGTTTTCCGTCTTTAGTCATGCCTAAAGTGGGTGTGGTTAGCGGTGTGGTAAACTGCTCTTTTATTACCTCATCTGTATGCGCCTCTAGTAAGTCACATGGTTAATGGTGGCATTGTTTTCCTCCTACAGAGGGGGAGGAGTGATGAGCAAATGGACCAAGACTAGGCTAGAGAAACTCTTATAAACAGCTGATCTGAACAAGGGGGAACTCATGGACCCCAGACAGAAAGCTTGGGAACCAACATAGGACAGACCAGGTCCCCTAAACATAGGTTTCAGTTAGGAGACCTGGGCAGTCTATGAGGCCTCTGGCAGTGGAACAGTATTTATCATTAGTTTAAGTATGGACATTGGGAGCCCACTCCACATAGCCGGATACTCTCTCAGCCTAGACATGCAGGGCTGGGCCTAGGCCCTGCACCAAATGATGTGACAGACTTTGAAGATCCCCCATGAAGGCCTACCCTTTTCATGGAGCAGAAGAGGGATGGAATGGGGGGTTAGTGGGGGGCATGGGAAGATGGGAGGGAGCGGGAACTGGGATTGATATATAAATTAATATTGTTTCTCATTTAAATAAAACAATTCAAGCCTGTTTTTAAAAAGATCTTCAAGTCACATTAAATCAGTGAATAAACTTCCATTAAACCAAATTAAATATAAAATGCTAATATGCGATGTAAAACAAAAATAATGGGGAAAGTGATTTAATATAGGTTATCCTGAAACCTTCACTAGCTGGAGAGAGGACTTAAGAGCCTACCGATGAATTGCCACAACTTGTTCATGACATTTCAAGACTAAATTTAGCATGAAAGTATGGTAAACCAAACATTTGGATAACCAAATTGAGACTTTCAGGTTCAGCATCTTCGGTCCTAGTTGTCTAGTTTCCAAGAGCTTATGTATTCGTGTTACTTATATTTTCTGTAGTCTCATCAGTTTCTTTAAACCATGCAGCAAATAGTGCCTTCGTTATTTTTATATCTTCCCACCAGGTGGTGGAAGGTGACATGTCTGTTACATGTCTGCTCACCCACCCTCTTGAAGGAAATCCCTGTGCTAAAGGGCACATAGAAAGTAACAGCAGAGAAGTGTTTATTCCACTAATAACCACCTCTCTAAGGCCAAAAGCAGAAACTCATTACCTTGGGATATGTAGCATAGTGCCTTATCCACAAAATGAATTCAAAGGGATAATGGGCAGCATACAACAGAAAAGAATTGTTAATTAATTGATTCTAATTAATCAATCATTTTTCATAATGTAAACTACAGAAATAAAGAAACAAGCAAACAAAAAACTGCTTTTCCTAGCTAAGATGTACTTAAAAATTTTCACTACTTTTGGTAAATTTTTAAACCACCTAAGTTGGCCCCTGTCAACAATCAAATTCCTCTTCTCATTTTTAATGCTTATTTATTTTAGCTTTACTTAACTATTTTGAGATCCTTAAAAATTTCATTAATATAAAAGTATATCACTTCTCCCTGTCTTTTCTTCCCCACAACTCCTCAATGTCTCCTCCCTCCAATTGTTATAATACTTCCCCATCTTAGTGTCTCTGTTAAACCGATAGCCTGTTTTTCTTTGATTATTACTGTTACACAAACACAAGTGAATAAACATATAAATACAACTTTGTTTTGGTGTTTCTTGTGTATAGGTAATTTCATAACCACTGTGTATTGATGGCCAGTTAGGAAAAGTCTAATTCCCCTCTCTTAGCAGCCATTAGCTGCCTCTAGTTCTTTGTCTGGTGATTGGATCCCATATAACATCTCCCTTTTTGTGTTAGCATGTCTATTAGTATTGTAATTTTGAGGTGTTTCCCAGGCAGTCATATTCTTAAGATATCACATGTATAACACCCCTGTTATTTCTGGGAGACATGATCCAACAGCAGACTTCCTGGTCCTTTGGCTTTTTACATGATTTCATCTTATTTTCTGTGATGTTCCCTGAAACTTAGGTGCAGTAGTTGTGAATTTACAGATTTATTCACTAGGGTTGGGATATCCATGATTAAATACTATTTTAAGATTTATTTTTGTCTTTCATAGGTTTATTTTATTTTTATTTTTTCCTTTTTTATTTCAATTAGAAACAAGCTTTTTACATGTAAATCGCAGTTAGTTATACAAAATATGTTTTTCTGTAATGGTCTCTGTCTATTGCCATTGTAATCTGCTTTGGAGTTTCTGTCTATCATTTTCTGTGCACAGTGTGGTAAGGATAAAGGTAAGATGGTAACAAGTAAGGATAATGTGGCCGTAGTAGGTTCTCTTTTAAGACCCGTGACCTCAAAGACTGTGTGTAACTGGCTAGCTTTCTAGTACCAATCAGAGTGGGCCTTAAGTCCAATTAGACAGCTGTTGGCTGCCACAAGATACAAGTATAATTATTACATCTTAAGAAATGTGTTGTCATGGTGATAATGTAGATCATAAGCACCACCAGTGCGTGAGTCTATTTATTGCTTCCCTCCCTTGGTCACTTACACAGCAGCTGTTGGAATCATAAAAGTTAGATCACAAAAAGGAGAATTTCAGGTTTGCTATAGTCCAGAACTTTTTAAGCTTGTGTGTCAAAATGCATTGCATCTTTAGAAATAGACTTACCTTCTGCTTCTGTGATGCAACCTAGGGCAAAAGCAAGTCTATATTATTTTAGGAGCTTATTTGGACTGCCATGATGAACAACTTAAATGAGGGTTTCTCATGCACACTTAAAATTTGAAACAATGTGATACATTGAGTATTAAAGACTGATTACACATTTGTGGGTGGTAGATGATTGGCTGGCATATTTGGTAGACTCATATTTTCTTTCTCTTTTTAAAATTGAAAATATTTTCCCATTATATTTTAATTATGTTTTTTTCTTCCCAAACTTCTCCCAAATCCTCCCCACCTACACACCCACCAAAGCCTACACCCTTTATTTCTCTCTCTCATTAGAAAAACAAAAGGAATCTAAAAATAAAGTAAAATGAAACAAAACCAAACTAGGAAAAAACGTGTCAGTAGGGGCCAGGGGGAAGAGACCTAAAGGAAAAACACAAAAGCTCATACAGACACAGAGACATAGAAATCTCATAAAACCACAAGACTTGAAACCATAATATACCCAGACAAAATTTTAAGAGAAAATAAAACAAAAAAGTACATTTTGATTCATTTTTGCCATCAAATGCCAGGCTTAGAGCCAGCTTCTAAGTGTGGTTTATATGCCCAGTAAGACTCGCTTGGAGAAAACTAATTTTTAGTGAGCAGTTATCAACTGCAGATAGCATCTGGGAGAGGAATAGGGGCTTCTGTCCACTTCCCCTATCAGTGCTGGGACACCGCCTGACTTAGACCTTGTGAATGGTGCCACAGTCTCTGTTGAGTTTATATGTGCACTGGCCCTGTTCTGTTTTGAAGGCTTTTTTTTTTCTTGATGTCTTCAATACTCACTCTCATAATGCTTGCACCTCTTCTTTTTCACGGTTCCCTGGGCCCTGAAGTTGGTATTTGGTGTAGAAATCCAATTAAAGGCCGAGTGTTACAAGTTTTCTGACTCTGCACATGGTCTGGCTGTGAGTCTCTAGATTTGCTCCAAGCTTCTGCAGGAGAAAGCTTCTCTGATGATGGCTGATCCATATACCGATCAATGAGTATATCAGAATGTTGTTAGGAGTCATTTCATTGCTATCTTCTGTTAGCAGAATAGTAGCATTTTGTTTCCCTGCCTCTGCAGCATATCTAGTTTCATGTTCTTGGCTACCTGAGCAGTGTCAGACATGGGCTCCAGTTCATGGAGAGAGATTGAAATCCAATCAGATGGAACTGAGTAGGTTTCGTAATGTTTGTGCCACTATTGCTCAGTCATATGTTGCAGACAGGTCACCATAGGAGATTGCAGGGTTTGCAGCTGATTTGCTGTTTACTTTTCTCTTCTGGTATCCTGCAAAGTATTTTCCAGCATTATGAACACTAGTTTCTAAAAGGTGTGAAAATTCAAGGTCAGTAGCACTTCAATATGTTGAGTAGGTGTTGTCTTCAGCAATAAGATCTTACCGTTTGTTTGCAGATAGCAACCTGTAGCCTTGGAAGTAGCCCCAGTTGTTTGAGATATTCTGTCCCTCATTCCTGGGATTGAAGTTTTCACCTGGTCACAAGATATCTAGTTGAGGCTTTGTCTCCCCTATTATTTAGTAATTTCATTTAGATTAATTTTTATATATGCATGTACATTTTAAAGAATCTTCTATTGTAGTAGGTTTCCATTCAACTTTCAAATGGTAGTTTTAGCTACTGCTCCCCATATTCTCTCTCTTATTTCCCTATCTGGAAAGATGTTTTCCTTTCCCTAATCACTAACTATGTACCTAACCTCTGAGGTTATAGGGACTGAAACCTGATTATCAGAGACTTAACAGGTAACACCCACTTATAAGTAAATAGGCTCCATATTTGTCTTTTGGGGTATGGGTTACTTCACTCTACATGATTTCCTAGATTCATTTATTAATCTGCAGATTTCATGGCTTGAAAAAAATCTGAAAAATATCCTGTTATTTAAATATACCACATTTTCTTTATCTATTTTTCCATTTTGGACATCTAGGCTGTTTCCAGTTTCTGGCTATTATATGTATAGCAGCAATAAACATGGGTGAACTAGTCTCAGTAGTACAGTATAGAATTAGAATCATTAGGGTATATGCCCAAGAAGGTGCAGTTGGATATTGAGGTAGGTCTATTCTCATCTTTTTGAGGAACTGCCTCAGTGATTTCCACAGTGGCTATATAAGTTTGTACTCCCACCAATTATGGATGAATATGTCCCTTACACCAAGTACGAGCTAATTTAAGCTGTCATTTGTTTTAGTTATCATGGCTATTCTGACTGGTGAAAAAAGGAAATCTCAAAGTTTTTTGGATTTACAAGCCTTTGATGATTAAGGCTGCTGTTCACTTCTTTAAAGGCTTCCCAGTCATTTGAAATGAATCTTTTGAGGACTTTGTTTTTTGGAATCCTTTCCAGTTGGTTACTTATCTTCTTGATGTCCAGATCTTTTTTTAGTCCTTTAAATATTTCATATATTCGTGAGCCGGGCGGTGGTGGTGCACGCCTTTAATACCAGCACTTGGGAGGCAGAGGCAGGCGGATCTCTGTGAGTTCGAGGCCGGACTGGACCGATAGCCTCCAAAACAATACAGAGAAACCCTGTCTCTTAAAAACCAAAAAAAATATTTCATATATTCGTGTTCCATAAGATTTGTGCTTAGTACAAATCTTCTCCCGTTCTATTTAGGATATTTTGAGGTTGGGGGTTTTGATGCCTCTAGCAGTTCTTTTAGTATTTTAGATATACTGTATTTTTGTGTTTCATAAGATGCTAAACATTACCCTTTCATTATCTGTAAAGAATTGTGTTGTAATTTTGTTGGAAGTTGTATTGGTTCTGTAGATTGCTTTTAGTTGGAAGGTCATCTTCACTATGATAACCATGCCAATCCAAAAGCATGTGTGATATTTCTTCAGTGTCTAAAGGATTTTATGATATCTTTCACTTGCTTGGTTACAATTACCCCAAAACATATTTTTAGACCATTTTGAGAGGTGTTGTTTCCCTGATTTCTTTCTCACTCTGTTTGTCATTTGTATTCAGAAAAGCTGCTGGTGTTTTTGTGTATTAATTTTGTATTCTTATACTTTGCTTACAAAGTGTTTAACAGCTGCAGTTTATTGGTGGAGATTTAAAGGTCATTTGTGTATATAGTCATATCATCTCCAAATAAAAATACTTTGACTTCTTCATTTCCTGTTTCCATCTCCTTTAGATATCTTATTGCTTTAGCCAACAATTCACTGTAGTATAAATACTATATTGATCAGGTATTGGGAGACTGGACAACGTTGTCTTGTTCCTGAATTTAGTGGAAATTCCTTGAATTTACATTCATTCAGGTTGATGTTGCATATGGCCTTACTATGAACTGTGTTTATTATGCTGAGATATCTTCCTATTATTCATAATCGCTCCAGGACTTTTATCATGAAGAGGTGTATTTTGTCAAAGAGATTTCCTGAATCTAATGAGGTGGTCATGTTAGGTCCTTCTTTTCAATGCCAATTTTGACTTAAAATAACTACTACTGTTTTTATTATTTGACTTCAAGGTCATACTAGTCATAGAGTCACACATCTGTAGCTTTAAAAAGTGGACACCAAAATATTGTAAACAACCTCACAGTTTTTTATCTCTCTTCCTTATATATAACTATCTACATATTTTCTGGTCTCTTAGACATTCATTTTTGCTCCATTTGTCATAAAGCTAGAGTTTTTCTTACATGCCTCCATGGCTGCGCCTTCATAAAGGACCAAAACAACAACAACAAAAATAGGGAAAATTGAGAAGACAATACCACTCCTAGTTTGAAACTACACTACCATTGACTTCATTACGAAAGTTTTATTCCAAATAATTTAACTCTTGTCATGCAAGGGTTACCACAATAAATCCAGGATTGTTCATATCTGAGATTAGAGCAAGCCTGTTAGAACTCTCTGTTTTCACTCCTATGTCCTCCGCCCTGGGCTATCGCTGCATTGACTGTAGGCTTGAAATAATTGAGATAAATTGTGTTAGAGTGACTTCTGATTCCTTGGCATTTCTATTCTTGCCCAAACCATCAGCTCCTGCTTAATAGTCAGATTTGCAAATAGCAACTCCATAGGCTCTGTCCACATTTCTGCTTCATGTTCTGAGTAAAAGATGATGGAATGTAGTTACTTTAATAACTGACCTGCCAGGACTCCAAATAAATATTTTTGTACTAATAAACCTGCTCTACGTCTTTTATAATTAACCACAAAATAAGCCCTTTAACTGTTCCTTTAAGGATATTACTGTAGTCAATACAAATTATATATTGTTTCCTTTCTATTTAGTATGTATGTGGGGGGGTGCACTTTACAGTTTGACTTTAGAATACTCATTTTTCCCCTCCAATTTCCCCCTTGGATTACTGAGTTGTTCAGCATTGGCTGTCTTTTTAAGTGTACTTATCCACAGTTCATTCAACTCAACATGTGGGTCACTGTCATGGCAGTGGCTTGTGAATTTTAAATTTAAAAATAAGTTTTGCATATTAAGAAGCCTGAGAGCAGACACTATTCCTCTATATGGCAGATAGCCTGTCATACTCTTCATATAATTCAATTGAATGTGCTTGTAGTAAATGTGAAAAATGGGCAGGAGGCTTTTAAAGGCATAAGATGATTTAGCCAGTGAGCCTGACGCACATTGTAATTGCTGTGGAGTACCTTGAGAATAGTATAGTTTATGATGGTCATGGTCACATTGATTGGCCATGGTTAGATTACATTTTTGGATACTGAACAACTGACCAATGGCCGGGGAAGTGTGCCTTAAATTTATCTTATAAATTAAAACTAATGCTCAACTATTTATTCTTCTACAGCTTTGTTCATGAACAAAGAAGAAATGTTTCTTATTATTTAACACACAGCCCCCAATCAATTCTAACTCCTAATATTGCTTATTTTTGTAATTTCTTCTCATTGATCTCCTAACTGCTCCCTATATCTTACCAATCATAGTTCAGAGCAGATTGGTAATCCTTGTCGGCATAGGTAAGTCTTTGCATTCCCCAGGATAAAACCCTCCACTTGAAATCTTTCATTTATAAATTAAAATCTGAACCACAGTTTATTACAGGGTTCCATAATGCCTTACACAAATAGACCAAGACATATATAAATGCTGACTACTGGAAGTTTTACACCATATCTGCTTCTGCTTTGCTGCCTTTTCTGCTCTTAGCAATGCCTGTTTGCTAAATTTTAAAATCTCTTGACTTCTCTAACCACATGATTTGTTTATTCAGCACACATGGAATGCACTTTAAGGGCCCACCCTTGTATGTTTTTATTACAGTTTTTTAGAAAAGAGCTTGTTTCACATGTCAATCCCAGTTCCCTCTCCCTCCCCTCCTCCCACACACCCACCAGCCTCCCACCCTGTCCCCATTTCCTTCCACATAGAGGATATCCTGAGTCTGTCATTTCACTCAGGGCAGGGACCAGGCCCTCCCCCAAGAGTCCAGGGCGAGAGAGCATCCCTCTTTGCATTATGGATACATGAAGTCCATTTGTATGCCCGGGATAAACACTGATCTACTGGCCAGGTCCCCAAAGGTTGCCCAGGCCTCCTCACTGACTGTCACACTCAGGGCGTCTGGATCAGTCCCATGCTAGCCTCCAAGCTGTTGGTGTGGGGTCCAAGAGCTCCCACTTGTTCAGGTCAGCTGTCTCTGCTGGTTTCACCAGCCCATTTTTAGCTCATTTGCTCATGACTCCTCTCCCTCTGCCACTGGTTTCCAGGGGTTCAGTTTAGTGTTTAGCTGTGGGTGTCTGCCTCTGCTTCCATCAGTCACTGGATGGAGGTTCTAGGGTGGTATATAAGGTAGTCGTCAAGTTCATTATCAGGAATGGGCATTGAAGGTAGTCTCCCCATTATTGCTTAGCTTGAAAGTTGGTGTCATCATTTTAGATAGCTAGAGGTCACAATGGTGACAGATCTCTCTTCAAACCTCTATTATGATTTTCTCATCCTGTTCTCTCCCTATTCTACCCCCAGCTCAACCTTTCTGTTCCCCTATGACGTACTCTATCCTCCTCTTCTCCCCCTCTCTTCTTCAGAGCTCACACTAGCCAACAACCCCTGCCTTGTTCTCAATCTTTTCAGGAGGTCTTGCCTCATTCCTCTTCTCTGGGGTAGCATGCATATCTCTCTTAGGTTCTTTTCTGTTTCCCAAACTCTCTGGAAGTGGAATTGCAGACTGGCACTCCTGTGATTCACGTCTAAAATCCATATATGAGTGAACACATACCATGTTTGTCTATTTGTGACTGGGCTACCTCATTCAGGATGGTTTCTTCTAGTGACATCAATTTGCCTGCAAATTTCAAGATTCCATTGTTTTTTTTCCCTCTGAGTAGTGCTCCATTATACAAATGTACCATATTTTCTCTATCCACTCCAGTTGAGGGGCATCTAGGTTGCTTCAAGGTTCTGGATATTACAAATAATCCTGCTATGAACAAATTGGAACAGATGTCCTTCTTGTATGAATTTGCATCTTTTGGATATATGCCTAAGAGTGGAATTCCTGGGTCTTGTGGTAGATTGATTCCCATTTTCCTGAAGAATCTCCATACTGATTTCCAAAGTGGGTGTATGAGTTGGCACTCCCAATAGCAGGGGAGGAGTGTTCCCCTCTCTCCACATCCTCTCCAGCAAAAACCTATTCCGTGTTTTTGATTTTAGCCATTCTGACAGGAGTAAGATGGTATCTCAGAGTTATTTTGATTTGCGTTTCCCTGATGGCTAAGGATGTTAAGCACGTTCTCAAGTGTCTCTCAGGCATTTTAGACTCTACTATTGAGAATTCTGTATATAATTCTGCACCCCACTTCTAAAATGGATCCTTTGGTGTCTTGGAGACTTGCTTCTTGAGTTCTTTGTAAATTTTGGAGATCAGCCCTCTGTCAGATGCGGGGTTAGTGAATATCTTTTCCCATTCTGTTGACTGCCTTTTTGTCTTGTTGACTGTGTCCTTTGCCTTAGAAGCTTCTTTGTTTCAAGAGGTCCCATTTGTTAGTTGTCGATTTCATTGTCTGTGCTGCTAGTGTTATGTTCAGGAACAGCCTCCTGTACCAATTTTTTAAGGGTGCCTCCCACTTTCTCTTCTAACAGGTTCAGTGTGGCTGGATTTATGTTAAGGTCTTTGATCCATTTGGACTTAAGTTTTGTGCAAGGCAATAGACAAGAATCTAACTGCAGTCTTCTGCATGCCAATATCCAGTTATGCCAGCACCATTTGTTGAAGATGCTTCCTTTTTCCATTGTAAAATTTTAGCTTCTTTGTCAAAAATCAAGTGTTCATCGGTGTGTGAGGTAAAAAACAGGATTTTCAATTTGATTCCATTGGTCTACATATCTATTTTTGAGCCAATACCAAGATGTTTTCAGGAGTATAGCTCTGTAGTAGAACTTGAAGTCAGGGATGGTGATGCCTCCTGAAGTTCCTTTATTGTATAAGGTTGTTTTGGCTGTCCTGGGTCTTTCAGTTTTCCATAGAAAGTTGATTATTGTTCTTTCAGGGTCTGTGAAGAATTGTGCTGGTATTTTGATAGGGATTGCATTGAATCTGTAGATTGCTTTTTCAAGATTGCCATTTTTATTGTGTTGATCCTACCAATCCATAACATGGGAGGTCTTTCCGTTTTCTGGTATCCTCTTTGATTTCTTTCTTTAGAGATCAAAGTTCACTTCTTTGGTTAATGTTATCGCCAGATATTTGATGCTGTTTATGGCTATTTTAAAGGCTGATGTTTCTCTGATTTCTTTCTCCGCCAGTTTATCATCTGTATATAATAGGGCTACAGATTTTTTGAGTTAACCTTATACCCTGCCACTTTGCTGAAGGTGTTTATAAGCTCCAAGAGTTCCCTTGTGGAGTTTTTCAGGTCACTTATGTAAACTATCATATTATCTGCAAATAGTGAAAGTTTGACTTCTTCTTTTCCTATTTGTATCCCCTTGATCTCCATTTGTTGTCTTATTGCTCTAGCTAGAACTTCAAATACAATATTGAAGAGATATGGAGAGAGTGGACAGCCTTGTCTTGTTCCTGATTTTAGAGGAATCGTGATGAGTTTCTCTGTATTAAGTTTGATGTTAGCTGTTGGTTTGCTGTATATTGCTTTTATTATGTTCAGGTATGTTCCTGTTATTCTTGATCTCTCTAGGACTTTTATCATTATTGGGTGTTGTATTCTGTCAAAGGCATATTCAGAGTCTAGTGAGATGATCATGTGGTTTTTCCTTGGCAGTTTGTTTATATGGTGGATTACATTGATAGATTTTCCTGTGTTGAACCATCCCTGAATTCCTGGGATAAAGCCTACTTGATCATGATGGATGATTTATCTGATATGTTCTTGGATCCAATTTGCCTGTATTTTATTGAGTATTCTTTTAATCAATGTTCATGAGGCAAATTGATCTATTGTTCTCTCTCTTAATTGTGTCATTGTGTGGCTTGTGTACCAAGGTAATTGTAGCCTTGTAAAAAGAGTATGGCAATGAGTCTCCCACTTCTATTGTGTGGAACACTTTGAGAAGTGTTGGAATTAGCACCTTTTTGAATTTCTGGTAGAATTCTGAATTGAAGCCATCTGGGTCTGGACTTTTTTTGTTTACAAGACTTTTGATTACCGCTTCTGTTTCATTAAGGGTTATAGATCCATTTAGATTGTTTATCTGTTCTTGATTTAGTTTTAGTCCATTTCCTTTAAGTTTTCGAATTTTGTGGAGTATAGGTTTTCAAAGTATGCCCTGATGATTCTCTGGATTTTCACAGTGTTCATTGTTATGTCCGTTTTTCATTTCTGATTTTGTTAATTAGCATGCTCTCTCTTTGACTTTTGGTTAGTTTGGACAAAGGTTTGTCTATCTTGTTGATTTTCTCAAAGAACCAATTCTTTGTTTCATTGACTCTTTGCAATGCTTTCCTGGTTTCTACTTGATTGATTTAAGACCTCAATTTGATTATATCCTGGCATCTACTCTTCCTGGGTAAGTTTGCTTCTTTTTGTTCTAAAGCATTCAGTTGTGCTCATAATTCTCTAGTGTGACTGTTTTGCAGTTTCTTCATATGGGCACTTAGTGCTATGAACTTTCCTCTCAGCACTGCTTTAGGAGAGTCCCATAAGTGTGGGTATGTTGTGTCTTCATTCTCATTGTATTCCAGGAAGTATTTAATTTCTTTTTTATTTCTTCCTTTACCCAGGGATGGTGCAATTGTGCATTGTACTATTTCCATGAGTTTGTAGGGTTTCTGTGATTTGTGGTATTGTTAAATTCTAACTTTGATGCATAGTGGTCTGATAAGATACAGGGTGTTGTTCTGCCTTTTTATCTGTGGAAGTTAGCTATATTTCTGATTATGTGGTCAATTTTAAAGAAGGCTCTATGTGGCACCAGGAAGAAGGTATATCCTTTTGTGTTTGGATGAAATGTTCTATAGATGTCTGTTAAACCCAGCTGGGTCATAACTTCTATTAGTTCTTTTGTTTCTTTTCTGTCTGGAGGTCCTTGTAGTGGTTAGAGCGGCATGTTGAAGTCTCCTACTACTAGTATGTGAGATTTTTATGTGCGATTTGAGCTTTAGTAATGTTTCTTTCACGGATGTGTGTGCCTTTGTATTTGGGGCATAGATGTTCAGAACTGATACTTCATCTTGATGGGCTTTTCCTTTGATGAATATGAAATATCTTTCTTCATCTCTTTTGATTGATTTTAATTTGAAGTCTAATTTGTTAGATATTAAGATTGCTACACCAGCTTGTTTCTTGGGTCCATTTAATTGGAAAAATTTTCCCAACCCTTTACTCTGAGGTAAAGTCTGTCTTTGACATTCAGATGTGTTTCTTGTATGCAACAGAAGGATGGGTTCTGTCTTTGTATCCATTCTGCTAGTCTGTGTCTTTCTATAGGCAAGTTGAGACCATTGATATTGAGGGATATTAATGATCATCGATTGATGACTTTTTAAAAAATTTATTGGTAGTGGTGTTATTGTGTGTCGGTTCTCCTCCATTTTTCTTTTGGTGTTTGTTAAAGTGATATTTTCTTTTGCCTATGTCTTTGTGAGTGTAGTTATCTTTGTTAGGTCTAGGTTTTCCTTCCAGCACTTTCTGTAGGGCTGGATTTGTGGATATGTATTTTTTAAATCTGGCTTTGTTGTGGAGTATTTTGTTTTCTCCATCTATGGTAATTGGGCTGGCATTCTTGTTCCCTTAGTGTTTGTAGGACATCTGTCCAGGATCTTCTGGCTTTTGTAGTTTCCATTGATAAATCTGGTGTAATTCGGGTAAGTCTGCCTTCATAGGTTACTTGGCCTTTTCCTTTAGCTGCTCTTAATATTTTCTCTTTATTCTGTAGGTTTGACGTTTTGATTATTATGTGGGGACTTCTTTTTATGGTCCAGCCTATTTGGTGTTCTGTAAGATTCTTGTATTTTCATGGGCATATCCTTCTTTAGGTTAGGGAATTTTTCTTCTATGATTTTGTTGAATATATTTTCTATACCTTTGAGCTGTATTTCTTCGCCTTCTTCTATCCCTATTATTCTCAAGTTTGACTTCTTCACAGTTTCCCACATTTCCTGAATATTTTGCATTAGGGCTTTGTTGGGTTTGAGATTTTATTTGGTTGATGACAGTATATCCTCTAATGAGTCTTTAACACCTGAGATTCTCTCTTCCATCTCTTGTATTCTATTGGTGATACTTGAATCTGTAGTTCCTGATTGTGTACCCAGATTTTCTATTTCCAGCATCCCCTCATTCTGTGTTTTCTTCATTTCTATTTCAGCTTTCATATCTTTCAACTGTTTGAGTTGTTTCCTTCATTTGTTTGTTTGTTATTTTTCTTGGTACTCTTTAGATTATATAAGCGATTTGTTTATTTCTTGAATTTTTTTTTTGGTTCGCATGTTCCTCCATTTCATGTATTTTTTTGTTTGTTTTTTTTCTTCTATTTCTTTAAGGTATTTCCTCGTTCCCTCTTTGAGGGTCTCTATCATCTTCAAAAAATAATTTTTAAGGTGTGTCTCTTCTGCTTCATTTATGTTGTGCTTTTCAGGTCTTGTTGGTGTGGGGCCTTAGATTCTGTGGAGTCATGTTGATATTTCTATTGCTGAGTGAGTTCTTTTTCTGTCTTATTCCCTTCTCTTCTTCCAGTGGGTGCAGGTGGGGTCTTTTTGTCTTCACTGGTCTCCTTCTATCCTGAAGCTGATGCTGGGGACGCCGGAATGTGGGGTCTGGAAGGACTGATGCCTTTCCTATGTGGGCAGGTCCTCTGGATGCCAGCAGCAGGCCCTCGGAAGATTGAGGGGGTGAGTGTTGGGCAGGGGAAGGGTCCCAAGAGGACCCAAGGTCACCTGGGGCTGGGCACACAGGTGTGGGGCGAGTTGCCTGTTGGGTTTGTGAGGACTGATGCCTTTCCTGTGTGGGCAGGTCCTCTTAATGCCTGTAGCAGCCTCCAGAAGATTGTGGGGGTGGGTGATGGGCTGGGGAGGGTCCCAGGTGGACCCAAGCTCCCCTGAAGCCGGGAACACTGGAGGCCCACACTTGCATATTTTGTATGAAATCACATTTCTTATAATCTGGTCCTCACTGTTCTTCAGTGATTTATTCTTCTACAGGTTGTACCTCTAACATGAAATGTATACCATTGCACTTATTTATTAACACATTAAATGTTTCTCTCCCCTACATGGTAAAGTACATGGAGAATGAATTATTGCCTGTATTTTTCATTGATGTTATATTCCCAGAGCCTGGAAATGTGAGTAGAACCTAACAAGATTTAATAAATATTCTTGGATTTAATGAGCAAATTCTGTAATGGCTACCCAGAGTTAATAAATAATAGGTCTTGTTTTATTTAGATACTGACAGCTCTCCAATATTGACAGATTTACTATCAGCCCTTTAGATAAGAATATTGACATTTTGAATGTATTGGTAAATTTATTATCAATCCTTTAGATAAGAAAGTAGAGTTTTTTCTTCTGTAATTCAATGGCTTTTTACTATAATTGTTTAGAGTTGCTGCAAAGTCACTGGGGTCCATCTCCCACAAGTTTCTTATACTTGTCTTTGTCTTTCCAGTCTTATGGCAATTGCCCTAGATTCTGGCCTTATTAACTCCCAGCTTCATTATCATAGTAGCTTCATAACTGGCTTTCCTATCTGCCTCATCCCTCTAGTCTACCATCCACGGTCCTACTTAAGTAATCTTCATAAAAGATATTCCAATTTTGTCAGCCCCCTGCTGATTACTAACTTCATAACATCTGAAACCTCTTTATGATCTATCATTTCTGCCTTAACTACTAGGAGTGATTTCATTAAATCTCTTCCCTTGGATGCAAGTGAATTCTTTCTCTTAATTCCAATATTGACTTGATATTTTTCAGTATTTAAGCTTTCTTCCAGTGCTCTGCCCAGATTTTTTATTTTAGTTTGTTCTCTCAGCCAAGTATTCCCAAGTTTTAACTGCATATATTAAATTGAAATATGTGATAATATCATTTCATGAGACTACCACATCCACAGATGTCTCATGTCACTCATAGATTATGTAGAGAAATTATCTGAAAAACAAGTCACTGTTTTCAGTCAAGATTTCTTCTATGGATTTCCATCTAGTTTCCTGTACCTAGATAATTTTTAGGTGGTACCATTCATATTCCATGAAAAGGTGGGTCAAAAGTATAAGCAGATTTCCTACTTTGGTGTTTATAGTGGTATTTAGATGGCATTAGTTTGAAACAATTCAAGATTCTTCCAAAAAGAATCCTAGAAGAATTCACCTTAGTTACATGAAGAAAAATATAGTGAAAATTTCTATACATTCAAAGCCCTACTAAAAGAGAATTTTGAAATATGCATTTCAGAGCCTGTCCTGGAACTAGTTCTTGTAGACCAGGATGGTCTGGAACTCAGAGATCTGCCTGTGCCTGCCTCTGCCTTCAGAGTGCTGGGATTAAATGCATGTACCACCACTACCTGGCAAAGAAATGTGTTTTAAATGTCCTTGAAAGTTTTTTAAAAATATTTATTTATTTATTTTTATTTTATATGCATGTCTTTTAACATACAAGCAATGTCTTTAGAGGCCAGAAAATGATATCAGAAGCCCTGAAACTGAGCTGCTATGTGGGTGCTGGTAACCAAATCCCAGTCGTTTGCATAGTAACTGCTTTAACCACTATGTCAAGTCTCTAGTTCCTGGATTTTCCCTCTTTCCTTCTTTCTTTGTGCCTGTCTCTCCCTGTCTGTGTCTCTCTCTCTGTCCCTGATTAAGGTTATGTGCAGTGGGTGTAATGTGAAATATATAGAGATGCAGATAAAGCAGAGTTTGATAATTTCCTAGGGAGCTTTCATTATCATTATCATTATTATTATTAATTTTGAGACAGTGTTTCTCTGTGTAGCCCTGGCTGTCCTGTGATTCACTCTGTTACCATGCTTCCTGAGACTCACAGGTGTACCTTTCTCTTCTTCGCAAGTACTGGAATTAAAGGTGTGTATCACCACTGCCTGGCTAAATTTATTTTTAAGTTTTCTACAGGCTTACATCAATTCCCATAGGTTAGTGCTATGCTCTGCCTTCAGCTGAAAACTTTCTCATTGTCAAAATTAAAGACCATTGATGCTATCATGTTTTTAGACTGAAAGAATGGTATTCATACTAGTATTTAGAGGGCGCTAGCCTGAGTACTGAGAGCTCTAGTTCTGACCTTGGAAACACTTGGTAAAAATACATAAATGTTTGAGAAGTGGGCCTGAGGTTGGTCAGACGGCTCAGGGAGTAAATGCACAAATTAGCAAACCTGAGAATTTGAGCTCAATCCTTAGATCCATGTAAGGGGAGAAGGTCAGAAATAGCTCACTGGCATTCATAGGCATGTTCTAGTATGCATGTGTCCACTTGCAAACATATCATATAAACAAACAGCAACAATTAATTAAATTAAATTTCAGAATAAAATGAATGTGGCTTGCTTAATATAAAAAGTTCTAAATGTAGTAGTTCTCTTTCTGGCCCAGGTCAATGTCCTGCAGGGTTTTAAGCATCCATCTAAGACTCCCTAAACCAAATCCAAGCAAGGCATTATAAATCAACCATATGATGCTCTCTTCTTAGACTGCCTTTGAATTATTGACAGACCCTTTTTTGCCATTTGTGACTATAAGCATACTTCCCCCTTTGATGTAGAATTTTTTTATTTTTTAGAAATACTCTTATTTACATTTTTATCCCCCATTCCCTTGCCCTCCCATTCTCCCCTGCTTCCCACTGACCCTCCAAACCACCCTCCACCCATTCCCCAGGATAGTGAGACCCTCCACGGAGGATAATCAAAGTCCATCACATCATTTGGGGGACGGCCCAGGCCCTCCTTTCCATATCTGGGCTGCAATAGTATCCCTCTGTAGGGAATGGGCTCCCAAAGTCCATTTGTGACCTAGGAATAAACCCTGGTTTTTAGAGGTTCCATAGACTGCCTTGGCCTCCTAGCTGGTACCCATATTCAGAGGTCTTGGTTTGGTCCAATGCTGGTTCCCACGCTTTACGACAAGGGTCTGAGTGCTCTCATTAGGTCAGGTCAACTGTCTCTGTGGGTATCTCCAGTTCCATCTTGGTTCACATTTGCTACTCATTTTATTAGAATAAAAGCAAGTAGAAAGATATTGTTAAATTTATATTTTCTTTAGGCCTTTTTTACTGTATATTCCAGACTGGTCATGGATTCAATATTTCTGTCTCACCCTCCTGAGTACGAGATTACAGACATGTACCACTGTCTCTGGCCCTTCCTAACTTTTGTATTTTTCATAATATTTTGTTATAAAAGTACATTTGAGCATTGTAGCTTTTATTTATTACTCTTTGCTTAAATATTATCATTTTTTAACTTTGGTCAATTTACTACATGAGTACTGTGTATTTGTGTCACCTAAATTGTTTCCTTTCCTCCATCCAAGTCTTCCATGACACCCACGCACTCTATCTGCAATTCTTAATGCCTTCTTTAATCATTATTGTGTTCAACTGCAATTTAATGAGTTCATTTATGGTAATTTTATATAATAACTTAGATGCACTATCATATATTATTTGTATATGAAAGGAGAGAGAGAGAGACAGACACAGAGAGAGGTGGGTAAGGGAGAGAGAGGAACAAGTCTACTGAGCCCATTAACTTTCGTTTGTATGTAGAGGCCTGGGAATATCACTGGGATCAGATAACCTTCTGGAGCCTCAACTCTTGAGGAGACTGAAACCACTCTTTGGCTTGTAGAACTCTAATCATTCTTTTCTCTGTTCTGTCTTACTGCCAAGTTTTCTCCTCTTTGGTTTCTACTCTTATATACCACTCTTTGGTTCTGTGAATTTGTGTATTTGTTCTTTGGTTCTTCCTGAAAAGCAAACACACACACACACACACACACACACACACACACACACACACACACACACACACACACAAACCTTTGTTCTTTTTAAGATGACATACTCACCCTGTCCTGATCTCCCATGTTTTCTGCTCAACAACCATTAACAGATCTCTAGCAGGAGGCCACACTTTTTCAGCTCATAAATATTTAAATCTTCAGAAGGCAGGTTTTTGTCAGATTTAGATAAAGGCTCTTACTGTTCTCTACAGTCAATGATGTCAGCTGTTTCTTCTTATAGCTAACACTGTCCTTGGAGAGTACTTTATTTGCTTTACTATTTATAGTTATTTCGATCACATGTGGAATTCCTCATTGAAGGTGTGGTCCAATGCTAGCTAGTTTGTGCTAAGAGGATCTTATAAGTAAAGGCTTGATTAGAATCCTCCCCTATGAGTCAGCTGCCTCAGACTTGCAAACAGTCATTTCCCTGTCACTTCATCAGATACAGAAGCTGTTGCCCTCTGGCTCTCAACCTTCAGGCAGAATCTGCTGACCTTTTCAGTTTTCTGCTGCACTCCTTAGCCAGATCACCTAAGGGTACTCACGGGATTTAGTTGATCTTCCACTCAGGGCAAGACTACAAATTATAATTAATTCTGTGAAGAAAAAATGTAGAGTGGATTCCACCTCATGCTGCACTTCGGGAAGACTGGACAGAGAACCTAGATTCTTACTCAAAAACTTCCTGTCTTGGCCCAGCAAAAAAGTTTATTTTGAGTTGTTTATTCAATGTGCACCCCTTTTCCTTGTTTGGTCTGGGTAATGTTCAGTGAGTAGAACCCTCTAGGTTTTATGACATGCATTTATGAAATATTTCCTTGTTGGTGCATTTGGCTAGTTCTCTTCTTACTTATTCATTCCTCTCTCAATTTCCTCTCTCCTTACCCCTTCATCTCTCTGTCTCTCTGTCTCTGTCTCTGTCTCTGTCTCTCTCTCTCTGTCTCTCTCTGTCTCTCTCTCTCTCTCTCTCTCTCTCTCTCTCTCTCTCTCTCTCTCTCTGTGTGTGTGTTTTCCTCTCCTTTCTGAGATTGTTTGAGGCAGGGTCTCATTGTATAACTCATCCTGGTCTTAAACTCAATTTTTTTGTTTCAACAAACTTGGGTTACAGATAGGTGCCATGGCCAAATTATTATCTCAGCTTTTTAAATTGCAGATCTTCTGGATTATTCCTTGGTCCAGTGTGAAAAAAAAAGATAAATAAGTGGTTAGTCATCATGTATCCTGGCAGATCAGGACGCAGACTTCTTGAGATAGGATATCTCAAAAGCAACCAGGTATTAAAATAAAATTGGAGAGTATTGGCTTGGGGTACCATTTGGTAAGAATGCCAGAAATTCTCTCTGAAATTAACATTGTCAAAAGCTATTTGTTTCATGTGTCCACATATCATAGTATCTATTATCTAGCATGCATGGCTTAAGTGCCAGTATGTAGTGATGTCATTGCCAGTTGCTGCTGTTTTAGAGACATTTCTTTTTTTTCTCAATATATGTTTTTATTTAAATTATAAACGTGAATGTTTCACATGTCAATCCCAGCTCCCTCTCCCACCCCTCCTCCCTTGTCCCTCCACAAGCCCCCTAGCCCCCCACCCAATTTCCACATCATTCCCCATGGAGGGTGAGACCTTCCTTTGGGGGGATCTCTAAAGTTTGTCATTTCATCCTGGGCAGGACCTAGGCCCTTCCTCATGTGTCTAGGCTGAGAGAGCATCCCTCTATTTGGAATGGGCTCCCAAAGCTCATTCATAAACCATGGTGAACACTGAACTACTACCCAAGGCCTCACTGATTTCTGTGGCCTCCTCCCTGGCACTATATTCATGGAGTCTGGATCAGTCTCCTGTTGGCCTATCAGCCATCAGTCTAGGATTCAAGGGCTCCCCCTTATCCAGTCAGCTGTCTTTGTGGGTTTTATTATCATGGTCTTGACCCCTTTGTTCATCACTCCTCCATCTCTGTCACTAGGTTTCAGGAGTTCAGTTCAGTGTTTAGCTGTGAGTATCTGTAGAGACATTTCTTTAGAGTCACTCTGATGCAGAGTTCTTTACACTCACTCCTACTTATAAGTCACTTCATACAACCGGAGAATCCTTAGCAGGCTTTCTTGGAGCCCTCCCTTAGGTAGGGGATTAGGGGCTAGAGCACAATCCTTATCATTTTGCTGTGATACCATCTCCAAGAAAAAGAGAGACTATAACTGCTAAGTTTTTCTTTATCTCTGACACATGGAATGGTGCTTCAACAATAGGCTGGATCAACAGCCTTTGTCATAAAATAAGGTTAGTAGAAGACTCTGGAGACAGAGGACAGCTTGCCTTAGAAATAGAAATCTTCAAAACTTTTAAGGCTAAATTATACTGCTAGTTGTTGAATTTAGTAAACTTGCTGACATTAAAACTGGTGCTCTTCTGGGCTGCATCCAGGGCAGTATCTGGGTTTGTGGCCCTGATACATAAGGATATACATTGATATCCAAGATTCCTGTCATCATCAAAGGCCTTGGGCATGCCCAGGGTATGTTGCCACCTGGTGCCAGGTAAGTGTTAGAGGGCCACATTTTTACTAGGTCCATGCTGGTTTGAGTGACTATGCTGCCAACCAGGGCCATGGTGACATCTTGCTTCAGGCTGATGCTAAGGATCTTTTCTGGATCTGTGTGGATGTCCATGACCTATGTTGCCACCAGGGTCCACTTAGATGTCAGTGCTCTTGGTTGACACCTAGGGCCATGTTATTGTCCAAGTGCTGAGCCTTTAATGTACCATACAGATCTGGTTGGCCTGTACTGCCCCTTAGAGCCAGGGTGTTGTCTGTGTCCAGGCTGCAGTCAGAGGCCATGACGGGTCTGTGGCCCTGCCACCGAGGTCTATGTTGAATTCCATGCCTTCTATTGTCACCTACAGCAGTGAGGAAAGGACTGTACAGAACGGGTTCCGTCCCTTATTGGCCACAGAATTAGGGAGAACTGGTCCAACCCTCACCAACTACAGCAATCATGAGAGCACGTCCTGTGCCTCACCTGGGCAGCACACTACAACTCACTCTGCAGGTGAGCTGGTTCTGTGGATGTGAGAGGAGAGCAGAGTCTGTATCCCCTCTTATATATGGCATGGTGGCATGGGTGATGGAAATATGACCGTCACCTAACCCTTGCCATGTGCTGCAGTTTGGAGAGCAGGCCTGTGTGACATAAGAACAGAAAAGCTGGTCCTGCCCCTCACCAACTACAGAAGCGATGAGGGCAGCCCTGCTCCTCACCTAGGCAAAGCTGTAGAGCTGGCCCTGGTGGCGTGAGTGCAGGTGGTCTGGACGCATGTGTGTAACTGGTCCCTCTAGGTTCTGCCTGCTTCAGTGGGTAAGCTAGCTGGGGCAGTGATGGAGAGCCCTCTTGGTTGTCCAGGGTGAAGGAAAGCTGGCAGACTAACCAACCCAGTACCACCTAGGTCCAGAACCAGGTCTATGAATTAGTCCACCCCAACACACTCCTCATGTAGGATCTGATAGAGCATGTGAAGGGGTCTGATCTGCAGATCCAAAGCTGCAGGATCTCCATGACACAAGACAACGACAGGACACGAAAGGGAGTCCTGCTGAGGGCCAAGTATCAATAGGGTGGCAGAAGCAAGAGGCCTGTAGCCAAACCAATGACTCATTACAATGAGCACAAGTAGCGATGCATGTATACCATATGACTCACGGAGCCGAATTTCAGTTTATAATGAGGGTTGTTTACAGTGTATGTATACTGTGTGACTCATGGAGCCACATTTCAGTTTATAATGGGGGTTGTTTATCTGTTTCTTGTTTTTTAGTTTGAAATTTTGTTTTGTTTTATGGGAAAGTTTGCAAGGGCAGAAGTGAGTGTTGCTCTTTTGCTTAAGTTTAAGAGAGCGTCCTATGGAACACGAACAAGGGATACATTAACCATGGAGTTTATTACAGGTGGGGAGAGAGAAATGGGGAGAGAGAGACAGAGAGAGAGAGAGAGAAGAGAAAAGGCGAACACGTGGAGATGCTCACTTACAAGGGGAAGCTTGCACAAGCATACCGAGTCCTTATGCAGCCACCTAATGAGTGGCTTAGCCAAGATGTAGCCATGCGTCACAGGCTGCCTTTGAGCTGCCCAAGTATCTGCCTGAATGCTGTGTACATGTCCCAACCTTCATCAGGGGCCAGGGTCAGCATGATACCAGATTCCAACAGTGAGGGGACAGGGAGATGAGTGGGATTTGTATGCATGGCATGAAACCTACAAAGAATCATTAAAAAAACAAAAACAAAAACAAAACCCAAGCAAATAAAAAAACTGGTGTCCTCTAACATTTTGATATGAAAATTTTCAAGTCTGCAGCAAAGTTAAATTCCTTTACAGTTTATTTACATATCTGTAAACTAGAATTTACCATTGATGCTTTTCTATGTTGTGAGATATTTGAAGACACTGTGTAAAGATATGTCATTTTGGTTGGTTTAATAAAAAGCTAAATGGCCAATTGCTAGGCAGGAGGTATAGGCGGGGCTTCTGGACAGAGACAAATCTGGGGAAAAGAAAGGTAGAGTTGCCAGTCAGACAGAGAAGGAGCTAGAAATTCAGGAGGAGAGGTAAAATCCATGAGTCGCATGGCATCATGTAGATTAATAGAAATGGACTAATTTAAGTTATAAGAGCTAGTGGGACAGGGCTAAGCTATAAGTCCAGGTTTTATAATAAGTCTTTGTGTCATTTTTTTGTGATCTAGCAGCCGAAAGAAAAATCCACGTACATTTCTACATTTGCTTTATTGTCAATCTTTCCAAATATCCATTTCACATGCATTAGTCAATTTGTGATACAACAAATTGCATACCTAAGTAAATTTTTCCTCAAGTACTTCCACATACATGCCGTTAGCTACAGTTTTATACATTTAAAGGTTTTTTTCTTTGGATGTTAAAATTTATAGACAATGAACTACACAAATCTTATCTACTTTTTGAATTTCTGATGAATTGCATAGACAAATATTATGCAATCCACATCACCATGCATATATTATATGAATGCATACACAAGTGTGACACAGCCCATATCTGCTTGCGTACATTATCAAAAAGGAGTCCCAGATTTCCCTCACATAGACAAATTGTAAAATTACTAGGCTAGTACACTGTAATTTCATGAACCTTTTATGAAAATAAAGTGAGAAATGGCAAGAAAATAAATATAAAAAATAATTAAATAACAGTTACGAAGTGATAAAACTGAAACAAAAACCTGAAAGAATGTTTCCTTCATAATCAGCCTTAATTTTTTTCAAAAAAATGAATTCCTGTTCCATAATCACAAGAGCTCCTATTATTTTGAGGATTTCACCTTAAAATATAAAAAGGTGTATTCCTGAAAGCCTAAGTTGCACATAATGTGTTTATGTATCAAAAGTTCTTAGCAACCCACCTAACATATGGTAAACACTCAGAAAATATCAGTGCAATGCTCATGATTGGTGATATGCAGTTCAGATTCAAATATTGCTCACATCCTGTGTGATCTTCAACAACTTACTTATCCTCCGTTTACCTCAGCGGCCACCTCAGTAAATAAAGCTAACAAAATATGTAATCATACTCAGGAACTATCTACTGGCACATAATGATTCCCTAATGACTGCTGTTGCTTTAGTTTTCCTTTTTCTGTTCTAATTGTGGAAAGGCATCACAGATTACCTGGATTAATTTTTACCAAGAAGAAATTGCAGAAGATATTCCTATTTTAATAAAATAAAAATATTTTTAAATGATTAGATTCGTCAACACTTTAATGCCCAAAGAAATTGTTTCCCTGCTGTCAGAGACTTGTATTGTGTCAGAATTTTGAGACTTTCTGCTAGAATCTTTGCCAGGAAGAATAGAGTTAGCAAATTTGGGGTCATACTGCATTTAAATAAATTAGCATCAATTCCACACTAACTGCAGAAAATTATTAGATGTTGGTTATTCGATTGACATTTTATTGCTGTGGTTTATTTACAGTTGTGCATGGATGGCTAAATTACTTCTGTTCTTTTAACACAGTGAAGTACTCAGAAGTTGACGTAATAGATGTGTTACATGTTTATATGGCTGTATTATATCTTAATAATTTTATTTGAAACTACTCTTATTTCCAGATTGTATGAATTATTTGATATCTCTTATGTGCATGCAATAATATTTGAGACAGTCAGCAAAACATAAATCACACTAAACTCCTTTGCTACAAGTACTTGCAGAGTATAGGTCCTAAAAACAACATCTGAAGATGAAAAGAAGGAAATAAATGAAGAGTATTTCCAGTATTTTCTTTGCACATTTGCACTGTGAGATCACTTGTAAGAGACTCGCAGACTTAATTAGCAAATCTTTATTTTGCTGTGCTGGCCAAGTCAATGTGACAGGATATGGGATGCCACACCAATTAACAGATTTCAGTCAGCTCTTCCTTTGACAAACATTTAATAAGAAATCAAATAGGAAATTGAAATGTCTGAAACTTCACTGATAGAAAGGACAGGAACTCCAGTGATTGTCTGCAATAAAGAGGCACTGAATTAAATTAACCAAGTGGAAGTAGTACAGATAAATAATAGATAGATAAATAGATAGACAGACAGATATACAGATAATAAATTTGTTCAGGGTTGAGTTGCATTTTACTTTTGTAGGTAGCTACCGGGGAGAAGGTCTTTTGATCTTTCATTCATTCCCAGTCTATGTTAAAGCATACCTTTGGAACTTAATGCTTTCTTTCTTTGGGAGTTCTTTTTAACTGAAATATATGTCTGTGATGATCTTGATATGTTTATTTCAAGTGTTGATTCTCAAATGTTTTCTGAAGATTTCCAATTCAGCAAATACTGAATACCCATTTCTTATTAGTTTAAGTAGTTGATATTGACTATGCCTCCTGTTGCCTCCTTAGTAGACCTATAGCTATCTGACTCTAATGCTGTTATAACCAACCCACCAATTTTGAGATTAATTCATACCATGTACCTTCCTGAAGCATGGACTAATGAAGGGGCCTTTCCCATTTTGCTCTGGTGAAGAGATTTCTTATTAGAAAGCCATTATTAGAAACACCTCTGCAATGTAGAATGTCAGAATGATTTAAGGTGCAGAAAAATAAGTGACTGTGGAGTGCTCAATGAAAAAAATGGGACTTCTAATGTCAAGGCATAGGGACTATCATGGAAAAGGGGGGCGAGTGATTGTAAGAACCAAATGTTGGCGTGGAATAGAGTAAAGGGTTATCTTCTCCAGGGGATGGGACCATTGCACTACGAGCCCACAGCAGCTGTGGATCCTGCCAAGGTTTGCACTAGATCAAGCCAGTCAACATTGCTGAATGGAGTGCAAAGGGGATCATGAGTCCCACCCATAACTGAGGAGGCACTGAAAGCTGAAGGCCTCTGGGAAAGGAGAATCCGTTTAAGTGTGTGGCGCCTGGTAAGTCAATCCATATCCATAAGTACACAGACAGTACAAATGGGTCTATAGGTCATTAAATTTTAAAGAAGAGAGAGAGAGATTGAGAGGGCACCGGGTTTAGGGAGTAGGGAGATAGGGGTATATTTGGAAGGAGTTAGGAGTGATTATTGTCAAATAAATCATATGAAATTATTAAATAATTAGTATACATCTTTATTAAAAGTGTAGTCCCAAATTAATAATGTTGTCTTTTTTAAAAAGGGAAGTGCATCATTAATACATTATCTGTATTTGATTCAAATCGTCTATCCTATAGGAGAGTTTACAATGCAATCATATGAAAATTATAGTTTTTTGTTCAGAATAGTCAGTGTGTTTGTGTTCATTTGTTGAAAATAATTGCTTAAACACATTTTTAATGTCTGTAAAGTATGTGGCACAAATGTGGCAGTCAGAGGACAATTTGCAGAAGTCTTTGTCACCTTCCATCTTGTTCTCTGGTTGTGAGACTTTTTAACAAGCACCTTTGCTCACAGAGGTAGCTCACCTGCCTTGAAATGGTTTTAATACATGTACATATTATTTCATTGGTAAAGCATTTACTAGTTTTTCCCACATTTATTTCAGTGCTCTCCATATAAAGTTACCTTTGTCAGTTTAATATTCTTTTATTTTAAATAACCTATTGTTTCCTTGAAGACCGATGCTACTTTAACATTAACAACAAAATTTATAAGAAATTTGAATCTCCATGTTATCTCTATCCCATTTATTTATAGCTGGTGTATTTTTAATTCTTTACTAGAAAATTTAAAATGCCAAGATACTCTAATTATTGTTCACATTAAATGTTATTTTTGTCAGCAAGATGCTTAGTATATTGATAGTAACATTTAGTACTCATTTCTCAAATATAATTCAATGTATCTTAAAATTAAATTTTGACATTAAGATTTGTATCTTGTAACTCAGCTCAAGAACACATTCTATTTTTTAATAATTAAGGGGATAGTAAACACTCTAATGGAGACAAGTTTAATCAGTGTTGGACTTTCTGAATCATTCACTTATTCAAATTTTAGTTGTATTCTGACCAATTTCATGTAGTCTAGTTAAAAAGAAAAATGTGGTGTTAAGAAGACCTAAGTGATCTGGTTTCTAAGACTTAGCTACACAGTTGAGCAAACATGTAAGGCTACTAAAACTTTTTGTATAAAGAAAGAAAAGAAATGAATCAGAAGTAGCAATATTGGCCTTGATTTTTACCTCAAGATAGTATTTTATCGTTTCTTTTGAGTAAGTTTGTTATCTGATCTTGAAAGACCACTTGTAATTAGTTACCTTTGTGTATTTTTATATAGATTGCATAGTGCTAATAAGAAAGAGACTAATATTATCATTAGGAAAACTTATCAAGGACAATAAAAGATGCTGAATGCCTCATTTATGCAATATGAAAATTAACAGTTGACATTTTAATCCTTCTCCGGTTTCTTTAGATAATTTTATAAGTTTTGGAGTGTTCTTCTTGGCCTCTTATTGAAAAGAATTTCTGCTGCTTATTGATTTTCCAGGTGCAAAACAGATCTCCAATTCATTAACATTATTATGAGACAAATGGGCTTGCGGAAAATCAAAGCATCATTGCTTTCTGAAGGCAGGAAGTTCCTTTCATAGTGAATTGGGAGTGTTCCCACAGCAATGGAGTCCCAATTAAACATTATTGTTTACTAAAAGCTATCTCTTCGTCTACTGTGATAGCTTTCGTAATTGCAAAAAGTGTAAGAAATGAGCTACCCAGAACACAGAGCTTTTGCTTTGCCATCTAAGTGTTTAGAAATGTGAATGAGTATTCATATCTTGAAGGGGAAAACTGCATTGTGTGGTACGAACCTGCTTTTAACTTTGTATTTCTGATCTGTCACTCTGATTTCCTGTTTGGATTCTGTTACATACTGGTCTATAATGTGTGTGTGTGTATGTATGTATGTATGTATGTATGTATGTATGTGTGTTTATGGGTGTGCTTATATGTATGTATATATGTATTGTATGTTTGTATATATATTAATATATATATATGTATGTGTATATATATATATGAGTGTGTATGTATGTGTGTGTGTATAAAATTCACTACTAGTACACTAAAGTAATGTTTTTGGACCTAAGAGTCATAAGTAATATTAAGAAGGAAAGGGAAATAAAAATTGAAATTTGTCTTTCAAAGTTTGCTTTTCCTTTATTCTCTCTTTGTGGGGGTGGGGGAGTATATCAGTTCCATTAAAAATTATAACAAGTCACAAAACACAAACCCACCAGGAAAATGGAAGGAGTTACATAAGACCTGATGGGAAGGATGCCAGCCACTGTGGCCAGAGACCACCAATGAAAGGGACAGCAGGGAAATATCAGGCAAGTATAAAGAAACTCACGCTGATGAAAGTCTTTACCAGACAGATGATTTGGGTACTTATTATTCTTTCCCATAAGAATAATGTTGTCAGATATCTAATTCTCCAAAATGGATTTATGCCTGATAGAAGATTGTGTGGCCAACCAGAATTTACCAGCACTAGAAACAACTACTCACAGTTATTGGTACCTTTTCTGCTGTCAGGAAAAAATATAGTTTTTATATTATAAGGGAATATATCTGTGTCATTTTTCTTTGTATTTTTATTGGTAAATTCTATATTGAAATCAGAAAATTTTATAAACTGTGTCAGGTCTACCTTAGAAAGTTCCCTTTGATCTTTATTTAGAGAAGTCAACACACAAAATTTCATTACAAGTGATTTCTGTCTTTCTTTCTTTCTTCCCTTTTCCTTCCTTCTTTCCTTCCTCCCTCCCGTCCTCCTCCCCTTCCTTCTTTCTTTCTTCCTTCCTTCTTTTTTGAGGCAGGATTTCTCTGTGTAACAGTTCTAGCTGTCCTGGAACTAGTTTTGTAGATCAGGCTGGCCTCGAACTCAAAGAGATCTGCCTGCCTGCCTCTGCATCTGAGTGCTTGGATTAAAGGCATGTGCCACCACATCCCAACTGTGATTTCTGTTTTAATAAGCACCACCCAGAATACTGAACTCTCATCTATTTCACTTAGATTTGTACCAAAAATTACATAACACTGAATAAAAACACAAGTACCTGGGCAGTGATTTCAAATCTGTTGAATAACAGGAAATGGAGATTTCGAAGGAGAGTATTTTAATGACACATACTTATTGCTTACAAAATAGGCTACCTGAAATGGATGTCCATACATTTCTTAATATTAATAATGCCAAAACGGTATTTGCAGCAATAATAAGCTAAACATGAGGCCTGTCCTTGAGGTTCTGACAGAATACACCATCAGCTGCAGCCACTAAGAGTATCACCTGTGCACATTCACTGTGTTCCTTTTTAAAAAGGGCCCTGCCACCTCCCATCCTCTCCTCTCTTTCTTGTTTCTCTCTCTCTCCGTCTCTCTCTCCCTCCCTCTCTCTCTCCCTCCCTCCCTCCCTTCCTCTCTCTCTCTCTCTCCCCGACCCCCCCTCTTTCCCAGTGCTTCTGTCCTTGGTGGCCACTCCCCCTCCTTCCCTTTCCCCATTTGTGAACCATTTTCACGAATAAAACATTTTCCACTTGACATCAATGCTGCATTGCATCTTTCTCTCACTTGCTGCTTTTTTGAAATTACAACAGACAGGATTTTTTCTTCAGCTGTTAGAATAGGCAATCATTTATTTTAAACATTTTAATTCAGTTAAGTATTGTGTGTTAGAAAATGACATTTATGTTACTAGTGATAACAGCTATAGATAGAGTACTTACCCACAAATTCGGGTAGTTTTTGAAAAAGACATTTTAATAAGTAAGATTGCTGGCACATTTTGCAGTAGAGATGGAAAGCAGGGCAGAAATTAAGGGCTTCTGTGTTAATATTATGCTGAGGTTGCAAGATCTCAATAGGCAAACATTGCCAAATGGACTTAATTTGAAGACTTGAAAATTTAATCAGAATTTGAGTTGAAGATAAGAACCAATGCTAAGACTTCTTCAAAGACTTTAAGGGTAGAGTTTTATTTAAAGTACTAGGGTGTATATTTTAATATTACACATACACAAACACACACACATACACACACACATACACACATACAGAGAGAGAGAGAGAGAGAGAGAGAGAGAGAGAGAGAGAGAGAGAGAGAGAAGCAAAAAAGTTGGGTTACAAGGTATTTTATAAATGTAATATGAAACAATCTGATAACTATTCAAAAATACATTGTAGGGTTATTTGTTCACTATTTTACAAGAATTTTCAGTTTATATTTGGATAAACTAGCTGTTGTTATTTTGTTTAAGTTACCAGTAATGAAACATGAGCTGCTAGTCAACAGTCCTAAGAGTTTATTGGTAGAGAGGAAAAGAAGGGAGGTGAGAAGGTGCCAACCAGAGCACAGAGAGAGGGGAAAGATGGTGGGGAGCTTAAAAAGGGGGAGCTGTGCATGCGCACTGAGTCCTGTGATATATAACATAGCGAGTTACTGTGAGTGCCCCACAATGCCGGGAATTCCAACACTAGATATTGCATACGAAAAAAATTCATAATGTAAGTTAGATTTTAAAAGTGCCAATAGGGAGGAGGAGAAATTTTTACAAAGTCCCATCTCTGAGAGACAATTTGCAACTGATAACTTCTCGAAGAGGAAAAACGTTTTTTTTTTTTCAATGAACTGGGTATTTCAACCCCAATCCAGGGCAGGAGCCATGGATTCTCAGGATTTGTCAGGCAACATATACATGTGTGTTTTTTTTATTATCATTTTTTATTTTAATTTTAAATAGCTTGTTTTACATGTCAATCCCAGTTCCCTCTCCCTCCCCTCCTCCCGCACTCCCCTTCCCCCCACCCTCCCACCCTATTGTCCTTCCACATAGGGGATATCTAGACTCTGTCATTTTACTCTGGGTAGGGTCCAGGCACTCCCATAAGAGTCCAGGCTGAGAGAGCATCCCTCTTTGTGCTATAGGCACATGAAGACTGTTTGTATACCAGGGATAGACACTGATCCACAGCTCAGGGCCCCATAGGTTGCCCCAGGCCTTCTTGCTGACACTCACATTTGGGGGGTCCAGATCAGTCCCATGCTGGCCTCTCCACTGTCGGTCTGAGGTCCAAGAGCTCTCCCCTGTTCAGATCAGCTGTCTCCTGTCTCTGCTGGTTTTGCCAGCCCATTCTTTGCCAATTTGCTCATCACTCCTCTCTCTCTGTCACTGGGTTCCTTGGGTTCAGTTCAGTGATTAATTGTGTGTTTGCCTCTGCTTCCATCAGTCACAGGATGAAGGCTCCTGGATGGTTATAGACATCAAGTTCATTATCAGGAATGGGCGCTCGAGGTGGTCTCTCCACTATTGCTTAGCTTGCCAATTGGTGTTATCCCTTTAGACCAGTGTTTTAAGAGAAAGACAGAGCATGAGGTTTGGTTGGTAGGGAAGTGTGAGAAAATCTGGCAGTTCAGGAGAGGAAAGAAAATGACACAAAAGTATTTTATGAATTTCTCAAAGACAAAAATAAACTTCTGTCTGTCTGTAAAAAAGAAAAACTAAGCACCGGGTTCCTCCATATCCCCATAATGACTCCTTTTAGGAATCCACAAGGATGACCCCAGCTAAGATTCCTAGCAACAAGTGGATAAGTTACCTGACCTGGGCTTCTCCTGTAATCAGTTTGATGACTATCCTACTTGTCATCATAAAATCTTCATCCAATAACTGACAGAAGTAGATGTGGTGACCCAGCACCAGAATGAGCTCTGGAAGTCCAGTCGAATGAGAGGAAAGAGGGATTATATTAAAAGTGGGGTCAAGATCATTATGGGGAAACCTATACAGACAGTTGTCCCAAGCTCATGGGGGTTCACTGACTCTATTTCGACATCTGGGGAGCCTACATGGGCTTGAACTAGGCCCTCTATATGTGGGTAACAGTTGTGTGGCTTGATCTGTTTGTGGGGCCAGGATCTATCGCCGATGGATGAGCTGGCTTTTTGGAGCCCATTCCCTATGGTGGGATGCCTTGCTCAGTCTTGACTCAGGGTTTTGGGTGGGGAGGATGGGGATGGGGAGGATGGGTGTATGTTTGTTCCTATTCCTGTCTCAACTTGTGGTCCTAGGCTTTGCTGACTCCCCAGGGGGTGCCTTACCCTTTCTGAGGTGTGGATGGGGGATGGGGTGGGGAGAGGTGGGGGAAGCAGGAGGAGGAGAGGTCAGGGAAACCATGGTTGGTATGTAAAATAAATAAAATTTCAAAAGAAAAAATAACAAAAACAAAAAATTTAAAACTTAAGCAATTTCAAGTGCTTTTGAAACAGCCTCTCTCACAAATATATTTTGATATGTAAACTTCTGTGAGATGAAAGCTGACAAACATTATTTTTTGTTAAAGCCCCCTGAAATTTACAGGGAAAATTTCTTCTTATGTTGCCAAACCTGCAGTGACCCTGAGAAAAATTTTGGATTTCAACTTTGATGAGAAAATTATTCTAAATTAAAATGCTGTTTTCTCAGATAAAATGACAACATTTTTGCTTTTTTCAAGACAGAGTTTCTCTGTATTGCTTTCGAGGCTATCCTGGAACTCGATCTGTAAATCAGACTGGCTTTAAACTCACAGAGATCTGCCTGCCTCTGCCTACTGAGTGCTGGGATTAAAGGCATTTGCCGCCAATGCCTGGAAACCATAGAATTTTATAAAGGATAATTTTGTGTTCTGGGAAATAGACATCTAAAAAGACAAGCAAATGCACTATTTTTGGAGGATTGATTAAACAGCCCATCATATACTGAGTAATTTAGTAGTTTGTAATACAATGCAAACTACATATATATGATGTTATTCAAAAAACTATTTTATATAAGCATCATGTATTTATTGTTGTCAATTATGGATTAGGAAACGGCATGATGGACAGAGCACAAGCCATGGAGAGCATATTAATCATAGTTAATTATAGAGAGACTGAAAGGAGGGAGACAGACATGACAGAGAGAGAGAGAGGAAGATGAGAGAGATGATGAGAGAGGAGATGATGAGATAAGAGAGAGACAAGAGAGAAAGTAAGAGAGATGAGAGAGCGAGAGAGCATAAGCAGGCAGGGGTCTGTCCTTTAAAGGGGTCCTTTGCACCTGTATGCAGACTGGTTCTCAAGGAACTCTGGGATGTCCAGAGTGCTGCCTGAGTGCATTCTGCCAGGTAACAGGGCAGGCCAGTATAATGCCTGAACCTTTCATTCCCACCTTTATTTGTGATCAAAAAAGAGGTGGGGGTGTTAGACTGCTAGACATTGCAGGTTATGGAATAAGGACGCTGAGTTCTTAAGGCTGCTTCCTGCTGACCTGGGAGCATCGACCATCGCTGGGGGAACTTGAGAAAACTGGGGTGTTGTCACATCCTGAGTAGCTGGTTGCTCCTTTGTAGTCCAGGCTGTGTTGAACTCTCTGGCACCTCTTAGACCTGGTAAGATGTTAGCAGAGTAGAGGACAAAGTTAGGTTAAAAATTTATTTTGCTTAGGTCCTGGTATTTGAGGGGAAGATTGTAAGATGAGGCAAGGGTTGCCAAGGGGTCCTAAGATGATGGAAGGGAATCCGGGGACCAGGGAGAGTAAATCTGGAGTAAATCTGACCTGTTTGAATTGGTTCAATTTGGTTCCCTGGAACTTACAAGAATCCTTTGAGTTTGTGAAAACACAAGTATTACACATATCAGCAGCATATTAGAAGTATATTAGAAGTGACTTGGCTGAAAGCATTAACATTTTTAAAATTTGACAGTTAGCACAATGCAAAGTACCTTAATTTTGAGCTTATAGTTTTGATTGTATAGTGGCATAGTTGTTTAGTATTTTGTTGGACTTAGATTAGTAGCTTATCAGAACTTTATTGATTAATGTTAAGATGATGAACAGTAGTATAATGAAAGAGAGAGACCTGGAACATACTATATTTTTTAATGTCTGAACTCACTTTATTACATTACCATCTTATATAGATAACCTTAGAATACCGTTCCTGTAATCTGTTTTATGACAGAGATTTGCCTTGTCTGTTATTTTAAGCTGGCAAAGCCACCAGCTGTCAAAAGCATCAGAGTTCTTGAGAAGGATAAGATTTTACCTGATATTTGAGAATGAGAGGCTTACTAGCTGACTGCATGGACAGCCACCCCCAAGGTCCTCCACAGTTGTTGAAGTCAGAGGCTACAAGGACACCTGCCTTCTGCTGATAGCATGGGACCTGTGGATGGGACTTTTTAGGAAGACTTTCCCACCATTGACCTGAGCAACATAGAGAAAAGTCGATTCCACTGTCCTCTTGTCCACAGTCTGAAAAGTCTTTGGAGCAGTTGAGGTGAAGGGCAGTGTTGTTCAGTGGCCAGCATCACCACTTTGTGGGTGGAGTTTCTTCAGCACCCACCAGGCTTCTTGGAGGAAATGGGGTGGTGCCAGCAGCTGGCCTTTCTCTCTGTTATAAAAAGATTTTTCTCTTTTTTTTTTTGGTTTTTCGAGACAGGATTTCTCTGTATTGTTTTGGAGGCTGTCCTGGAACTTGCTCTGTAGACCAGGCTGGCCTCGAACTCACGAGATCCGCCTGCCTCTGCCTCCCGAGTGCTGGGATTAAAGGCGTGCACCACCAATGCCTGGCATAAAAAACTTTTAAATAAAACAGTTGAATGCCATGTTGTCTAGATCTCGAGATTTGAGAGCTGTTTGTATGTTTATTATACTTAGCACCGGCGAGCTCAGTGCAGATGGTGGTGCGCCTCTGTTCTCTTAGGTGGTAAGAAAAAGCAGGACAACGGTTTGTCCTCTTAGCTTTCTCGATGGCAGGTCACCCCCCGAACAGCAGCAGAGATTCTGAGGCTTTCGCCTCAGGGGATGATTTGAAAGCTGTTTATCTGTTTACTATACTTAGCAGATAAAATTTATCTTTAGTTACTTGAGAAAAATCGTTTATAATAGTCTTATCTTTGTAAATAGCTTACAGGAAAGACTGGGTACTATAAATATTTTGTTAATTTTAAATAGACCTTTGTTACTTTAAGTGTTTACAATCATTTAAAAATAAAACAATTTAGAAATATTTGCTATTTAGTATAGCTGAATTTAAATTGTATATAGAGTTACTTAATATTCCTTAACAGTGGCCACATATACACACACATATAGATACATTAAACAGAACTGGACAACAGTAAGGAGGAAGAACCAGAGTGTAATTTTTGATCCACACTTGTCAACAGACAGATTTAAAGAGACAGTCAGTGATGAGAAGGAAGATAGAACAGGGGACCTTGGAAAGGCACAGTATTCTGTAAACAAGCCATGGGCAACAGGGCCAGTGAAGGAAGAAATTAGAGGCAAAAATAAAAGTGTAAACGAGACAAAAAGTAAATGAATTGTATCTGTCAGCAGGCTTGGCCTGCAGAAGGGGGCTAGACTGAGTGGGCATGCCTACAGCTAGGTCACACGGTAAACATGGTGGCCTCAGTAAACTCGTTTCCAAGCTAGGCTGCATGTTAGGTAGCATGGTTAAGATAGCCCAGATGGCGGCCTCTATAGGCACATTTCCATCTGCTGGCAGAAGTGGTGTTTTTTCTCCACGAGTGAGGCAGAAAGATGTGTGACCACAATAGGTCTAAGAGATGAATGAATGGCCAGTGCCAGGGTATAAAACCCGAGAGACCCCTCATGGGTCTGAGCACCTCAAACCTCTTTTGTGGGGAAAAAATGGAAAACTCTCAGAGCATCCCTAGTAGACACTAACCCAATCCAGGCCACTGTGACCTGGAGGCATCTGTATGGAGAAGAAACGCGGTAGAAGCAAAGCTGATGTAAAAGAGGAATTTGTCATTCCATGCTGAAAAAGCAGGAGAGACAAGACAGGACATTCATAGGTGGAAGGCGGTTCCGACACTGATTCAGCTTTAGCCATGATGGGAAGCAGCGGGAAGCCTCTGTGACCTGCGGGAATTAAAGCATGCAGGGAACAGAAAAACCAGACAAGTGAGGAAGAGTAGAGTCTGCATTTCTAACCACGGATCACTGGTAGAATGGGGGTGCCGAAAAGCAGGCACATGGTTTGATATGGGGGGGGGGGGTAACTTCCATGAGAGAGGCAGAGAATAGGACACAGAAATCCAAAAAGGCAAAATCACCAAAGGCTTGTAGCCAAAACTTCATCCATCGAAGTTATTTCCTGTGAGTGAGGCTGAAGATGGCTCGATGCGATCTCAGAACTCATCAACCTGAGATGTCGGCCAAGGGCAGGAAGGGTCCAAAATGCGACAGGACACAGAAGCCCGAAAAGGCAGTGAAACCGCCAAGGTTTGAAGCCAAAGCATACTGCTCAGGGAATGCAATGATGGACCTCATTCACGGTAAGTTATTTCCCATGGGTGGGGCCGAAGGCGGCTCAGTACCATCTCAGAGCTAGTCAACCTGAGATCATGGCCAAGGGTGAGAACAGCCTGAAAAGCAAAGCAATCCATATGTCCTAACTCATGGAAGCAAGGGGGGAGGGGAGAGGGGCTTGCCAGGCATGGCAATGGTGGATGGAAGAATCCAGAGATCCTTATTGGAAAACCGACCAGGTTGAAGTTCTCAGGTGTCAGCATCTGAGTTAAAGCTAAGGCAGGAGGAGATGCTGGGAAACCTGTGGAGGCATGGCGTCAAATGTTGTTAATTATGAAATAAGGACTGGGCACTCTCACTCTCCCGCCTCATGTACTTTCTCTGTCATCTCTCTCTTACTCTCTCATTTTCTGTCCTCTCTCATCATCTTCCCCCCTTTCAGTCTCGCTATAATAAACTATGATTAATATGCTCTCCATGGCTTGTGCTCCATCCATCATGCCGGTTCTTATTCCATAATTAACAACATATATGATATATACTATATATATATATATATATATATATATATATATATAATCTCAAAGACCCTGAAGCTACACACCCAATGTAAAGTTACTTGTAGAAATATTTCTTTACGCAGATCCACGGGAAGAGTGATAAATTTTGGCAACAGTGAACCATTTTATATTCTCTCTCCCTGTGTTGTATCTGTCTCTGAGTTTCCCTTTTAAATAAAGACTCAAATTACATTATTGTATGTTCCGGTAAAATCACACTAACTTGACTCTAATCTCTAGTTAAGATCTTATTCTTGGTCCCATGAGTTCAGGTTTCAAAATATGAATTATGGGGACACATAGTTTAACATGTAACATTAGATAAATAATTAAATGGGGTTAGCATTCTAGAAATAACTAACCAGAAAATGGTTAAAAAGAAATTGAGGGGACGTATTTTATTAAGAGAAATGAAAGATTAGGAAACACAAGCTTCCAAAAGTGGTATTATTTTTATTTCTAAAAATGATTAATAATCCATTTATTTGAAACCTGTTCTGTGCATGTATGTCATTGCTTGGGTCACTTATCTTTGTAAGTGGCAAATGCAAAGATGTTTTCACACTGTCATAGGTATAGTACAGAAGACAATTCTTTCTAATCTTGGAACTGTGAAGTTTTGATTGAAATCTAAAAACATACCGGTTTTAATGACTTTAGGGTTTGATGTAGGAGATACCAAACCCCTACTTCCTACAAGTCCATCTAATAGGTTTATTTAGTGTGTATGCAATTAAAGGAAAAATTATTGGTAGGAAATCAAATGTCAAAGAGCTTATACCATCTTTCCAGGAGTAAGAGGCCCCATAGAGTTCCATATAGCCTGGACTGCAACGAAACAATCAGCTACCCTAGGACAGGGCAGAACTCCAGCTTTCTCAGGTTTCACAATATGGTCAGTGCCCCCAAGTCAACAGGAAGCAGTCTTGAGAACTTGACGTCCTTATTATCTAACCTGCCATGCCTAACTACTCACCTTTTTAGTCATAAGTAAAAGTGGGAATGTATACATTCAGGCATTATGCTGGCCTGCCCCTGTTAACTGACAGAATGCACTCAGGCAGTATTCCGGTCAGCCCAGGGTTCCATGAGTGCTAGTGTGCGAGCAGGTGCAAAGGACTCTTTAACAGACAGGCCCCCTCCCCTTGCACTGTCCTCCTGCCCTTCCTCTGTCTGCTTGCTCTCTTGCTCTATTGCTCTTCCCCACTTTGTCTCTCTCTCCTCCACCTTTAGCTCCCCCTCTTTAATAAACTCCTTGGTTAATGTAAACAACAACAACAATAATAGCAGAAAAAGAGTTTATTCTCCAAATTATATTACATTGGTCTTTTTTCTTTACTCTTATATTTGAATATCACCTGCTTCTGGCTACATTACCTGAAAATAGGGATACTTCATGATTTTCTAGATTGTATTTAAAACCACTGATAACACTATTTGGTTGAAACTTTCTCACCGAGCAGACTTCCTTGCATTGGTTCTTCAACCTGAAAATAAGCATGGAGTGCTATTACAATTCCCATGTGAAATCTTTATAATATCTCCATTCCTGTTGTTACGGAGCCTTCGGAGATGTATTTCACCTCTCAGGCAGTGATGAAACTCTTAATATTTCCTTCTACAGCTAAAGTCGAGTGAGATGAGGTGCAGTAAGCCGGGCTGCCTGGGGAAATACATCATAAAATATGGAGGCCCAACTCATGTTCTAGTCTCTGGTATTTTGAAAGACTCTATTATTATAGTACAACAGAGTTGTACTTAACACAATATTGAAATTCACCGACACAAGGGCAATACTGAAAGAAACGGGCGACTGGGGGATAGGTTGTTTTTCACTTTGTATTTCTGCCTTTCCTCATTCTTAAGTATCACGTGTTTTCCTTCTTTATTAATCTTTCAACAAATGTTTTGAATGACAGAACAATTAGAAAGAAACCACATTGTAGTATCTATATCTATCACTCTAACTGAGTTCTGGCAGACACAATTTCCCTGCTGATTTTGCTGCAAGGTTTTATTGGTGAAGCAAGCTAAACCTTAACTTAGATTATTTTTCTTCAGTGTAGCAGTGTGTTGGAAGGAATGCTCTCTCCATCTTTGGAAAGCTGTGTTTTACCCTCCTACTGTACGACAGATTTTTGATGGATGAGGTCTGATTAGTTTGGTATAGAAAGTTTTCATTGGAAAAACAATCGTATGAAATTGCAAACACTGGCAAGCATCTGATAGACAGTGGACTGAGTAAAATGGCCACGGGTCTCCTGGTGACTTCAGAAGGAATGAAGAACAGTTCTAAAAGAGCATAAAGTACTGCGCTTTCCCTTGTTCCTAGGATCACTCTAAAGGCATGGCTTTATTGTCTGTGGTAGCATGCCAAAGTTTATCAGCTTCTACAACCTGATGTCAGCCCTGCATACCCAAGTTAAGTGAAGCATTTTTCACATAAACATAAATAGTTCTCAACCCATAATAAAAAATAGTATTATTATCAATATAAACCCAGAAATACATGGCATTGGAAAACAGCATAAGGAATCGTGAGTATTAAACCCATGATTACACATCAATGTAGTCAATTAATATTTTTGACTCTGTCCATTGGATGACCAAAGATAAAGAGATTTCTCCAGTCACCCAACTAAGGAAGTGACAACTGTCTACAATTATGCTTAATTGATAGGCCACCAACCCCCTTATCTCTTAGTTGAAAATATTTGTTATTTTAATTTCCCCCAGTTGCTTTGAATTGAGTGGGTTCATATGTTATAGCCTTGGTCAATATTTCATTCCCCTTTTTGAAGAATGGCAAATAGAATTTTCAAGCACTTTACTGTGTTGCAGAGAGCCAGAGGACGCGCTGCAGCAAGAACATTAGCATTCAGTTAATTGGTACAGATGGCCGTGGCACTGATTCCACCATTTCATTCCACTGAGATCTGGAGACTAGAGCTGGAACACAGATGTCAGACCAGAACTTTGTTGATGTTTTCTGTTATTGCTTTCAAATATGGTATTCTCCCCCCACTTCTCTCTCTCTCTCTCTCTTTCATAGTCTAATAAATTCTCCTAAATTAAAAATATAGGCTGCAAAGACCTTGTATATTAAGCAATATTTCACATATGTGCTGGTTTCTGTATTATTGTGCTTCAGTTTTAAAATCTTGGAGTAAAATACAGTAATAAAGCAATTTCAAATTGAAAACATTGTTAGGGTTGGTCAAAACCCACAGATAAAAGATGGCAATTAATCATTAAAGAACATGCAATAATTTAGAGATTAGGCATTCACATTTAGAAAGCATAGAAATCATCCCCCCAAAAAAGATACTTAGGCGTGAAACTGAAAGGAAGGCAGACAGAGAAGGATGAAGTGAGTAAGGAGAGACGAGGAGTGGAGAGTGACAGCAAGGGTAAAGGTCATAGCAGGAGAGTGGGAGAGCAAACACCTAAGAAAAGTGATGTCCAGCTCCAGGGCTTCAGAGTGGTTCTTCTAACTCTACAGCACTTCATTGAGATAGTTAGGACTGGCAAATATTGGTCTGAGTGGCTATGTAAAACTTGGTAGATGATGTTAGATTTGTGATTTTATTATAACAAAGTGATTTGTATATTAAAAGTCAGTAAAAAGATGTCACTTTTTCTTTTTTGTCTTAAAGTAAAATGCAGACTCCTGAGAAATGTATCAATTTGCATAAAGGATGGAGAAGAGGAGGTGGGATGCTGGTGAGTTGGAGCAACTATAAATCCCGGTAAGTGTTTGAGGTTGAAGAGAGCAGAAGCATTATCAAAGGATAGAACCAATCTCAGAGAAATTACAAATGGGAAGGTGGACTAGCACTGGATTCAAGGCTACAAATCTCCATTTTGGAAGGTTAAATGAAGCTGATAGAATTAGTGAGTCATTAAGATTATGAAAAAAAATTGGAAGAGACACAAGGGAAAATGGGAATGGAAATGGGAAGGAAGGAAAGGGGATTGTATAAAATTATGCTGTGTAGCTATAGTTCTCTTCTATTTAGGGTAATTATCTGTCTATAAGAATGGTTAGCAAAATTTTCATGTAAAGGACTAGGTAGTAAATACGGTAGGTTTTTCTGACAATGGTCTTCATCATAGCTACTCAACTCAATATTGAGATATGAAGTCAGCTGAAGTCACAGGAAATAAAGTAATCAAACATGGCAGTGTTCAATAATACAATTATAAAGAACATTAAAATTCTAAAATCAAGAAAAGTTCACTTATCAATTATTTCATTTCTTTTTCTTTTCAAATACTTAACAATTTCAGATATCTTTTCTGCATGGGCTATGTGTAAACAGACAGCGGTGTCTTCTAGATGATGTCATAGTTCTGCTTGTGATGCAGACACATTGGCTGTGACTCATTTCCTCCCAGTATGGAATGAAAGAGGGAGGTCCTTGCTAAATCACTCTTCTGGGGAAAAATTACATCATTTGACACTGCTTCATCTCTGTCACAGGGGACCTCCACCCCCATGATTGGGCAAGAGATGACTCCAACAAACAAATGACTGGGAGGAGTGAGCTGTATCTCTAACAGATATTCAGATAAGAACAAAGCACAGCTGCTAGAAATACAGCTAGATGTCTGGTGTGACGACAGCACTCAAAAACCCTCGGTAAATGGATGCATGTTAGAGCCGTCCCTGAAACTATCCCGCGTTGGAACCTTGATCATCCTCGCGCCAAAGAGAAGGATGTCGAAGGTGGACGAAGGGGCACAGTTCTGAAAGCGGCACCTCCTCGTGCGGGAAACTGAATTGCATGTCTTCTGGCAGAATCATCTGGAAAATATAACATGAGTAGAGAGAAGGCCTTGTCATCGTGGCAATCTGAGAAGCGCTCTTCTCATTGATGGTACATATTTTATATTTTCTTCATTTTTAAGTTGGTATTTAAAGTTTTGTTTTGTCTTAACTTTACTGTTTGGAGCAGCCTTTTCATTAGTATTCTTTTTTCCTGCACATTTTACACCGTCTACTACTTCTCATGATTCTGTCATTACCATTTCCTCTCTGCTCTCTCTCTTTTTTTTGTCACAGTTACTAATTTAGCACTGCTGGCTCCCAAAACGAATTCTTTTAGTCTCAAATATTTTAGTATTAATTCATTAAGTGCACAGTGTGTGTGTGTGTGTGTGTGTGTGTGTGTGTGTGTGTGTATCTGTATGAATTTATATGTACTACATATATGCAGGGGCAGGCTGAGGACAGAAAAGTGTTTCAGACTTCTTGGAATTGGAGTTACAGATGGTTGTCAGACACCATATTGGTGCAGGGAACTGCAATTGGGTCCTCTGATAGTCCTCTAAGCTGCTAAGCCTTCTCTTGCCCACTTAAAAACATCTTAAAGCACATTTAGCATAACTAACCTCACTCCTCTATTTCCAAGCCTTCCTGGGTTTCAGTGAAATGCAAACGGGTGCTTTACTGCATTTTGTTTAGCAGGCTTTTCAGATCAGCTTCCTGGAGCTGTTGCCTGGTCGCCTCTGAATATTAGTGCTGCTCCTAAGGCCTAAGCAAAAGCTACACACACACACACACACACACACACACACACACACACACACACACAAAACACAAACAAGATAAAGCAAGCAGTCAAAAAAGTGGGAAAAGAAAGCCAGAAAACACAACTAACCCAATAGATACATAAAACAACAAAGAAACAAACAGAAGATATTAGAAAATAAGCCCTGTTGACACCTCTTCAATAACTGAAGTCAAAGATAATCAAACAGTAAAGTTCCACAGAAAGCTTCTAAAATGCTACATAGAAGATTCAGCAGCAGTTGGATGAAGGAAAGCATGGAAATAAGTACAAGATGCTTTAATAAAATCTGAAGATGTCAGAATGAAATTCATTTTCTATGCTAACCAAAAATATTAAAATATTAACAATATTAATAAAGTATGTGTCTTTATTATTAGACAGTAAATGTAAAAGAGTTAAAGTCTTTAAGTAGTTTTGGAAAATTTCAGTGTAATTAGTTTTTAAGTTTTATTTCCTATTATGATTATAGCCTACAAATAAACAACCTTCCATTAGATTAAAATTATTACTAGACAGTATTTGAAGTTACCTGCAGTAATGGCAGCTGTAGCATGTTTATTTAAATACACTTTGTAAGAACTGGTAAAAGTAATGTTGCTCTGGTATAATGTTCTAATATCATGTATAATAAAAGAAGATTTATGTTATCATGCCATTAATAATTTGAATGTGGTTATAATCAGGCAGTTAGTTTTTATTTTCTACAATGATTCAGTGTAGGAAATATGAAGAGAGTTGGTGAGAAAATCTTGGCTCTGAATCAACTGCCCTAGTAACTCCTATAAAAAGCACACTTACTTCTGAGCTTGTGGGATGAGGCTGTCAGTGTTTTGAAAGCTCCACTTATCCTATATCACTTCCTCTGGCTTTCTAGTGCTAATTCATGTACTTGAAATTGTCACTGCAAAACTGTTTCTAGCCAGGCTCAGGGACTCTTTCCATGACTGCTGTTGATTAAAGTATTTAAAACCAAAATTTCTCCATCTCTTTGATAAGAGTGATGGGAATGGCTGCTAACTTTTCAGCATTATGTGATATGATAGCTTCAAAGACTTCTGTGAAGTTTTAGGAATGTACAAGGATATAATAACTCCCTCTTTATTATACTTGTGAGATTATTATCCACACAAGACCATTTTGATCCTGGTTAAACTTTACAGTTAACCAAGAGATCTTAACACTGTTTTAACTGTGTATCTGGACATGAACCTTAGAAACCAAAATGCTACATAAGAATGCTGCATTTATGTGAAGTGACAGTAAAATGAGTAGCTATCCTGCGCTCTTATAAATCATACATAATTCAGTGAAAGCTTACCTGCAAAGAAAGTAAGTGATATCCTGAATGAAGGATACCAGTACTGACCTGCAGTAGGGTCATTACTTAGCATTTCTTGTTGTTGTTGATTGTTTTTCTTTCCTTTGTTTAGGAATTACTGTTTAATTTTAATTATGTGCATGTCTGTGTGACTGTATGTGGGTATGTAGACTAGTGTAGGTATCCCACAGACCAGACTTGTATGATTTTCTTGACTTGGAGTTGCGGTTTTTGTGAACTGTCTAACATGTGCATTGCAAAGAGGACTAAGCTCACTTGCAAAAGCAGTAAGAACTCTTAAGCATTGATATGTCTCTCCAGCCCTGGTGTTACTGGAATTACTTCAGCTTACATAATAGTTTGATACTCTTTCATTTCTGATTACTGATTGGTTACTAAAAATTAGCTATAAGCCTGCTATTGTACCAAATACTTCCTTTCCACAACATTTTAATTTACTTTTCATTCCATACAGTTTACTTACTTTTATAATGGCTACTCTATGAGCCAGACTTTCCCTCTCAGTGATGAATGCTTAAAGGGAGGAATTTCTTTGATTGCAGATTTTTCTGCCATGTATTTTTATTCTGTTTCTTCTGGACCAGTTGTGAGGTAGTGAGAATATGTGGTCCTAACTACTCACCTCATAGCAGCAAAGAAAGAGCAAGGAGAGGGAAGGATAAGGAGAGAAAGATACAGACACTGATAGACAGAGGCAGAGAGACAGAGACTATATTACTAATTATTATTATTTGCTCATTTTATTACTTCCTGAATCCCCATCCTATGGGATGATGCTACCTATAATCAGGCGAGCTCTCCCTCTCCTCATGTAAACCTCTTAGGAAATAATGTCACAGGAATGCACACAGATAGGTTTTGCTGATTTTCTAGGCACTTATCTCCTCAATCATGTTGAAAAATCAAGATTTACTATAAGTCCACATATTGCCAACTTGCTATTTAAACACTTCTTAAATCAAAATATGTAGCCCTAATCTTCACAGGCTTGTGCACATTTCATAAGGAAAATTGTATTCAGTCTATTGCCCATAGACCCCATTGTTTTAACTTACTCCCTAAGTCCTACTTTAAAGTCTCAACTGAGTTACAGGCACACTCTGGGCTGCTAAGTACCTTAAAAATGAAAAATATGTGTTTATGATGTGTGATAAGACCAATTCAAGATCAACCCCCAGCAAAATTCAGCTTCATGAACAGGCACCATTCTTACCTAAGTTCCAGTGTTCCAGGCTTAGTGATTGTGACTCATGATTTTAGAGTTTTCCTTCAATGCTTTTATTGTTTCTGGCCTGTGTTAAGGTAGAATATCTTGGTGAAAGGAACGTGGAGTAGAAGCTATGAACCTCATTGTGGGCAAGATGTAAAGTGAGAGACTACTGGATTGCTGGCTTTCTACTCCTCTTTGTTTATTCTGTGTGAGATCTGGAGTCAACTGGAGTCAGGTCTCCCATCATCAACCAATCGTCTCTGGACATTCCTTAACAGGTAAACACAGAAATATGCTCTATTGTCTCCTAGGCACTTTTAAATCCAATCCATTTGGTTACAAACCATAAACCTAAGGATAGCTTCATTAAACAGATGTGATTGTTAAAGTATCATGCATGCATCATATCTATCTCTATCTCTAGACAGATACAGAGAAATGAGCATGTGTATATGTACCCTTTTAGACCATATGGCCTCACCCTGACTTCCTGTGTCTTTCCTCATCACACAAACATTACTTGTTCTCAACATCTTTGACATCTTGGAGTCTCAGTTTCAGAGTAGGCTTACACCCATTGTGTGTTTGGGCACCCTCCAGTGACTGTGACTGTCATACTTCATTCAGCCTTTTAGAAGTCATCCTTTTCAAATCTGTAGAAAGGTTCCATAGCCCTATATCTCTAATATTTTGCATGTATACAAAACCCAATATCACAAGGACAATATAAGATCTGACAGCAATTCAAGCTGTAGCTGAGACACTGTGGATAGCCTGAAGAAGTCTCTGAGTACAAATCTTCACATTATACAAAAAGATTTTCCCATAACCATATATTGCCAAGAAATGAATTACAGAGCATGTGGTCTGTGATGGCATCTACCAGTTCCTGTCTAATGTGATTCCAGTCATTTATTAAGGTTAGTTTATAGTTTGCACAGAGGTAGAAAACTCATTCAACATGACCCCTGAGGACTTACGTATTGCACGGATCATATAGGTTATTTAATTGCAGTTAGCTCTGTCCTGTACTGATGGGGCTCTGAAAGCAGAAAAAGTTTGCATTTAGTTTTTCCTATTCATTTATGCAGTGGTAAGGATCCAACTGGAATCGCACACTGTAGGCAAATGATCTATTCCTGGGTCACACCTTCAGCCTCTCACGTAGTTTTATACTGCATTGGACATCCAATAAGAATCTCTCCTTTTAATTTCCAAATAAAATATAGTTCTGTTTGAAGAGGCTTCATTGTGAAAAAGAAAAACAAGACAAATCAAACAAAACAGCAGCAATAACACCAGAATAAACAAAGAAGATTAAGTTCAACAAGAGATATATTTTTCTCCAATTTCTCTACATATTAAGGCATGTTTTATTAGTTCATTGTGACGATCTTATAGTGTGGTGAGTATTGTTAAGTTTGGAGGGAAATCTATAAGGGACAGATTATACTAAGGATTTTTATTCATCATTGATCCTCTAGCTGCTGTAAAGTACCCCAAAGAGTTTTCCACAACCATCATTCCTGAAGTCTTCCTCCTTTTAAAGAGCTCATAGAAGCCAAGTTCCACCCCCCTAGCAAATTCCTCATGGAATTGGGATTTGGACAATGAACCCCACATGGAGAACAGCTGCAGACAGAACTATCTCATCACATACTAACTATGTTCACTTTCTCAATGCTGCCCCTTATCTGGTATTGTCTCTGTCCAGCTCTCATTTCCTCCTTCTGATTTGGCCTAGCTATATCCTAGGAGGGGTAATTGTTCCATGGTTCAATCTCTCCCCAGAGAGCTCTTCTCCTTAATTGTATCTCCTGATGGGAGATACAACAAGGATTGGATTTCTTCTATTCTACTTTCTAGACATATTTACTGATAATAAACCCTTTCATTAAATAGGCTTATCCTTAACTACCACAAGGACAGATATTGAACTCAGAGTAAATTGGTCAGACCAACTGGTCAATTAGACAGTACTGGTTAAATAATGACTGCTGGTTATTGCTGCTTCCACAAAATCTTCTGTGCACTTCATTATCCCAGAGGAGGGACATAATACTATCTGAGGGGAAGGGACATCAATAAACAGCATCCACATGGTGCAAATGTAAGAACTTTGTCTTTAATCCTGTGATCTTTCTCCAGTCCAGCATGATGACATTGTCTTCCTTTTTAGCTGGAAGGCATAAGAAAATGGCATTGTTTTGATATTTTAAATACAAAACTTCACAATAGGTTAATTATTGATATTGTAGAAAAATTCTTATTTCTGAATAACATATTGAAAAGGAAACAATACATTATTCATTAATGGGCTAAATATAAACTTATTTTAATTTTTTCAGAGTTAATTAATTAATTTATTTAAATTACAAACAAGCTTGCTTCATATATCCAATCCCAGCTCTCTCATCCTCCCCTCCCTCCCCTGGACCCGCCAAAACTCCAACCCCCTCACCAAATCCCTATTTGATTCTCCAGAGAGGGTAAGTCCTTCATTGGGGATCCCCAAAGTATGTCATATAATCTGGGGCAGGGTCTATGTCCTCTCCCTTGTGTCCAGGCTAAGAGAGCATCCCTCCATGTAGAATGGGCTCCCAATGTCCATTCAGGTGCCAGGGATAAATACTGATCTAGTGCCTGAGGCTGACATGTAGGAGGAAGCCTGTATGCCGCCATTAACCATGTGACTTACTAGAGGCGCATACAGATGAGGTAAGAGCAGTTTACCAATGAGGCTCCAAATGACGCTGTAATGATAAGCAACACACTTACTGAAAGTAAAACTAAGTATTTATTGTAGAAATTACTCACAAGATACCAAACAAGTAACCCAGATGAGCCAAGTAGTTTTCAGCTGCTGAACCGGAAGCCGAACTCCGGGAAAAGAGACCAAGACTTCCTGTGTGCTGTCTTTTATGCCTTCCCCCGTAACGCCCCCTAGCCATGCCCAAAAGTGGGCCTGGCTAGTGACATAGTTCACGGCCTACGTACGTATACGTCTTTATGTCTGTCCGTATACGTCTTTAGTCATGCCTAAAGTGGGTGTGGTAAACCACTCTTACCTCATCTGTATGCGCCTCTAGTAAGTCACATGGTTAATGGCGGCATACAGGCTTTCTCCTACACTGACACATTGACACCCACGTTCAGGGGGTCTGGATCAGTTCCATGCTGACCTCTCAGCCATCACTCCGGGGTTCATGAGCTCCACCTGGTTCAGGTCAGCTGTTTCTGTGGGTTTCACCCAACTTATTATGACCCCTTTGCTCATTACTCCTCCCTCTCTGAAACTGGGTTGCAGGAGTTCAGTTCAGTGTTTAGCTGTGTGTGTCTGCCTTTTCTTACATCAGCAATTGGATAAAGACTCTAGGATGGCATACAAGGTAGTCTACAATCTTATTATTGGGGAAGGGCATTTAAGGTAGCCTCTCGTATTGCTTGGATTGCCAGTTGGTATCATCCTTGTAGATCTCTGGAAATCTCATTAGTGCCAGACCTCTCCTCAAACCTATAATGACTCCCTCCATTATTGTATCTCTCAACCAGCTCTCCTCTATTCTTCCACTGATTCAACCTTCCTGCTCCCCTGTGTCCTTTTCTCCTCTTGACTTCTCCCCATCACTTTACCCCAACTTCCTGTCCCCTTCCCCCATGTTCCCAGTCCACTCAGGTGATCCTTTCACAATCACCTTCTCTGGGGTACCATACATCACTCAGTAGATCCTGTCCCTTTCCCCTTCTCTGGAGTACAATGCGTATCTCACTTAGTGTCCTCCCTGTTTCCCAGACTCTTTGGAGGTGGGATTCTAGGATGTCAAGTCCCTGCTCCATGTCTAAAACACATATATGAGTAAGTACATACCATGTTTTTCTTTTTGTGACTCGCTCAAGTTGGTTTCTTCTAAGGTCATCCATTTGCCAGCAAATTTCAAGATTCTATTGTTTTTTTTTTCCTCTGAGTAGTATTCATTTGTATAAATAAACCACATTTTCTCTATCTACTCTTCAATTGAGGGGCATCTAGGTTGCTTCCAGGTTCTGGCTATTACAAATAAGGTTGGTATGAACATAGTGGAACAGATGAATAGTTGTATGAGTACACATCTTGTGGGTATATGCCTGAGTGGAATTGCTGGATCTTGTGGTACACTGACTCCCATTTGACTGAGGAACTTTCATATTGATTTCCAAAGTGCCTGTACAAGTCGGCACTCCCACCAGCAGTGGAGGTGAGTTCCCCTTTTTCCACATCCTCTCAAGCATAAACTGTCATTAGTGTTTTTGATTTTAGCCATTCTGACAGCAGTAAGACGGTATCTCAGAATTGTTTTTATTTGCATTTCCCTGATGTTGAGCAGTTTCTCAAGTGTCTATCAAATATTTTAGACTCCTCTATTGAGATTTCTCTATTTATTTCTGTATCCCAAGTTTTAATTGGATCCTTTGAAGTTTTGGAGACTTGATTCCTAAGTTCTTTGTAAATTTGCAGATCAACACTCTATCAAATATGAGCAGCCTTTTTGTCTTGTTGACTGTGCCCTTTGTCTTAGAGAAGCTTCTCAATTTCAGGAGGTCCCATTTATTAATTGTGGATCTCAGTTTCTGTGCTACTGGTGTTACGTTCAGGAAGCAGTGTCCTGTACCAATTCATTCAAGGGTACTTCCCACTTTCTCTTTTAAGAGGTTTAGTGTGGCTGGATTTATGTTGAGGTCTTTGATCCATCTGGACATAAGTTTTGTGCATAGTGATAGATGGATCTATCTGCAGTCTTCTACATGCCCTTATACAGTTATGCCAGCACAATTTGTTGAAAGAGCTTTCTTTTAAGCCGGGCATTGGTGGCACATGCCTTTAATCCCAGCACTCAGAAGGCAGAACCAGGCAGATCTCTGTGAGTTCGAGACCAACCAGGTCTACAAGAACTAGTTCCAGGACAGCCTCCAAAGCCACAGAGAAACCTTGCCTCACAAAAAAAGAAAGAAAAAAAAAAAAGAAAAAGCTTTCTTTTTTTCATTGTATAATTTTAGCTTCTTTGTCAAAAATCAAGTGTTCATAGGTGTGTGAGCTAATACCAGGGTGTTCAATTCGATTCTATTGGTCTACCTGTTTATTTTTGTGCCACTACCAAACTGTTTTCAGGACTATAGCTCTATGATAGATCCTGAAGTCAGGGATGATGATGTCTCCAGAAGTTCCTTTATTATACAGGGTTGTTTTGGCTCTCCTGGGTCTTTTGTTTTTCTATATAAAGTTGATGGTTGTTCCTTTAAGGTCTGTGAAGAATTGTGCCAGTATTTTGATGGGGATAACATTGAATCTGTAGATCGCCTTTGGAAAGATTGACATTTTTATTATGTTGATCCTACCTATCCAAGAGCATGGGAGATATTTCTATTTTCTGGAATCTTCTTTAATTTCTTTCTTTAAAGACTCAAAGTTCTTGCTATACAGGTCTTTCACCTGTTTGACTAGCTTTAGCTCATGATATTTTATGTTTTTTTGTAGCTATCTTAATGGTTGATGTTTCCCTGATTGGTATCTCAGCCCTTTTATCATCTGTATATAATACAGTTATTTTTTTGAGTTAATCTTGTATTCTGCCACTTTGCTGGAAGGGTTTCTCAGCTGTAGGTGTTTTTTTTGTGTAGATTCTTTCAGGTCACACATGTAAACTATCATGTGATCTGCAAACAATGAAATTTTGACTTCTTCCTTTCCTATTTGTATCCCCTTGATCTCTATTCATTGTATGTTTTTTCTTACTAGAAATTCAAGTACAATATTGAACAGGTATGGAGAGAGTGGACAGCCGTGTCTTGTTCCTGATTTTAGATGAATTTCATTGAGTTTCTGTCCATTTATTTTGATGTTGAATGTTGGTTTAATTTATATTGCTTTTATTATGTTCAGGCATGTTACTGTTATCCCTGATCTCTCCAGGACCTTTATCATGAAGGGGTGTTTGATTTTGTCAAAGGTTTTTTCAGCATCAAGTGAGATAATCACATCGTTTTTCTTTGCAGTTTGTTTATATGGTGGATTAAATTGATAGATATTCATATGGTGAATGGTCCCTGCATCCCTATTATGAAACCTACTTGATCATGGTGGATGATTTTTCTAATGTGTTCTTGAATTTGATTTGCTAGTATTTTATTGAGTTTTTTTGCATCGATGTTCATGAGGGATATTAGTCTGTACTTAACTTTCTTAGCTGTGTCTTTGTGTGGCTTGTGTACCAAGGAAATAGTACCCTCGTAAAATGAGTTTGGCAGTGAACCTCCTGCTTCTATTGTGTGGAACAGTTCCTCTTTGAATTTCTGGTAGAATTCTGCAGTAAAGGCATCTGGGCCTGGGTTTTTTTGGCTGGGAAACTTTTAATGACTGTTTCTATTTCATTAGTGGTTATAGGTCTATTTAAATTGCTTATCTGTTCTTGATATAATTTTAGTTAGTGATATCTATCCAGAAAATTGTACATTTCCTTTAAATTGTCTAATTTTGTGGAATACAGGTTTTCGAAGTATGACCTGAAGATTATCTGGATTTCCTCAGTGTCCATTGTTATGGTCCCCTTTACAGTTCTGATTTTTTAATTTGCATGTTCTCTTTATGCCTTTTGGTCATTTTGGATAAAGTTTAGTCTATCTTGTTGATTTTCTGGAAGAACCAATTCTTTGTTACATAGATTGTTTGTATTGTTTTCTTTGTTTCCACTTTATTGATTTCAGCCCTCAATTTGGTTATTTCCTAATGTCTGCTCCTCTGGGATGTGTTTGCTTCTTTTTGTTCTAGAGCTTTCAGTTGTGCTCTTAATTCTCTAGTGGGACTACTCTCCAGTTTCTTCATATGAGCACTTAGTGCTATGACATTTCCTCTCAGCATTGCTTTCAAAGTGTCCCATAAGTTTGTGTATATTGTTTTTTTACATTTTCATTGAATTTTAGGAAGTCTTTAATTTCTTTCTTATTTTTCCTTGACCCAAGAATGGTGCAATTGTTCATTTTTCAATTTCCATGATACTGTACAGTTTCTGCAATTTGTGTTGGTGAATTATAACTTTTTAATTGGAACCTTTCTGTTTTGGAGACTTACTTCTTGAGTTCTCTGTAAATTTTGGAGATCAGCCCTCTGTCAGATGGGGGGTTAGTGAATATCTTTTATCATTCTAGGAGTAGCCTTTTTGTCTTGCTGACTGTGTGCTTTGCCTTACAGAAGCTTCTCAGTTTCAGGAGATCCCATTTATTAATTGTTGATCTCACTGTCTGTGCTCCTGGTGTTATGTTCAGGAAACTGTCTCCTGTACCAATTCATCCAAGGGTATCACCCACTTTCTCTTCTAAGAGGTTCAGTGTGGCTGGATTTATGTTGAAGTCTTTGATACATTTGGGCTTAAGTTTTCTGCATGGAGATAGGCATTGATCTATCCATATTCTTCTACATGCCAGCATCCAGTTATGCCAGCACCATTTGTTGAAGATGTTTTCTTTTTTCCATTGTATATTTTTAGCTTCTTTGTCGAAGATCAGATGTTCATACATGTATGGTTTAATATCAGGGTGTTCAGTTCTGTTCCAACTCGTCTGTTTTTGTGCCAATACCAAACTGATTTCAGGACTACAGCTCTATAATAGAGCTTGAGGTCAGGGATTGTGATTCCTCCAAATGTTGCATTGTTGGGTCTTTTGTTTTTCCATATAAAATTGATTATTGTTCTTTTAAGGTCTGTGAAGAATTGTGCTGGTATTTTAAAGGTGATTGCATTGAATCTGTAGTAATTTTAATAAGTCATACATACATATATATGTACATATATATGTGTGTGTGTATGTCTGTGTGTATTTCCATATAGGTGTGTGTTTGTTTGTATCCTCATATATATATATACATCTGCAGCACATGTATCTGTACATGGATTTATTTGTATATAGAGTTAGAATTTATTAGAATACATATATTATTAACTCTATGAAATCTTTTGCACCGGAGAATCCTGAATGATACATAAGGCATGGACATGTAAACATAAGGCATGGACAAGTGAGAGGATTGGGAAGAGGATAAATAAGAAAGACAATGGTGATATGAATGCTAGAGAATAATGAAATCCAGTATTTGATAAGCAAACATAAAACATCAACTGGTTTTACTAGTGATAATTCTACACAGTCATTTAACTGTTTACTATGATTTTTGTTTGATAAATTTGCAGTGTCTTGGGAGCCCTAATAATGGCTGGCACTTATCCTTCAATAATATGTAATGCATATTTATTAAACTACACAAAATAAGAATGTCCTATGTTATTTTATTGAAAGAGAAATCACTTACGTGAAAAATGAAGAAATTTGAGAACCAAAGGTCCACATGCTGCTCTCCAGGTTAAAACTGAAATTTGAAGAGCAAGAGTCTCCTCCCCCTAGTTCTATTTATCCCCCATATATTCTACATACCTGTGAACATACCAACATGGGAGTTGTTAGTGCTGTGGATACATCAAATTTCTCCCTACAATTCCCCTTTTAGTCTAAAGAAAAAAAAATTTAGACTTAAGACAAAACTAAATTGTGTCAATATATAAAATGTTTCAAACGTATATAAAGCATATATATATATGACAAACAAAATGTAATCTATCTATATCCTATCCTAAGCATATCTATCCCATCTAAATCCTAAATTATCTGAAAGTGATGCTCAAGTCTGAACACCTCCTTCCAATCCCAACCCTAAATAATTGAAAACTAGCATTAACAGGTGTAAACTATCTTGCAATATCAGCAGCCGGGAAATGGGGCATAGTATTCTAAAATTTACTTCCTGCTGAAATGGGATCCTGTAGGAAGAAAATGTTATTGTAACGAAAGTGTCATTTGCATTCAGTCTCTTTTGGCAGGAAATGCTTGATTGAAGTTCTTGATTGAAATTCTAATTTTTATTGAAGCTCTAGTCTGAGGCTCTGGCCAGATTGTAGAAGGTGCACCAAGTTGGTTCATTGGTCTGGAATAGTGCAGAATGATGTAGTCCCAAACCGATTTCAGGACGAGACTTTTGTTTCCAAAGATTTTGAAGATTGCTGTTGGAAAATTCCTTGTTGCATGTGGAAAACTCAAACATTAATGTTAACAGAGGAATTTTCAACTTTTATATGTATGCATATGAGGAAAGAGAACAATAAGGAACATGGTAAATGTGAGGGAAATTAAAATTTCAGAGAAAGAACCATGTATAAACAGATGACAGTCAGTCCCTAGATTTTCTTTTCTTTTTTTTGTCTTGCATCAATGGCTCCTTGATATAATACAGAAATTATTAATTTTATTTTAAGAGCATGCTTTGGTTCAGAGGAGGAGAGCCAATTCAACTTTAAAGGCAGCCTAAGTAAGTGAATTGGGACTAAAAGAGTATTAAAAAAGCAAGGAGAAATGGATATTATAAGAACAAGTAAGAGATAGTTAAACATTGATACCACACAGTGGATTCTTGTTAGTTTGATGATCCTCTGTCCTCTGGGTAGCTATCCTCTCCTCTTCATGTATCCATACATCCAGTATTTTTAGCTATTTGGAGATGGATGCCCTTATGTAGAGAAAATCAAAACACTTCCCTTCCTTTGTGAGTTCTCCTTACATGTTGTATAATATGACTTTGTGAATGAGCTGTCTTCCTTCCTCTTCCCAAGGTTTCCTCTGTTCAGATCAAATTTTGATGGAATCCAAAGGTTTTCTTCTCATTTGGAAACAAAGGCAAAACCCATTCCCCAATGTAACACACATCCTGGTTTCCAAATTAAGGTCAAAACATTTTTTAAATACACTGGTTGGTTTGGTTCAGAAATTTTTTCTGTAGTCAAGTGTCTTTCTGCATCTGTTTGTCCTTTCTCACTAGGATTAATAAAGTTTAGCATTAGTAAAGCATTATTTAATCTGTGTTTGGGGGTCTTTTTTATGAAACATTTCCTTTAGGGTGCTGTAAAATCTCTCAACCATGGCTTATCATGTAGGGTTATAAGGTATACTAGTTACATGTTGTGTAATAATATTTAGAAAGTGTTCCAATTTGCTGGAGACATATGTTGGAGCATTGTCAGTTTTTATTGTCCAGGAATACACATAAGAGCCATCACTTCTAAGAGGTGTCCGAAAATAGAATCAGCATTTTCAGAACTAAGAGCAGTAGCCCATTGGAAGCCTGAAAACCTGTCTATGTTATGGTGCATATATTTTAAACTTAAAAATTCTGGAAAAATGAAACACATCCATTTGCCAAATTTCATTTCTGTGAAAACCTTTGTGATTACTGCCTACTGGCAATGGAGTTTGATTATGGAAAAGGTAGGGCAGTTTCTTACTATTTCCTTGGCTTGTTGCCAATTGATAGAAAAATCCTACTTTAAGCATTTGCTATTAAAATGGTGTTGCTTATGAAATTCTGAAGCTTCCAACATACTTCCTATAAATAATCAATCTCATCATTACCTTGTGATAGAGGACCTGTGAGACCTTTATGGGATCTGATGTGAAATATATATATGAGTTCTATTGCTGATGAATTCCTGTAATTGTATAAACAATGAGGTTAATTGGGTATCATCAGGAACAAATTCTGCAGTCTCAATGTTTAAGACAACTCTCCCTGCATTCTGAGAATCTGTAACTATATTGAGAGGCTCTGAAAAGTCTTTAAGTACCATGAGAATGGCATACAACTCTGTCTTTTGTACAGAGTTGTAAGGGCTTTGAACTGCTTTAGTTATAGTTCCTGGTTTATAACCTGCCTTACCTGACTTGTTTGCATCAGTGTAGCATGTAAGAACTCCTGAGATTGTTGTTTGGAAGGATCCGAATATTTTTCTTTATGAATTTGATTCTCTCTGTTTTTGGATAATTGCTACCAATCATTCCCAAACAGTTACCACAATCTGTTTGCCAATATTCATTATCCTTCCATAAAGAAGAAATTTCCTCACTTGTTAAAGGTGCAATAATTTGGTCTTTCCCAGTCAGTTGACAAAGCCTTAACTTACCTTTTAATATCAAATCAGAGATCTTTTCTATATATGACTTCAGTTTTTTATTCTGTTTATGTGGCAGAAATACCCATTCTAGTTTGATGTCTTTCCTCTCTGTTAATCCTGAGGGATATTCTCTAGACTGTAACATAACCAGAATACAGTCCACTTTTGGATCCATGTGGTACACATGCACTTTCTATCCATTCTAATTCTTCTTAGGCCTAAGCTAATAATATTCATGGCCTATTTATGTCCCTGTCTCCTTTTAGGGCCATTTCCAGACATTTAAATCATGCCTTTCTACTCCAATAATTGTCTGTAATTGAGAGATTTCTCCTAGTAATTTTTGAAGATCATTAAGAGTCTCCAAGAAATCCTTCCTGATCTGTACCTTTTGTTGTCCTAAATTTCTGTAGATCTATGTTATAACCGAAGTAAGTAATATAACTTTCTCTTTATATTTTTTCAGGGGCAGTCTGTAATCCCCAGCATTATAAAAGTTCTTTTACTGCCTCAAACATCTTTTCCAATGTTCATTTTTTTGAATCAGCCATCAGTATGTCATCCATATAATGGTAAATTATGGATTGTGGAAATTGTTTGTGGATTATTTCTAACAGTTTTTGCACAAAATACTGGCATAAAGTAGGACTATTTAACATTGCCTGTGAAAAACTTTCCATTGAAATCATCTAACCGGTTGAGAATTTTTGTAGGTAGGCACTGTGAAGGCAATATTTTCCCTGTCTTTCTCTTGTAAAGTTATAGTGAAAAAGAAATCTTTTAGATCTATTACTATAATTGCCATTCTTTAGGTATCACAGTAGGTAATGGCATTCCAGGCTGTGAGAGCCCATAGGCTGAATAACTTTATGGATGGCTCTCAGATCATTAAGTATTCTCCATTTACCAGACTTCTCTTTGATAACAAAAATAGGAGAATTCCACACACTGGTGGAGTCTTCTATATATCCAGCATCTAGCTGCTCCTAAACTAGCTTTTTTAAAACCTCCAGCTTTTCAGAGGTCATAGGCCATTGCCCTACTGAGACAAGTTCATCTGTTAGTCATTTTAAGGGTAGTGCTTTTGGTTTTTCTGTAGGTGTAGCAGTAGCACCCTGAAACTGTACAGCCTGTATGTTCAGTGTCTGTTTACTGTAGTGCCTTACGATATTTTTTCTACCACTAATTGCTTGTTTATGATTCATATTTGATGCAGGAGGAATGTTAATCTTGGTATTTCATTGTTGCAGTAAATCACAGCCCCAGAGACTTATAGCAATATCTGCAACATATGGCCTAAGTTTTCCTCTTTGCCCTTTGGGACTTATGCACTCAAACCATCTCATTCTTTGTTTTACTTGACATAGGGTCCAATCCCTAAGAATTGAACATTTACATTTTGTAAGGGCCATCTGGAGGGCCAGGATTTTTGAGTTATGATGGTGACATCAGAACCAATATCTAAAATCCTGAAAAATACCTTATTAATCCTTTTAATTGGTAACTTGAGTCTGTGATTTGTATAGAAGTTTGCCAAAATATGTTTTTTGTTTCCTCCAGTTACAATTGATACCTTCTCAGTAGATCATCTATAGGCAGTGGATCTTCTAATTGTCCTGGGAGAAACTGTCCTCCACAGTGGCTGGGAATGACAGAACTACTTTTGACATGAGGGCCTTTGTCTTCAGACACAGAATGAATTGTCCCTACTAATTTTGATAGCTTCCTCCTGACTGGATTCTATTTTGCTCATAAATGCAGTGGACATGGAATTAAGTGTGTCCTGAAGGCTGTTCTGTTCAAGTTCCATGTTATCTATCTCTGGTAGCCAATTCCTCCTTTTCCTGAAGATTCTGAATTTATGACTCTAATTGTTCCATCATGTACACAATTTCCCTGTTTCTGACCTGGTACTAGTGTATTTCTTCCATGCTATTATATGGAATATGAAGCTGACCGATAGTATTAGACAGAAACACATCTGAATCATGTTGTACCCTTCCCCCAAAATGTCAAACATGAAATGGACAAGGAGATATTTAACTTTCTGCATCATTAGATTATCTCCCATGGTATAAAGTGGGTAATCTTATCACAAACTTAACTACCAGAATGCAAAATTTATCTCTAATGATCTCCTGTTGAGAAAAGGATGTTTACCTGCAATGAGTATGCTTGGTCAGTAGGTGGCACAGGTGTGCCGCCAAGCACAGCTTGGCCACGGGTACTCTGCATTTTTCCTGTATAATCTGAAAAATGCTAGGTAGCTTTTGCAAATGTTAGAGAGGGGTATTTTACTAAAAGGAAGGGAAAGAGCCCTGTGCAGATTGCAGGAACCTGCAGTTCTGGGGTACTGTGGAACCTTACAGGCAGGAAGGAAAGCAGACGCCATGTGGCTGATAAAGGCACCGCTTGCTGCCAAGGGAAGCCGAGGTGTTTTGCCACTGATGCACAAGCTTCCTGTGAACCAGGGGCCGCTGGGCTGGCTTGACAGAAGTGTTGATTTCTGGGGGGCAGGAGGGCTGCAGAGAGGCATGGTCTCTGGGAACACCAGAGGACTTTGGCACGCCTCAGGAACAAAGGGTTTGGAACTTGGTTAGGTGGAAGAAAACCTTGTCGAGCAGGAGAACAGGACTGAATTAGGAATCCCTGGTGACTTAGGAGAGCCTCTGGGGCCTCCAAGACTCACCGGGATATAAGCCAAGCAGCTAGGCTGGCGGCAGCACCTGGCCAGGGAGGGAGGCAGAGGACCCGGAGGCTGGGTAACTTACTGACACCAGATAATTCAGAAATATTAAACTACACAAAATAAGGATATCTTATGACATTTTATTGAAAGAGAAATGACTTACGAGAAAAGCCAAGAAAGCTTACAGCCAATGGTCCACATGCTGCTCTCCAGGTGGAAACTGAAACCCAAAGAGCAAGAGTCTCCTCCCCTAGCTCTATTTATCCCATGTACGTTCCTTCGTACCCTTGAACACACATACATGGGAGTGGTCAGCACTACAGATACATAAAATCTCTCCTTACTAATATGTATACATCTAATAAATTTTTTTAAATTAAAGTTTTAGTTTATTAATGGGTTTATTAATATTGAACACCATGACTCCTATTTTGTATGTTAGTGAAATAAAATGACCTATAAAAATTAATTGATATGAATTTGAAATTTTCCATATAAACTGGTCATTTGTTGACACTGAACTTTAGGCACACCAGTTTCCAGCATGCTGCGTATAGTGGTAGAGACCTGGCAAGCAGCGGTTTCTTTCAGCTGTTCTCTTAGTCCCACTTGTTGGAAACACTCTGGGTGGGCCTGACTTTCATGTCCAGCACTTTCTTGGTCTGTATGAACACACTTTCTCCATGAAAGGTATGTGGAATGGGGATGTATGCACAGTGCTTCTCCTGCATCAGAACACGCTGTCAAGCAGCAATCCTCTATAGCCTCTTCCTCAGTACCTGCCTCCAAGTTCCTCCCTTGAATTGCTGCACTTTGTATCCCAAGAGTTTGAGCCACTTTGGCACCTTTAAATAGTGACTTATTTCATAATTTGAGTGAGAATTTAGAAGTAATATTAGTTTTATGGCATTATTATTTTCTAATAATTAACTTAGTTGTGTGTGTGACTTTTTTTTATGCTCATTTGCCTGTGCTGCTATGTGTGCAGAGACCAGCAAAGTCAGAAATCCACATTGAGTATCTTCCTTATCTGCTCTCCACATTAGTTTTTGAGACAGTGTTTCTTTCTTAATTGTAGCTTACTGACACAGCTAGAGTAGCCAGCCAGCAAGCCCCAGGTGTCCTCTCCTCTCTACCTCTTCAGAAGACATGGCTTCAAGTTTCAGAAGACATGAAGACATGGTTTCAAGTTGCATCCTGATTTGCACAGCTTTTTACTTGGGTGTCCAGGTTTTTAATTCATGAACCCATACTTACACTGCAAGTACGCTGGTAATGGAGCTTGCTCTATGGCCCTTGAAATATTTTAAAATACCAATTTCTATTTTCTTAATGCTCTATAGTAGAAATTATAAATTCAGCACTGTAAGGGCTTTGGCATTTGTTGTGCAAATGTAAGATGCTGAACCCAGATTTTCAGAGCACTCACAAAACAAGACACAGTTGGTACATCAGTAATCACACTGTTGAGATGGGATATATAGAAAGAATGCACAGAAACTTGCAGGCCAACCCCCACTGCCTTAAATAGGGGCAAACAAGAAACTCTGTCGTAAACCAATAGACAGCGACAGTGAACACCTGCGGTTGTCCTTCCACATCCACACCTAAAGAATCTTATAGTGCTTTTACTTTACTTTTAAAATCTCCATTGGGATCCTTCCCAAATAGCGAGTTTGTTAGATGCTTTGGTATTAGTAATATAGTGCTATTCTTTCATTAAAAGTTCAGTTGTGATGACTGAGGGGCCAGCATGGGACTGATCCAGACGCCCTCCCACCGAACCTGGGTGACAGAGAGGAGACCTTGGCAATCTGTGGGACCTTGGAGAGTGGAGCAGTATTTATTCCTGGCATACAGAAGGACTCTGGGAACCCATACCATGTGGCGGAATGCTCTCTCAGCCTGGACACATGGGGAAGAACCTGGGCCCTTCCCGGGATGATGTGACAGACCCTGAAACTCCCTCCTGGAGGCCCTTGCCCTCCCAGGGGAGCAGAGGGGGGTGGAGTAGGGGTGATGGGTTGGGAGGATTGGGAGGTGGGGAAGGAGGGGAGGGAGAGGGAACTGAAAGTGACATGTGTAAAAAGTTAAAAAATATATGGAAAAAAAAGTTCAGCTGTGCACTGAGCCATTTGTTTTAGACCTTGCTAGAAGTTTACAAAACATTGACTCATGAAAATGTTGGAATTTTCATGAATTTCCAGACATTTAAGCATTATATGTAAATGTTGACATAGAGAAGTGTGTATATAATTGTATGAAACAGATTCTCCGAGGTGGAGATTTGTTTGAGGGGATGAATCTGTGGAATGGTAGGTGGGGGAACTCACAAATGATACTATAGATTGCTTCCTCCCATATTTCTAATCCACGTAAGTTTAAAGCTAGAGGGAAAAATAAGAATAAAATTAATTCCAGTCTTCCAACTATATAGGGGGATAGAGAGAGAGAGAGAGAGAGAGAGAGAGAGAGAGAGAGAGAGAGAGAGAGAGAGAGAGAGAGAGAGAGAGAGTTATCTTTTAAAAAGGGTTTTGGTCTCAAAGCTGTATCATCATAGCTAGAGAAAAGCAAAGTGTTCTGCCTTACAAAATGTAGATTTGTTGTTCCTGATAATAGACACATTAGTGATTTTTTCTTTCTTTTATTTATTTCATTTCTAAATTCTATGAACTTCACATTAAACCCCAAAGACAATTTCTAGTACTGTTTTACTCTTAAGAAACTTAAAACTCTTTAAATAATGCAAAGTAAAAAACTGAAATAAATGCTTTTTCTAGAGGTAAGCACAGCTATTACACTGGACACTTTTAATAAAACATGGAAATTTTCTACAACACTTCCCTTCCCCACAATGTATGCTACATTTTTCTATGTGTTCTCTAGGCAAGTTTATGTTTTATTTTCCTTCTGTTCATGTGCATTTATGCTTCCATAGGAACGTGCATGTGTGTGTGGTTTGTACTTTTTTCCATACAATATATTGTTCCCACACAATAAAATGCACCTATTTAAATCCATAAGCATAAATAAATACATACATCTCTTTGTACTAGTACTACAATCCAACTTCTCTAAAACTGTAAACAGTGTGTTGGTTTACCTCCAGTTAATCATTCTGCTATGACCTAGCTGTCAGGCAACTAAATTGTTTTTATAAGTAACAACAAAATTGACTGATCTTTTCTATTTTCCTATGAAAAATAGTATTTTAAGTTATGAAACTTCTTGCTTGGTTTCTTTATATCTACATGATGAGTTGGCACTCACGCTTTTCATTTCTTTCATGAGCATATTTTATTGCAAGAATGGAATATAATTTGCTTATCCTTTCATGTGAAAGATATTCAGAATATTCTCATTTTAGGCTTATTTGTAACCACTTCTATGGGCAATACTGTACTATAGAGTAATATATAGAGGAGAACATTTTAGTTTCTTTTTTGTTAACTCATGATAGAAATATTAGAATATATATTTGTATATATATATGTATATATACATGTGATGTATGTATATTTATATATATATTATCCCAATATATATATCAGGATAATAACAGGATATATGTTATTGTATATGTATATATTTTATTATATACTATTTTTATAAAATGAGTAAATACATAAATTTGTGTATATATGGTTGTGTATCTTTTGTTTTTCAAAGGTCCATGTGATCTTTCACAAAACAATCTTTTTAAAAAATGTGCAACATATTGTCCTCAGTCAATAATGCATCTATATTTCAGCTTATATGTTCATAAAACTGTTTGAAATAATAATTATGAATTATTGGTATATACTAATTATAAAAAGAGGTTTAATTGGTGTATGTCCAAAACACACATAAAGTATTTTAATCTTAAGTGTCCTAGTATTCTGCCTCATCCTCTCTTCCTTTTCCTTCCTCTTTCTTTGTCTCCAATGCTAAAGGTATACACTGGTATTTCATCAGTATGCACAATTGCACTTCACTATGGATAAAGATGTTGGCTATTACAAACATAAGGACAAAGTACTAGAAATTTGGACATGACTACTGTCTTTTAGTGATAGTGTTCTAAGTACCAGAGTCTACTCCCTATTCCTTGAACATTTATGTTCATCCCACATATTTAATACATTTATCCTAGTCATACTTCCCTTGTTACTCAACTATTGCAAATCTTAAATTCAATCATATTTATATTATGTTATAGAGTTAGTTATTTCCTCTCGTCTGAGAATGGTGACTATAAATATGTAAAATCCAATCCTGTGTCATTTGAACATGAAAATAAATACCTTAGTGGTGGGTGAGAAAGCCCAGCGATTAAAACACTTGCTGGACAGAGTAAGGTCTGGGTTTGATTGAGACTATTTTTTTAATATTGAAAATAGATTCTTGTCACATACAATTTATCCCAACCACAGTTTCTACTCTCTCCACTCTTCCCTTTTCCCTCCCACCTTCCTCTTTCCAAAATCCCACTCCACCTCATTTACTCTTCAGAAAAGAGCAGTCTTCCAAGAGACAACAGCAAAACATAACAAAACAAAGACTGGACAAGGCAAAATCCCTCTTATCAAAACTGGACAAGGCAACCCAACAGGAAAGAGAGTCCTAAAAGAGGCAAAAGAGTCAGAAGTACACCTGCTCCCACTGTTTGGAGTCCCACAAACACTCCAATCTTGACTCCATGAGTAAGATGGAAGAGGTGATTCCTGGTACAAACAAGGGTCCCTACAGTCACATTCAGGCATGTAGACATGCACACACACATATATGTCCACCCCCATGGAAATGTCTCATGCAGAAACACTCATTTACGCACTCACATGTACACACTCACATGTATATACACAAATGGTAAATAAAAATAGACAAATTACCAATTGCAGCATGATAAAGTTATAATATGACAAAATGTCTATCATATCTGTGGGATAGATTTTGTTTCCAAGACAGGATTTCTTGGTCTAGCTTTTTTGATATTCATAGAACTAGCTCTGTAGACCATGCTGACCTCAGATTCACAGAGATTTGCCTACCTCTGCCTCCTGAGTACTGGGATTAAAGGCATGCACCACAATTGCCCAGCCAAGGACAGATTTTTATCACATAATTTTAACCATATTTAGTTAAGTCAGAATTGAAATGCACTTATATATATTAACTCAGCAAATATTTAATTCACATAGTGTGTTGTAGGAATTGTTCTAGGTGCTAAGGATGTATCACAAAAAATGAACATTATTTGAAGTGTACTTCAGAAGATGCCAGTTTAGATGAGCAAGTCCAACAGATAGACAGAAGTAATAATTCAAAACTGAGTATATATGGAAGAAAAAATTAAGAAAAAATCAAATAGGTACTTGTTAGAAGGATATTAGTTTTATATAGCTTGAATATGTTAGATTTCCTGGAGCGTGTATATTTAGGAAATCATGGAGGGTTCTAGAAACAGGAGCTTGCAGACACTCAGAAGAGAACTTTTAGATGGTGTGTACTTAAGAGACTGTATGGAGAAGCAATATTAAAGTCAGTCTGTCCATAGCAGAGTGAGACAGTGAGATAGGGAGACAAGGAGAGGAAGTCAGTTGGCCGAGAGGAAAAATGGGTTCTATTCTCTTGTGTCCTATTGGCTACTGCCAAGAATTTGGATTTTAGCATGAAGGTTAATGTCTTTGAAAGGTGTTCTGTAGAAAGATTCTTACATGGCTATTCACCATATCTCTGAGGAAACTATTCTTTGTGCAGATTTGAACCATTTTTCTAAATATTTAATTGATCATTTCTATACTTTTAAATAAACCAAACACTAACAACCTGTGAGTAGTAATCCATTGAAATGTCACCAGTCTGAAATGAAATATGAGTTCACTGTAAATGACATTCTGAGTCTCAAATATTTTGCATGTAAAAATTCAAAGTAGTTCACATGTAGTTGTTTTTTTTTTTTAATTTTATTTTCCAGTTTAAATTTAGATAAGAATCAAGGTTGCTTCACAAGTCAGTTCCAGGTCCCTCTCCCATTCCCTCCCTTCCTCCCGTGCCCTCCCCCCCCCGTTATCCCCTCATTTCTCCAGGGAGGGTGAGGCCCTCCATGGGGGTGTCCATAGTGTGTAGTTGTTTTAATATATGTGTAAATATTTGGGGCACAGTAGGCTATATAACACCTTACTGAAATCATTATCACTAGTCTTCTTTCTTTTATAATATGAAAGAAATTTCAAATCCGTACATTTAGTGAGGGATATATTTCCATTGTAGAGTGTTGTTGTAGATAAAAATGAATTTGAGTATTAAATTTAGAAGTGTGAAACTAATGTGTTAGAATAATGATTGTAATAGGACACTCATTTGATGTGAAACAACAGTAATGGAGAGTGAATGACTAAGGAAAGCATGAACAGTTCTGCAGTGCCGTGATCAAATTATTGTCCCTTTGTTTCTATGAAAATAAGAATTGATTATGTAATATCATCATTTACGGAAGAAGTATTTAACAAAAATATATTGGGAAGAAATTCAGAGTGTGGGGACCTTTGCATCAAGGAACATACAACTTCTAGTCATAGCCACATTCAATAGTTTTCCTCTACTTTTTTGCCATTGTCCTTTTTTTTTTTCGTCTTTTCATAGGTGGATCCATATATGTCTCTCTTAATGTTCTCTTTGTTGCCTAGCTTCTCTGGAGTTGTGAACTATAGCCTGGCTATCCTTTGCTTTATACCTAACACCCACTTATGAGTGTGTACATGCAACATTTGTGTTTGTGAATATCTGTTACCTCACTCAGGTTTTTTTTTCTAGTTCCATCTATTTGCCTGCAAATTTCAAGATTTCCTTGTTTTTTTTGCCACTGGAGTAGGAAGGGGAAGGAGAGAAGATCCCCTGAGTAAATCTGGAACATGAGAGAGAGGGAAAGGATGGAAGGCAAAAAAGGAAGAAGAGTGGGGAGGTGAACTTGAGGGAGCAGAATGACCAAGTTGGGTGAAGAAGAAAGAGGGAGAGCAAGGAAAGAATTATCTTTATAGAGGGAGCCATTGTGGGACTATCAAGAAACCTGGAACTAGGGAAATTCCCAGGCATACACAAGGATAACTCCAGATAAAACTCTAAATAATGGTGGAGAGAGTGTCTGAACTGGCCTTCCCCTCTAATCATATTGAAGACAGCCTTAATTATCATCATAGAACCTTCATCTAGCAACTGATGAAAGCAGATACAGAGATCCACAACTAACCACTGGGCTGATCTCCCTGAGTCCAGTCATGGAGAGGGAGGAACGATAATATGAAAAAAAAAGGCATCAAGTACCCATGCTAGTGGGAGCTCACTGACTCTGGGTTGGCAGCTGGGGAACCTGTATAGGACCAAACGAGGCCCATGAATGCAGGTGACAGTGGGTGGCTTGGGCAGTTTGTGTAGATACTGGCAGTGGAACCAAGATCTCTTTTTATTTTTTATTATTATTTTAATTTTAAATAGCTTGTTTTACATGTCAATCCCAGTTCTGTCTCCCTCCCCCTCCTTCCGCATCCCCCCACCATCCCTCCCAGCCTCCCACCCTATCGATATTGCTATTTCCTTCCATATAGGGGATATTTAGAGTCTGTCATTTCACTAAGGGCAGGGTGCAGGCACTCCCCTAAGAGTCCAGGCTGAGAGAGCATCCCTCTTTGTGTTATGGACATACCAAGTCTGTTTGTATGCCAGGGATAAACACTGATCCACTGCCCAGGGCCCCATAGTTTGTCCAGGCCTCCTCACTGACTCTCACATTCAGGGGGTCCGGATCAGTCCCATGCTGGCCTCCCAGCTGTCGGTCTGGGGTCCAAGAGCGCTCCCCTGTTCAGATCAGCTGTCTCTGCTGGTTTTGCCAGCCCATTCTTTGCCAATTTGCTCATCACTCCTCTCTCTCTGTCACTGGGTTCCTTGGGTTCAGTTCAGTGATTAACTGTGGGTGTTTGCCTCTGCTTCCATCAGTCACTGGATGAAGGCTCCAGGATGGTTATGGACATCAAGTTCATTATTAGGAATGTGCATTCGAGGTGGTCTCTCCACTATTGCTTAGCTTGCCAGTTGGTGTCATCCCTTTAGATCACTAGAGGTCTCACTGGTGCCAGATCTGTCTTCTAACCTATGATTCCCTCCTTCCCCTATTTTACCCCCCACTCAACCTTCCTGTTCCCCTATGACCTACTCTCTCTTACTCATCTTTCCATAGTGCATGAACTGGCTTTTTGGAGCTCATTTCGTATGAAGGGATACCTTGCTCAGCCTAGACACAGGTAGGAGAGCCTTGGTCCTGCCTCAGCTTGGTGATGGGAGGACTTACACTCTCTGAGGAGATAAAGGGGGTAGGTAGGGTGAGGAGAAAGTAAAGGGGAGTGGGATGAGGGGATGGAGAGGGAACTGTGATTAGTATGTAAAAAATAACGTATAAAAAGTTAAAAAGTTTTCAAGAGTTATTATAAAAGAAATCATAGCATGTCATATATGTTTTAACAATATTCAACATTATGGTTTGGATGAAAAGAAATATTTTAATTTCTTTCTGTAAATTTAAAATTATTTTAAGACTGTACACTATATTTTATTTATATTAATAACTCATTTTGAGATGTTGGTATGATTGAAAGCAGAAGTAATAATATATCTAGAAACAGAACCAAGATTGTGTTTCAGTGTCCATAAATAGCAAAACACCTTAATCTTGTCACTGATATTTTGATGCTTTTCTTTCACTAGTGATAGACTTTAATTGGGAGAGACATGGATCTACATTCCAGATAATTAGGGGACAATCTAATTCGTTAGTGATTGCTGCACTTTATGCTACATGTCTTGCTCTGGATCGTTCCGGGGAGTGGTCAGTCTGCAGATACTTCCTGTCTGTCAGGGAAGGCACAAAGGCCCCTGTTGGGAGAAACTGCAAACAATGAGGCCTTGCCTTCTGAAATCTTTCTGTTGATTTCCAGTCATGGTAGCCTTGATAGCTCACAGTTGCTGTCTGATATGAACAGACTGGTCTTCTAGCATGTCCCAGATAGAGGTTTGAATGCGTCCATGCTCAGTGCCCATTGGAGATATAACACCACCTCTAATTCCCGAGTCTAATCCAACTCTGCATTACTAAGTTCGTGAACTGAGACATCTGCAAAGGTGATTGTTAGAAGAAGGAGTGTGGTAACTTGAATGTGTGTGTCAAAAGCCTCATATTAGCAATACTTCACATTTGGGCAGAATTTTCAAATAATGGAAGCATGTACCTTGGGGGTACACGTTTCTCATACATCCATTGAAACATGATTGCTTTAATCCTCCCAGAATATAAGAAGATGAGTCTTTGACTAGTTTAGTTAACTGCAAGATCAGAGCAATGAGTAGTGGATCACTGGACTTTTATCTCCTCCCTTGGGACCTTTGCATAGGAACACTTTCACCATATGCTGAATTTACCAAAACCTGATAAGAAAACTTCAGCTTCCATTGCTTTTATGTAATATTTGAAAGCTATTGTCCACAGCAAATCATTTTTAAGTTATTGTCTCATCAGTCTTACCCATACCTTTCTGCCTACAATAAGAATAGAGAAGATTTTTAGCTAAGTAAGAATGTGCTTGGGGAAATATTTGTCTTATGCATATAAATACATTGGAAAAATTCTTAATATCAAAGAAACAGGCAAGAGAATAGTAGCATTCAAACAGCATTTTTTTTTACACTACAAGATTATTCACTTTTATTACCATGTCTATGATCAGTATGATTAGTTTGTCTTTATATTCTGTCTTTATTCTGTATGTTTGGGGTCTTGATTATTTGTTTGTGTTTATACTTTCCAACTTTGTTTAATATCATCATACTCCATTCCACTCTATTCATTGGTATTAAAGTTATTTCAGTCATGCATTTTTCCTTCCGTTTTTATTTCTTCCTTTTCTGTTTTTTAAAATCTTTTTTAATTTAAACTAGAAACAAGCTTGCTTCACAAGTCAACCCCAGCTCCCTCTCACCCCCTTCTCCCCCATCCCTCCCAGTCCCCTTAGCCCCCCACCCAATCCCCACTCCTTTCCCCAGGGAGGGTGAAACCCTCCATGGGGGATATCCAGAATCTGTCATTTCATCCAGTGCAGGGTCTAGGTCCTCCCCCAAGTGTCCAGATTGAGAGAGCATCCCTTATTGTGGGATGGGCATCCAAAGTCCATTGTATAACAGGGAAAAATACTGATCTACTACCCAAGTCCCCATAGAGTGCCTAGGCCTCCTCCCTGACACAAACATTCAGGAGGTCTGAGTCAGTCCCATGCTGACCTCTCAGCCATCATTCTAGAGTCCAAGAGCTCCCCCTTGTTCATGTCAGTCTTGCTATGAAGCCAAGACAGCCTGGTAACTTAATATGGAGGAAAAGCTGGCCTCCAACTGTTTGTGTCTCCCAAGGTCTAGGATCATAGGCACATGTGATCATAGAGCCTTTCCATATCAATGTATTCAGTGTGCATCTGGGATTAATAAACATTTTCTCGACTTTGTTTGATAAAGTTATTTATAAAATTATTAAATGTTAATTTGTATGGACAAAGTATTTTGGGTTCTGTTTATTTTTCCTTAAGATTCTGAAAGTCCATTGTTTTCGGTCTTTATTCATGGTTGGATTTCCTATCAATTTACTACTTTTTATTTGATTTACAAAATTCTTCTTTTTCTTTCTTTTTGTCTCCCATATCTGTCTTCCTATTAGTTAATAAGAGAGATATGTTCATATCAGCATGAAAGCTTATGTTTATGTTTATGTAGCCATGGTTTTAAACAGAAATCTCTTGTCTTCCATTTAAAATACTTACATTTTCTGCACTATAATTGTTCTAGATTTCTAAGTGAAAGTAAAACAAATATTAACAATACAAATGGAGATTCTACTTTTCAGGTTTTGTGCTAAAAGGGATATACAGAATGTAGATGCTACCTAATGCAATTATTTTAGGGCAATGTATTTATAACAGTGACAGAAAGTTGGACATCAAAGTTTTAGTTAAAACTGAGATTTAAAATAATCATCATGGAGTTAATAACTGGGGAAAACAGGGACAAATATACAAATTATATTTCACATATCATATTTTATAATACAGTTTAATAATAATATCAAATGTATAAATCAACAGAAATGCAATAGATTTCCTCAGTAAAAATTTATGTATATGTGTGCACATTAAAATTAAACTTAGTTTCATGGAATTATTGGGATGTCAGGATAAAATACATGAATAATTAAATGAATTTAGAGAGCTTTATTTTCAGCCATGTGTTTTACTTTCATTAACATACATAATTTGCAGCCTGTATCTTATATAGAAAATAAAAGATAAAAATATTTCAGTGTTGAAATAGTTTATAGACTATCTTATTGGATTATGTGTTCCATATAAAATGATTTGAAGAAATATAAGCTCCAGTGTTTGTAGAACTTCACAAAATATTAGACACAATTGTTTCTCTATGTTCTTATCTAATATTCTTCAGATATTTGATAGTTTGGAGATCATACAGTTATCTGTAAATAAAAAAAACTCTGCTTCTTCAATGTGTATTTATTTTACTTGAAGGTGCTTTTAGGCAGAGGAGGCAGGCATGTATGGAATGAAACCATGAGATGACTGTGAGTTCAGAGGATGTATATTGTTGGGGTAAGCACAGTAGAAACAGAAGTATATAAACAATAATGTTTGGACAGAAATTGAATGACCATATATCAGTATAAGGAGGTAGAGGAAAAAGGATAAGATGTTCAAGGTCATTATTAGCTGCCTTGTCCCCAAGGCCATTCTAAGCTACATGAGAGCAAGTCTTAAACAAACAACGAAAGTTTAAAGATCATTTAGAAATCCTTTCATTGAACCAAATTTAGAGTACCCAGGTCAACAGTCCAAACCTGAGAACAGTCAACTTTTACCCAGCCAGGAAAGGCATAAATGCAAAATATTTGCATCAATAAGAGCAAACCTTCTTTTAAAGAAAGGACTATTTCTGCACTAATTACAAATCTTACAGGGCCACCAAGAAGAGTTCTCTCTCTCAGCCCTGATGAACATAACCATAAAATTCTCCAAGGCTTTACTGCCTAAGATGTTACTTTCCAAGGCTAATATTTGCTCTTTAGCATGCCCCTGACTGGAGCAGATATTCAGCTGTGCTTGTAAAGGCCCTCTGAAGCACTTAGAGTGTCCTCAGTGATTATAAAGTGCCCTAAACAGCCAGGATTCCATGAATTCATTCCAGCTCATAACTAGTCAGGAGCCACTTGGCTGATAACTTCTCCATCAGTGTCATCAGACATAAGCCATCTTACAACAGTTTAATTACTTTGTAGAGAGCACCAAAATGGTGTATCTGACACAGAGTCAAAGAAAGCTCAATAAAGAGTTATCAATACAAGTTCCCTATAACAGAACTTAGTAGCATTTTCATTCCAGTGTTTCACTCCTCCCCTGATATCGTGGGGAGAGGTATGTCTTTTGACCTGCTTTAAGAATTCCAGTACTATAGTTGCCAGAGAGCCTGATGACCAGCCTCTTCCTTTGCAGTCACTGTAGGATCAAGCAGAGCCCAGAGGGCAAGCTGCTTTTGTGCTAGTGAAGTAATTATTGTCGATGAAATTAGAGGGGTTCTGGAGTCTAATGATGCCAGTGATACTATAGAAAGGAAGAAGCCAATACAGGTTCTGTGTTGCCTAAGACCTCATACATGAACAGGATTTATGTAGTCATTACAGAGTTATCATCAAGTGGTCAGATTCACAAAGTGGAGATACACAGTAATACACAGTTGTTTACAGAAATACAGTGAGAAAGAGTGATAAAAAAGGTTTTATAGTGTACATTAAAACACAACTTAGCACAGGTTTTTCCTTTAATTTTGGAACATACATACACATACACAAATATTTCATACTAATAATACAGTGACTGATGTCTGCTCATAGAATCATCAATGGGGAATTATTTGCTTGTGTTGTCAGAACCTTACTCAGCCATATTAAACCATTGCTCTCCGTATATCTGTACATAAAATATTTCACACTTGCTGGAACCTATGACTAACTCCAGCTCTCATATGAATTGATACTCTTACAGAGGTAAATTAAGCACAACTCCATAAACACAATGATTTGTATGGAAATACGAAGCATGAGCTTGGAGATGGATCAGCAGCTTAGAACGCTTGCTTCTTCACATGCATGAGCACCAGAGTGCCAATCTCTGAACACAGGCAACAGGTCACATACTGTTGTGCAAAGCAGGTTAAGATCGTTTACTGGGGATCTAGACTAGAACAGGAGCCAAATGGGTGCAGATCATTGTCTCGGTGCTTCTCATCATCTTTTGTTCATGTTTTGTCAATATTTACGTTGTAACGTTAGATAACTCAGTTTATAACATAGATGTTTATAGATTAAATAAACTTTGAGGGTTTTAAACCTCATTTAGAGTCCAGATTTCCTCATAATCTAGAAAAAATGGTCCTTCTTATTCAGCTATAAACTCAGTATAAATCTGTTCATACCAAGTCTCAGTATGTCAGCCATTAGTCACACACTCATTTTGCACTCACTGGAGGATATTAATTGGAGACTTAAGATAAGACAAGATGCTCCAGATGTTCATTGAATAAATAAACATAAAAAGAACCGGGCATTTAAAATGCTTACATTCTTAAATGTTTTATATATGCTTTAGCACAATCACATCAGATCTTCACATTGCTACCTGCACTGTCTTGTCAAGCAAAACGACAGCTAACTTGGAAAAACATAAATTTAGAATTATCATATACTGGTTGATATAAACTGCAAACAACGAGGATTGGTAAATATGCATAATGTAGGTCGTGCTTGACACTGTGAAGGGGTCTAAGAAAACAAGGAGTGCTAAGTGTATGTGCCACACACACAAAATGCACTTGTGATGTGACTTCTTTAAATATAAAATTTCTAACGAACGAATTTTTATAAGGTACCACCAAATAGGCTAGCATAATTAAAAAGCTTTTAATAATAATCTCTAAAGAAATTCATGTAACAAAAGCTGCATAGTTGTATGAATGTAACAAAAGCTACACAGTTGATGAATGATTCAAAAGAATTCTCCAACCCTCTGTAAAAGTTGTATTGCTCCGAGGAAGAATAAGAAAAAAAAGTTATAAAAGGTTGAATAGGCCTTAGGGAACCTTGGCTTGCATGGCCAGTTCTGACTGACCTTGGCTCTTTTATATGCAGTCACATTTTACGTTTCTGCAGATAAAAAGCTGAACAATGTCTGCCGTGCACTGGAATAAACACTTCACTGTGGTTTTCATGCCCCTACACCCAGGTCCTTCCACGCCTGGATCACTGGTCTGTTTCTTTTTTCCAGCTTAGAACAGGAGAGTGGTTCAATGAGAAAATTCACACATTTTCTCATAAGTCAGACACTTAATATCACAAAAACTCCATAACTGGAAATAATTCATTTTTTATTGTAAGAGTATTATTTAATGACACTTTGACTTATATATTCAAAATTATGAATATCACTGATAATAATGCAGGCGTTTATATATCATGTATGAATGATTTACACATTTAAATTATTTGTGTCATTTGTATTCAGCTTTATTAAAGATAAAACGTCTTCCAAATACTGTTATGTGTTAGTATTAAGCATTCTAGGGGCCAGGAAAGAGTCAAAAATCAATTTCCATTCAAACAAGGAAAGGGTTAGCTTTGCTTTCCATTTTTCTGTAAAAGTGAACACCCAAAGTATCAATAGCAGGACTTCCAAGAAGAGTTGTCTAATTTTAAAGGCCAAACACAGCTCATAATATGCTGCCAACTGAGGTACGTGTTAGAAGTCCAATCGCTGCCTCTGAGTCAGATTAAACCTGAACTCACGTCCCCCCTCTTTAAATGCTGGAAAGACATTCTAGTTTCCGGTAGTGTTTTAATTATTAGTCAAGTGATAGTAAGGGCCCAGTATATAATTTATTCTACAGAAGGATAGACACATATTTTTTGAGTTTTTCACAACATTATACAAGCTATATCATATTACATGATACTCAAAATATTATGATGATACACATAGGCTTTTGTTCTTTCCTTCCTGTCATGTATTTTACTGATTTAAAATTCTATTAAATGTTTCTGTAGAGTCTCCCAGTCTTCACATTATGCTAAAACTTGCTTGTATAAAATTCTAATGATTTTCTTCTTGCTGTTTGACAGATTCTTTTTTCTTTTTCAGATGCAACACATGTTTACTCATCCAGAAAGGAAACCTGTGGCACTTCAAAGTGGTGTCTGTACCAATACTCATGGTGAAGCAGTGAGATTCATACTGGTTTACAAATAAGAGTGTGACTAATAGGTTATATACAATGAACAGGGATGATTTAAAAGCAGCTTACATTTCTGAGAAACCCATCCCAACATGGGTAAGGACTCACAAAAACTGCAAATCTAGGGCTCTCTGCACAGCTTGTAGGCACTTCAGCTGCTTAGAGATTTCTTCACCTCAGCTGGCTAGTTAGTCAGTCTTTTCTTATTCTTTTTTATTCTGCTGAGGAGGGAAATAGGAGAATAGTCCTGGTTTCTGAGTCTCATGAGCTTACTGGAGGTAATGTTTCAATTATGGCATACCATACAGTGCCTACATACACACATCAACTTAATATTAATATTGGAATTTATTCAGAACACAATGCACACCTCAGACTCCTATCTATTGTCTTCATCAATACACTTTGAACAGTGTTATTTTCTACATGTTCTTATATAATAATTGCAAATTCAGGGAAAGAATGGAAGATACCAACAGCAATAATAATGATAATAATAATTTTCACTGTCTTATAATCTAAGTATTGTCACCTTCCTTTATTAAATTGACATTTTCATCATTGTTTTGACATACTACTGTAGCTTCTTCCTTGACAATTCAATATAGTAGAGGTTGTTGAGAATTTACAAAGTGCCAAGTTACTGAACCATGAGTAGCAGCAAGATGCATAAGACACCACTATAGCAGTTCAGAGATCTGTAACCCAGTGGCAGACACAAATTCAAACTTAAATATTCTAATTCAACACATACAGTTTGACAATAAGAAGCAATAGAAAATTTTATTAAAATTTAAAGAGGACTCCAATTACTTCTGAAACATTTAGGAAGGTTTCAAAAAGATAGACAAAGTTGAAATTGCCCTAAATGCCAGAACCTCCATCATACACATGTTAAAATCTAGAAGGCCTGCTGAAAACAGTGGTACTAGTGATCCCTTCTCTTGTTAAATTTGTACCATAACAGATGCTTTCCAGAGTCAAATTGGAGTACTGATTTTGAGCAAAATGGGTCATCAGCTAAGACCACTTAAAGATTTAGGCTACATAAGGTTGAGACAATTGAACTATCAGTAATAAGAAGAATTTATGACCACCACTATTTAGTAGCAAAATTTCAAATGAAGGTAGTTAGACATATTCATTTGATCTCCTTTGCTAATGGATGCCTTCTTATCCCAAGAGATAAGTATCCTAAAGCTTTCTGTTAAAAGACTTGAACTAATCTGATCTATAAGATAAGGTTTTTGAATAGTTTAATTTGCTGAACAGATATCATTGTGAATAGAAAGTGGGGCTCCTATGAAACCAAGTCTTTCTGAAGGGCATGGTCACCCAATATACGTTAGTTGACATACTAAGAAATTCACTTGTAGTAGAATGGTGTGACTTTAAAAACAAATGCTGACTTGGGGACACATTTTGAAACTATTTGAAACAATTTATTTGTTTTATGATAGAGCACCCTGTGCCTCTTTGTTTAAGGTTGGGGAGAAATAGGTGTAGGAATGTGGGGTGCACTGCTCTTTGTAGACAGTCCAGTTTAATACCTGTTCTAGCATTTTATTATCAGTAGCAGCCTCTTATCTTCATCAGTGTTCTACTGCTACAGATTAATTATGTGAACAGCCCAGGTAAACATGTCTACTTCATGTCTATTTGGAAACAATTTTTAATTTCCTTTTTTTCATTTGTCTGTAGGTCTTTCCTTTTAGAGTATAAGTGCTTTTCATATTAATCCAAGTGTATTGGTAACAGCATGAGTAAACAGATTTCTCAAATTCTTGCTGTTTGGTTCTAACTCCTTTGTTGGATTTACTAAAAATCCTATAATTTCAAAGCACATACTTAGAGACAAAATGAAGTGGTATAAAAGGTAAAAGGTGAATAATTGTATGGCAGATTTTAAATGATGAGGGGAAAGGAGGGCAAGGCAGATGGTCTAGGGTGAGGAATAACTAACACTACAGGATTTTCAAAAACCAACTACTGTAGGAGATTCTTAAAATACACACATGGATAAATAATTGAAATATTTACCCTATAAAAAGACAACAGTGCTTCTACCAGACATCACATGATATTAAATAAGACATCCAGTGTCAGGAATGGAATTGTTGGTAAGTGAGGCCCTATCAGTCCTCAAATAGTACAAGCTACTACCAATGTTCTTTGTTATCCTCCAACCAGAACTTGAGAGTAAGACCCTAATGCTGAAAACATCATTGACTTGAGTCATAGAAACATGGAAAAAGTAAGCTAAACTCACCTGGAAACTTCATCACTACAGGGTAGCTTTTACAGTGCTGGCAGGTACGTTTGTTGCTAGAGGGAAAATATAATTACCAATCTTGTGAAATTCAAGAACTGCAAGGAGCGGCTTGGCAACATTTCTCAACTGATACAATAGTGGCACAAATGTTATCTTAATAGACATTTAAATGACCCACCCCAGTTGAAACCCATACTTGGCCACATTATAGGAGCCAAGATCCTATGGCTGAAGAAAGGTTGTTGGACCTAGGGGGAAAACAGTACTATTACTCCATTAAATGTCCATTGAATTAAACTGACTCCTAATGGCTTAATCATTATACCTTTGATTAGTGCATTGGTCAATCTTCACCAGAAAAGCTGCTTTTTGCAGTAGGTGGTGATTAATACAGAGACCTACAACTGATCAATGCATAGTGAATAAGAGATTATGGAATGCTCAGACCTAAGGACAACAACTGTATCACGCCCCTCCATCCAAGGCTCAGTCATGGTGGAAGAGGATACATGTATTATCCATGGGCAGTAGATGACTAGAGGAAACGTTATTTTCTGGACACAACAGAGTGTCACACATATAAATGCAGAGCAATTGAGACAGCGTGCCCAGGAGCTGCGAAGATCAGCACCCCTTTCCAAAGAATTCTATCACAGAAAATGGTGGTGAGCACAAAAGCTAACCCCTGTCTAAAGAACTAGTTTGTAGATGATGGCTTTTGGGAAAGGAAAATCAGTTTTTAAGGGTGTGGCACTGGAGGCCACACGTCTAAGAGTATAGGTGCAGCATGTACTGCACTGGATAGTTTAAAAGATAGAAAAGAACACAAATTTGGGGCAACAGAGAAGGAGGGATGGATCTGGGACATGTTGGAAGAGAGGTCGATATGACCAAAATGCATTGTGTATAATTCTCAAGGCACTAAGAAAGAATGTGAAAAAATACCATGTGTGTTACTGAATGTTTGCCGTATCTTGCAACTATATATTTACCTAGTGTAGCTGGAGGAATTTGTTTTTTTTTTGTCTGTGAAAATGACCTATTTAAGATAACAAACATGTATGCAAACGAAAGTTGGAAGGTCATTTCCACTACTTGGCAGATGGATGAGAAATTCCACATAGCCCTGTTGCCAAGCACCTGATATTGTTTGAATGACAGCTGATGATTAGAATCACAAAGAATTTGTATTATTATAGGTGACAGTGTGGCTGATTGAAGAGATTGCTTATTACAGAATTGGTCAGTTTCCTTTTGGCTCCATCCAGGATCCAAGGGCTGCAGAAAATGAATGCACAGCACAGGGTGTTTTCTTATGGGAGTGGAACTAAATGGGAGTGGGAGGAAGAGGGGAGGAAGCCTTGCTGAGGGTGTAAAGACTCACAGCGGGTTTGAGATGTGTCATGCTGTGAAGATGCTCATAGCATAGTTTTAAAGTCATAGAAGAAATTAGAGATAAAGACCCTTTAAGATACATTTTTATGTCTTTTTCTAACTACACTTGGTCACAGTTTCTTTTAGGAGCAAGAGAACCTGATGGATTTGTGCTTCATTATGATCCATGTCATGGTTTCTAGATAAGAATATGTCAGGAGGCATCTTGGTAGAATGTTTTAAGAACACAGCAGTGCAGACTGCTAGTATCAGTGCCTCAATTAGAATATTGAGAGTGTTAGCATCTTTCAGAGGGGTTTGCCAAAGGCTCCCCAAGCTGTGTGTGGAAGCTCTGCTTTTCCTTTGTGCTTTATTGAATCTATTAAAAGACAAACACATCTCCCAGTCATCAGACTTCTTGCTGACAACACCTGTCAGCCTGTCACTCCACTTCATAGAGAGATACTGTAGGGCGTCACTTGACATAATTAGACAGCAAATGGGAAGAAACATATCCAAGATAATTATTCTCACAAAGGGAATGATCCAACTGTTTCTAATCTGAAAATAAATCCAGGCACCTACTTAGGGAGTTAAGATTAGAATGGTTTGCTATAAATACTGATTAGTGGTTATAGAAAATGTGGTGGATTTTCAAATATTGGTAAATAGTTTAGAAAAGCTAGGGTGGGATCAAATTTTATAAAAGTGATAATCTTATACAGAGAGTTCAGGAATATCAAGAAAGTAAGTCTAAGAATTATGATTTCCTAATAGTTTTTTAAATTCACTTTATTGCTTCTCTTTAAATTGGAATACATTTTACTTATTAAGCACAAAGAGGTTTCAAATCGATGGGTCAAATTTTCATTTTTCATAAGTAAGATTATAATCACAAAATTAAAATGCTTTTTTAAAATTTGTAGCTGTATAGCCCCTTGTTTGCAGTTTTACCTGCTCGCATTCCATTCAAATCATCATGATAGACAACAGTCATGCCAAGACCTTTATGTCCACCTGCATACTTGCAATAAACACAAGTGTTTTAGTCATGATATGATTCCTGTTTATAAAGTTATTCTTTATTTGAATCACAGAAAAATGAGAAGACACACAGATATGTATCCCTTAAAATTGTGACTAATATATAAAATTTTTTTAATGTTCTTCTGAAATAAAATGTTAATTATGACCACCACAAGGGAAAATACATATTCGTGGAATTATCTTGAATCAAGCTGCAATGTAACTTTTGGAAACACACACCAGATTTTATTTTGTGAAGCCATTTACTATTAGCAAAAAATATACTATGAGGAAGGATATGAGCAATCAAGAAATTTGAAGTGAACATATTGCCTAGGAATTGCCTTAAGTAATTTCTCATAAAAATCACAATGTAATGGACTTTGAAGGGAACTATTATGGAGATAATATCAACCCTTTTCAATTGGAAGAGCCTTCAGCAGTAGTTATTTTGCTCATTTTTCTTAGCAAGGGGCTTGGCAATTATGCTTAACATTTGATAGGATGTTGACATAGCACACAAGCTATGGTTGCTCAACTTCACTTTATTGGTTTCACAGAGTAAGAATCTAAAGTATTTTTTCTTTCAATATACTTCAGTGACATTCAGTCAGAATGTCAGGTTATTAAATAACAATTCTATGCACATAAGATCACACATCAGTGGATTCATGCTAATACTGCCATCTCAAATAGTTCAGGGTTAAAATTAGATAACATATAAAACTCCAGAAGTCGGGAAAAGAAAGGATGATGTGTTTGTTTCCATTACCTAGGAAATTTTATAGTATCCTATTTTGGGAAACCAAATGTTGACTTCTTGTTATTCTCATATCTCTAGACTCAGTTTCTTTTGTACCCCTGAAGGGCCTAGATTTCTTGGTAATGATTTTGCACCAGGAGGAATACATACTTTATTATGATTTTGTATATACATATACGTGAGTGATGATAGATTCCAGAAGAGACAAGATGTTGAAGCTGACAAAGAATCAAAAATGTTCATTTGAACTTCAGGTAAATAGAACTTCGATATGTGTGTTTGTTAGGGATTAGTAATTGTTTATATCTTGGTTGCTGTAATGGTATTAAAAAGAGCTTCAGTAATTAAATTCATTTTCTTAAATGTCATGGTTTTTATTTTTTTAAGGAACTTATATTCAGCAGAGCCAAAATTTATGAAAAGACCATCGCCCAGATGATTTCAGGGAAACAGCCACCTCTTGGCCTTTTAAGGAAGTTCCCCTGAAAGAAAGCCCAAGCATCTGTCAATGAATTTATCAGCTCTTATTTTTATTAAAAACTCAAAAATAAGTTTTATTTTTAAAATAAAATTCTGTATGCTATGTTCACTCTAATAGCTTTTAGAATCAGAATTTATATACTTTTTTCAAAGTAGCATAAGTTATGACCTCTGAGTTAAGAGTAACTACCCTTGTCAACACTACTATCCCAAAATTTTTATCAGAACTGTTTTCTGATGCTTTTTTTTTAATTTTCAGAAGCTCTCCTCACTATTTAAAAGAATCAGAGAAAATATTATCCAGTCACTTCAGAGTTTAAAGAAAACAAAACAACAAAACTGATTATGAGGGAATTGTCATTTCTATACTGAGCTTGATGCAATTAAAGTCAGCAAAATTTCATGAGCATCTACTTAAGAAAGTACTGTGCAGGAGATATTGTAGAGATCAGTTTCATTAAACAAACAGGGAAGAAAATATTTGGCATTTTAGAGGGTAGAAGGCAGAAGCAGTCAATGAAATCATCTATTTACTCTGAGAATGTCAAACTTGTTGATGTAAGAAAGTTCAACTAAGAATCATTATGAGGTCTTTCATATATAAAGATTAGTGATAAGAAAGTGGAAATCATTTTATTGCTATGTTCCTTTATCAGAACAAAAGTACTTGTGTTTCCACAGGCACATTGCTGATCTAGTCACAGGCTTATGACCCATGAATCAGTGTCCAGCATGGATTCCATCTCAAGGAGAAGGCCTTAAATACAGTCAGGTAGTGGTTGTTTACTTGAAGATCAAAGAGTTCCTAGCTGGTTTGGTGTTTGCCTTTCTCTTCTGGTAGCACACAAAGCAATGTCCAATACTGTGAACATTATTAGTCTGTATGGGTGAAGGCTTAAGATAGGCACTAACTAGACTTCATAGTGTTCAATGATATATGAAAGTGCTGTCTTCAGCAACAGAACTTTACCCTCAGTTTGCGGAGAGCAATGAGTCTGGGAGTTTGCATGGAGCCATTTGGCTTAGGAATTTTATTTGGAGGCAAAAGATGTCTCATTGGGGCTTTGTCTCCCACATTATTTTTGACTCCATTTAGATTTTCTTCATATGTTTACAGATTTTTTTGATGCTTCTGCAGTAGCAGTTTTCCCTATAACCCCTCAAATGGTCTTTAGTTTCAGCTGTGCCTCCTCTTTTTCCCCTACTACTGCCCTATTCCCTACACTATGCTCCATTTAATTTTCTGATCCAATTTTCCTCATCTCTCCTATAACTATGTTTTCTATTACCTTTTCCTTTATTCTATATCTAACTTCTGGTTACATTGACTGTAGCATGTCCATCAAAGTCCTAAAAGCTGAGAGGTGACACCCACATATAAGAAACACATACCATTTTTTATTTTTTGGGGGGGATCTGGGTTGACTTGCTTATGATGCCATTTTTCTTATTTTATTGATTTACCTGTGAATTCATGGTCTTTTTAAAAAATAGTGGAATACATGCACATGTTCATAATCCATGCACATTTTGATTAACATCTAAGCTGTTACTAATTTCTGGCTCTGAGTAATAATGAGATGGTGAACATGGATAATAAGCAACTGTCACTTCTGTAGGATTTAGAGCACTTTAGATATATGTGCAAGGTTGGTACTACTTGGTCTTGAATTAGATCTATCCCTGTGACCTTGATGAACCACCATCCTGATTTCCATAGTGTTTGTAAAAGTTTTCAATCCCATTAGCAATGGATGAGTACTCCCTTTTTCCTAAATCCTTGGTAGCATGAGTTATCATTTCTTTAAGTATTTTTCACCCATTTGTATTTTACTTTTTTGAGAATCATGTATTTAGTTCTATGCCCCATTTATTAACTGGGTCCTTTGTTTCCCTGATGTTCAGCTTTTTGAGCTCTTTATATATTTTATATATTAGCACTATATTTTTTGTGTAGTTGGTAAAAATCTTTTCCCTTTATTCACTCTGCTGCTTTGTCTGAATAATGGTGTTCTTTACCATTTTGAATCTTTTCAGTTTCATTAGTTTCCATTTGTTAATTGTTGGTCTTAGGGCCTGTTAGAAAGTCTTTCCCTGTGCCAATGAGTTCAAGACTATTTCTCATTTTATCTTCTATTAAATTCAGGCTACTTAGATGTAGCCTGAGGTCTTTGGTTTCTGGAGATTATTAATATGGGTCTGTTTTGATTCTTCTATATGAGTTTATTCAGTTTGACCAAGATGACTCTCTCATTCAACTTTTATCATGTATACTTTTTTCCTATAGTAGATTATAACTAACACAGACATCCACAACTGGACAATGTGTAGAGAGATTTTGGAGCACTCATTGTTGAATATGATGTCTTTATTAAACCCTTGCCCTCAGGACTCAGAAAGCTATGCAAAAGAGGAGGCAGAAAAAATGTAAGCATCCTAGGGTATGCATCATTCTAAGAAAACAGGGACAGGAGATATAACAATAATGATGCACACATGAACTCACATATTGTGACAACATTCTGAAAGGTGTAAGATGAAATCTCAAAGTAGCTTTGATTTGAATGTCACTGATTACTAAGGACACCTGGGTGCAAAAAATGACAAGAAATTCCCACAGGATGGTATAGAATATGTCTAGTAAGTATTTGACTGGGTAGCATCTTAAATATGGATTGCCACACTAAAGTTTCTTGGTCACAGACAACATTCTAACAGTTGAGCAAAGGTCAAACCAAGTGTCAAACATCTTTACAAATTGCTAGTCCTTTAGTTTTAGCTATTTTTGTTTAAGTTTACTTCACAGCTTTGGTTTTAACTCTCACAGTTTGAATGAGGACAATAGGTGGGCAAATGACATTATAGTAGAAACCCTCACTTACCTGGATAGAATCATTCAAAAGCAAGCCAGTCAATGTGAGACAAACGCATTCAGTTTTTCAAGAGTATGTTTTCATGCTTTCAACTTTTGTCTAAAAGCTTCAGAAGGTCATAAACTTCTTCCCTTGTCATAGGTGAGGTCAGGTGAAGGTATTTCCCCCCAATCAATTCTATCACTTAAGCAAGGCGTGGATACGTCTTTCATTTTCTGTTCCTTTACTTCATGACCTTGGTCATAGTCAGACATACAATGCATTGCACTGTTAGTCTTTCTGAATAGAAATGAATAAATTTGAATCACATGCCCTACTGGCATGTAGATGTTGCAGCAGAAATGCATTTCAATATTTGTGTGTCTATGTAGAAAGAAAGTTCAATAGGTGGGAAGAAAAAAGAAAAAGAAATGGAATCTTTTCTTACATTTCTTTATAGATAAATTTGGTTGCCCATATTAATTATGCATATATACTCAGTATTTAGTTATTGAATTGATTTGAATATAACCTCCTACTCCACACACATGCACACACACACACACACACACACACACACACACACATAATGAACAAGGGAAGCTCATGGACCCCAGACTTTTGAAACTGATTAAGCCAAAGAACACTGCTAGGAAACAAAAGTAAAGGAAATCACTTGTGGTCCTAAAATCGTATTGTTCTTATTCATGAACACACTGACCTTTACCAGATTTTGCTTGGATTTCAATGAACACATGTGAAATAGAGACTTGAAACTGATGTAACTTTCATACACAAAGCTCATGGCCTTTTATATCCTGTAGAAGATCAATTGTCTGTTATCAAGCTGCACAAATGTGAATGTGCTTCAGAACATAAATCACAATATTGTTTTATTTTTAATAAAGTATAGATTAGGTGACCTACTGATGCTCTTCTCCCTGAGAATACTAACTCTCACTCCTGCTTTTCTTCAGCTGCTTTTATGTAAGGTTAAGACCCTGAAAACATTATACATACTGAGCAAGATATATTTAGGAATATATGTATATATGGATATATATACATATATATACATGCAACAACAAATAGAAAAAGAGAAAAAGAAATTACACTTGGAAGAAAGGAAAGCAAGGATATCTATATCTATATATATCTATCTATATATCTATATCTATATCTATATATATATATATATATGAAAGGGTTTGGAGTTTGTAAAAGGAATGCAGAAATGCTGCAATTATATTATAATATCAAAAATAAAATTAAATACATAAACAGAGAGATGGATAGACAGACAGACAGATAGAAAATGTACCCTCTGGTTATATTTGTCTTCAATTTCTAGGTCTCACAAAACTCGCCTTGACATTAGGATACCATTAGTACACCAGGGATAAATATTGATCTACTACCCAAAGCCCCATAGATGTCCTAGGTCTCCTCACCGACACCCATGATCAGGGGATCTGGATCAGTCCCATGCTGGCGTCTCAGCCATCATTCTGGGGTCCATGAGCTTCCCTTGTTTAGATGATCTGTCTCTGTGGGTTTCACCTGCCCAGTCTTGACTCCCTTGCTCATCACTCCTCCCTCTCTGCAACTGGGTTCCAGGAGTTCAGTTTAGTGTTTAGTTGTGGGTGTTTGCTTCTGCTTCCATCAGCTACTGTTTGAAGGCTCTAGGATAGCATACAAGGTGATAGTCAATCTTATTATTGGAGAAGGACATTTAAGGTTGTCTCTCCACTATTGCTTATATTGCCAGATGGTGCCATCCTTGTAGATCTCTGGAAATCTCACTAGTGTCAGCTCTCTCCTCAAAACTACAATGGTATCTCCTGCTCTCCTCTATTTTTCCCCAGACTCAACCTTCCTCCTGGATCTCATGAACAGATTGGGAGTAAGATGGGAGGGGAAAGGGAGCTGGGAGAAGGGTGACAATTCTTTAAAACTGCATCCCTGGAGTTCTTTGAATATCTTGTAATCATCTCAGCTAAAAATAATATTTCTTCTCCCCAGCAGTTGTTACTGTTTGTGGAATCTTGGAGAGGTCTCTCGGGAACCTTGTAATTTTCTGGAATTTCTTGTGCCTTATAAATTGTATTCACTTCCGGAGTCTTGGGACAACCATCCTTCTTGAGAGAATATGTCAATTCAGAGATAACCAAAAATCACTGATGCAACCATATTTTATGCTTTTGATACTGTGCAATGTGAGAAAAATATTCAGCCAAAGTAGAAAGCAACATCAAATTTGAACACAATAATTAAACAAATGCCTCTACATGTACTTATATTCTGTAAGAGGAGTATCAGGAGCCTAGTTGAGTAAAATTTAGCAATGCTTTGAACTAATATATTTTTTACTGATCTTTTGTTTTCTTTTGTTCATTTTGGATTTGTTTTTGGCTATTATTGTTGAATCTTGGTTGGAAAATATGGCTGTAGCAGAAATAAATGTAAGTTAACTCTATCTGCTATCTATAATCAACTGGTAACTTGGACAGCTAAAGAGATTGCTCAGTAGGTAAACATTGATCATACCAAGTTTGAATCCCCAGAATCCATATAAAAGGTGGGAAGTGTGATGGATGCTTTTAGTCTTAGGATTGGAAGGGCAAAGCCAGATGATCTGCACTGCAAACTGGATAGTTAGGTTAAGTGGATTAGTGATCTCTAGGTTCAGTGTGATATCCACTCTTTATAGGTAGAATGAAGAGCAATTGAATCCATCTGACATCAGCTTCCATTTTCCACAAAGAAACACATAAGTGGACCCAAGCACATGTAAATACAAAACATATAGGTGGATGTGTCCTACCACACATGTACCTCACACTATGTTATATATGCTTTACTACTCTCAGCCCCAGGGACTCTGGGGACTGACTGTGAAATTGTTGCAAACATCGCATAATTGATGCATGCACAATCCATGCTCAATGAAAGAGTGACTTGTGAAAGCTAAGGCTTTCTAATAAACTGTTAAAGGAACAACTACCTGTGTTTTAGGAAGAAGGAATGTCAGCAATAATCCTCAGGAGCCTTCTCAGGCCGTCAGGGAAGAATGACAACACAATTAGACGGAAGGGGGGGCTGTTTAGAAACTCTATGAATTCATTTCCTGGTGAACCAAAAATGGCAAAAATAATGCCTAGAAAGTTCTTGTCTCTTGAAAGGTGATTTCTTTTATGTTGCCAACAGGACTGCTTCAGGTACCAAAGACATTCTTTGGAGAGAATTTCCAGATTATAACATTTGAAAAGGGAAAATATCAAAGTCTCAGGTGGTCTTTGCAGGAGGAAATATTGTGTAGTTCGTCTTCTGAATATATTTCATCTTGTGTTTGTGCACCAACCTGCTTTTAATTATATGATACCATCAAAAGCAGTAGCTATCTAAATTAGACTCCCTTGGAATGCTGTGTGATTTAATTTTTTCCTTTTTTTACTGCATCTGTTTTATTGGTTTTAGCTATTTTTGAAGATATATCATAATGCATCTTTGACTGCATTTTGTACATTACTTCAACCTGTATATTACTTGATATACTTTAACATCATAGTCCTGCTTCTAGCTTGTTACTCAATTCCATCTGTGTCTTGCTACTATAAGGAACTGTACAATAATGATGCTACGTGTTAACTCTTAGCATCACTGCTTTTCCAGCATGGCAGCTACTATGAACCTCCTGCCATTCTCAGGAGATTGCTCTGGATGCCTGTTAGGCTAAAAGCAGGAAATCATTTTGTCTGCAGCACAGAATTCCTGCAAACCCTGACTATGCACCAACAGCACAGTGTGTGTTGGCATTGGGCTTCCCTCCTGGGTACGACGTTTTGAGTATTGCTGCCATTTAAAGTCTGGAAATAGAACGGACTGGGTCCAAGTGGCATGATTGGTACAGGCAGAGCAAGTTTATTAGACAGACTGGGGTTTGCCCTTGGTCTTGAAAGAATTATTACTTAACTCTTAAACAATCTCTATTGTTGCAGGAAAGTATGAGGTCACAGCATCCTTTTTCTTCTGGTAGGGTTGCAGTAACCACAAACAGGACTCAGAATGCAAAATGTGATTTACGCTTCCTGTGCAAAGCTTATCATGCTTTCTGGTAAAACAGAACACAGCCTTAGTGCATTTTATTGTCATGTTAATTGTTAAGCAATTTAATATTCAATTTTATGTGGAGTTGTTACAGCTCTGTCATAGCAACACTATCATTTGCCAATGATATTTAAAACAATGCATGTGAGATGCTATCTTTTGGCACAAGATGGCACACTTTAACTTCAGAATTCTGATCTAATCACAACAAACTTTCTCACCGAGGATGGAAAACAGTCAGTCCTTCAGTCTCTTAGACCAGCAATCTGACCTCGAAACAGAGGAGGGAAGCTGAGAGATGCTTTGCAGCAAAGACAGGGCGTGAGTTACAGCAAAGAGGGAAGGGAAAATGTGGTTGAGGGGGCAACCTTTAGTTTAATGAATTTAAAAATGAAAAAGGTAATTCATTGTTGCCTTCCACATAAGTAAAGAACATCTCTAGAAATAGTTCTTTTATTTTAAAACCCGTGTCGCTCTGAATAACAGATTTCTTGAATCACATGAAGATGAATTGTGAATCCAAAAATTGTATTGTAACATAGATATTATGTTACTTGCAACTAGTTGCTGCTGTCTATACTGTGTGTGTGTGTGTGTGTGTGTGTGTGTGTGTGTGTGTGTGTGTGTGTGCATTTACCTCTTACAAGCAGCTTCAATTCTGATCTCTAGGCAACTCCCTGAAGAATTGTCTTCTGTCATTTACATGTACTGGAGGGTGTCTGTATCAGTGTGCCCTGTTACAGCATGTCCCCACTGTCTGATTCTACTGAACTGTACTCATGGGAAGGAACAGTGAGTGCTTTTGTTTTGTAAGATGCACGACCTTGTCCAAGGCCCTCACCCCATGTCACTTTCATACTTAGATGAGAGCATTGTTAAAACATCCTCCCTTGTTCTTCATTTTACTGAATGATTTTGGTAATATTCACAGGTATTTAATTTTATATTTTTAGGATAACTTCTTTTACAAAAAAATTAACTGCCTGGTAATTTCAACCTGTATGAAATGTATTCCTTTACTTCATTGTTTATATGGAGTATACAATAAGGAAATTGAAACTAAATTAAAAATTAGTATAGGGCCTGTGAAAATCACAGCCAAAGACCATCCATTATTCATATGTCATAGAAAGATTCACAGTGTGCCCAGACATATCCTCTCCTTATTAAAGGTTCTGGCAGTGTTACTTAATTAATGGAAATGTTATTTCTGCTTTTCTCATTTACAAAACAGCTATAATGGTTTTGCTTTACCTATTTCATGAGTGTCTTTCTCTCTCTCTGTGTTTTAGATTTCACATCTACTGTTATTAGTTCTTAATTGCAGGAATTAAATTCATTTTTTGCTAATGCAAATGGAAAGCAAATTGTGTAATGATACTTGATTTCTTACAGATAAGTGATGGCTGGAGAAGCAGAATTGGTTGTTACTCACTGAGCACAGCCAGCAACAGCAGCTCTCACCCAGCATGGACCACAGGAATCTGCAGCTGCTGCTCAGCTGTGTGCTCTCTCTCATGACACATTGATGGTGAGGCAGTACCAACTTGAAGACTCAGGCACCTTTACCATCCTGACTACAGGAGTAGAGTTGTTCAGCACTGCCATTCTCTCACATGACTCTACTCTGTGTGTGTACAACAAGAACTCAACATGACTTAGGAAAGGGAAGTGCAGCACCTCATGGGTGCAAGCAGTAAATCTTTGGAGAATTGGGTGACCAATGTGTGTACTGTGACAATGTGTAGATGTGGTTAAAGAATTTGAGATAGGTATAAACTTTAGACAGTTGCCCCAGTTTGCTTTCTGCTGTTGTGATAAACAGCATCCCAAAGCAACTTGTGGGAACAAAGGGCTTGACTAACATCAGATTACAAGGTGTTACTCAGGGAGGTCAGGGCAGGAACTCTGGGTAGGAACTGAGAGGTAGGACCTGGAGCCTAGGGAGTGGAAGAAGGCTGCTTATTGACTTCCTTTCTTTCTTATGTGATCAAGGAGCACCTGGTCAAGGTGCTGCCACTCCACATCTGCCCCTTCCCACATTAATCACTACTTAAGACAGTGCCTCATAGACATGCCCATGGGCCAATCTGATGGAGGAAATTCCTCAGTTGTCAATATAATTTGTGTAAAGTTGACAAAAACTATCACATCAGCTAAGAAGGGTTTTAATTGCTCTGTTATTTCAGAACTGAACACAACTATTGACATGGTCTTATGATACAGTTTTGATTGTCTTGAAGCTGACTATGTAGGGCAGGCAAACCTTGAACTTGGGCTGGGTTTACATTTTGTGTCATTGTAGCTTAAGCTTCATTTCTTTTTAGATGTACAAAAATATTCATTTTCTTTTATGTGTATGACTATTTTGTCTACAAGTATAGCTGTGTACACTGTACATTCCTGGTGTCCACTAAGGTCAGAAGATGGCACCAGAAATTTTCATCTATTGTCTTGAGCAGTTGTAACTTGGCAAGACGGTGCTGGGCAGCTAATGCTATAATCTGCAAGAACAATTGCTCTTATCTTCTCTATCATCTTTGCATCCCCAGCATCTACTTTCTCTGAACATCAGCACAGTTATAAAATAGGTTATATGTTCAAGATATTTTAATGCTTAAAATGTCTGCATTATTAAAAAGCATTTGGGAGATCTCAGTAATAAGCATGCTTATTTCTATATATTAGAAATGTTAATTTTAGTATATGAAGCTCAGTTTCATTTTAGAAGAGATGTGTTTATTATGTATCCCAAAGGTTTGAAAACTTCTTGGCACTGGCACAATATCAGTTGGCCTGATGTAGTAATACTAATAAAGCCAAGTTTTTTGCCTAAAGTGTGGGTTCTGATATTCTGAAGGACACTTTATTTTAAAGAAATAACCATTTTATCTAATAATAATGGTTCCTCTTAATAAAAGTATTATTTTTTTCCTCAGAATTTCCAAGACATCAGAATTTTACACAGAGGAAAAAAGTCTATAGCCTAAAGCCTCACAAGTACTGCTGAGTATTATTAACAGATTTTAGTTGATTACACACAAGTCTTAAATTGAAAGTTCTCATCCATTCTTTTCACCCTTGTGCCAAGCATCTAATTCCTTCTTTCTTTCTGAAGTCCTGTGTTTCAGCATGTAAAAATTCAGGTCTTGTTTCTTGACTGCATGAGAATCTTTTCTCTGTTTTCCAGTGTTGGTTTTTATGAATACTGCAAGGAACAGTATGGGAAATATGAGACCAGCTATTGTATTTTCATTAAATGTAAACATGTCATAGAGTGGATGTCCATAGCCTTTGTAGATCTTCTATATGATGTCTCCTTAAAAGCTGCAGTGGGAAGGTGCTTGGTCCTGTCTCAACTGAATGTGTCAGGCTTTGTTGACTTCCCATGGCATTCCTTTACACTCTTGAGGAGTGGATGTGGGGGAGGGTTGGGGTGAGGTGAGGTGAGGGGGAGGAGGGAAGAGAGGGGGAATTGTGATAGGTATGTAAAATGAATAAAACAAGCAAAAATACCCAAACAAAACAAATATTTAAATATTAATATCAAGAAAGAAGAAAATGTTGCAAATTTTATTGTGAACCTAAAGAGAAACATTTGTACAGAAAGGAAATGTTTTTGAATCGTTGAATTAATTATATAGTAACTAAAGCCAGACATAACTCAAAGCTTAGGACCAGGGTCTCAGACATACTAAAAGTTTCATTTTGTCTTTGCTTGCATTATTTTAGAATGCAGACAATAGCCATATGGCAGAGATAAAATAAGTCAAAGACTTGACTTCTTATCAGTTAAGGAAATCACCTGAGGAAGAAAAGGTCATATTCACTTTGATAAGTATATTAACAACATATGAGAATGTCATTTTAAGACTTTTTTGTTATTTTCAAGAAAGTTTTTAACAAGTATCAGCAGGCTATGACATCAGGATTTCCATACTTACATAAGAAGATTGTCTTTGTGCCACGGAGAAGATATAATTAGGAATGGTCAAACACAGTAGGACCACCAATTTGAAAGGTGAAATTCCCAAGCAAAGAGCTACTGCTTAGAAATAAAAAAGATCAGGAAGGAACAAGTACAGAGAAACCAACACTCTGCCTAATAACATTGTTAATCTCTATCATCTATCATCTCATCAATTTTACTAATGAAGTCCTGTGTCTCAAGTGAATCTCACATTTCACCGGCATGGAATAATAAATATAATAGCCATTCTTCCCAGTCTAGTTCTTCAAGATGCTGTCAGTTTTGCAAGCATGTAAACTGTTTTTCTTATTTGTTTGGGGAAGAGTTTGCAAAGGTCAGAGAGAAGCCACATGGCTGATAGTGATCCCCAGTCTATGAAATTGAGAATTACTAGTAAAGAGAGCTGTTTCTACTGGTTGGGACCATGTGTTTTTATTTTTGTTTATTTAATGCCTAACTTTTCACAACTGACAGGTCAACTGAACAAGATTTTTGGTACTGCTTTTTTCACAGGCAAACACAAATATTTTCATGTCCTCTTTATGCTTCCAGACTAAAATTTATTTGTTCATTCATTTATTTATTTAGTTTCATTATGCAGTGCAAATTGGACTCTAACTTCTGAATCCTCTACTTCTTCCCCAAGTGTTCAGATTATAGGGGTATGACACTGTACTGAGCTGCAGGTCAAGATTTTAATAGTAATCTCAAAAATATAGGAAATTAAAAAAGGAGAAAATGAAGTTGTTAGAACTAATTTTGATGTGTGATTACTTCTTGCTCCTCAACTATTTTAAACAGAACAAATCAAGCCCTGCATATTGAAGTGCAGAGTAAAGTCACAATGTATTTAAAGCTTGGTGCTCGTCCTCTCAAATGTAGTACCATGAGATGGCTCATGAAGGAATTTTATTTGGCTTAGTGCCTTTCAGTGCAGAAGCAACTAAGTAGTGGGAAAAATCATTACTTTCCAAAACATTTAGTAGGTGTCACATATAAGTAAGTATTTTAATGTCCTAATAATTTTCCCTTTACAAATCAACCATAAAATATAGAGATCAGGTTAATGAGCACACACATTATAAAGACACTTCTATTCCTTGATGCCATGCTAGCAAGTGTTCTTGCCATGATGCAGTAAAGTCTCTGGCCTTGGAATTGCAGAACACCCTGTGTGTTCAGTTGACATCCTTTCTATTGCTATCTGTTTGAGACTATGAACTAGAACAGATTGAAGGTTATATGTCAACTTCACAGACATCCATTTGATTCAGCTATACAAATTGCCATTATTTGAGCATTTATGAAACAGGAAACCATCAATTTCATGTAGCTCAACTCCACATGTAGTTTTGGATTGACACAAAATACGTGTAAATATTTATAAAGTATCCTGTCATGTCTTTATTCACTTACATGACAGGTAACTGTTTTGGTTTTTAAATAATAAGTTAACATTCTTAGTAAGGACATGATTTTAATACATTGGGATGTTCACTAAATCTAATGGACTAGAAGATAGTATCAAAGAGCTTACACAATAATGGTGCTTTTTATTGAACTTCTCTTTGTGTGCATTTATGGGTAGATGTGTGTAGGTGTACTTCAAAGCAGATTCATTTTCCAGATCTGCCAACATCTCTCCTCTCCTCTCCTCCCCTCTCTTCTCCTCTCGTCTCCTCCTTCACCTATCCATTCCCCCATCCCCTCCTCTCCTCTTACCTCCCCTCCTCTCTTTTTCTTTAAGCAGCATTTTTCATTTTGGTTTAATCACCAACCCTCCAAATCCCGACATATGTCCCTCATCACTCTCCTTCAAATTCATGACCCCTTTTCTTATTAATTGCTGTCACATGCATATATTCTTGCATATATATACCCAAATATAACACACTAAGTCTGCATAACATTACTTATATACATTTTTTTCTTAGGGTTCATCATTTAGCAAGTCTCACACGCATGACTTTTCAAATATGAGCTGAACTAAAACATCACCAATGAACGTCCCGAAGAGGATTGGAAAAAGCACACAAGGCCCCATCATAACAGAAAGAACTTTAGGCAACTGAGGAGATATGGGAGCATCCCAAAAGAATAGCACAGCAAGTGGTTGTCCAACGCTTTGCTTGATACAATATACCTCACTATCTGAGAGCTTGCCAATATGCTGGCTTGCCAACAAGTCACAATAATATGACTTCCTCATCCCTGACATTTTTTTTCCAAGTGGGTTCTGGAATCAAACTCTGATTCTTGTGTTTACAATTCAAGTGCATAATTTTCCCTGCCATCATCCCAGGCCCCTTATAAAATTTCTTTCAGTACAGTTAGAATACATACAATATTGCAAAGTTTCAACACTGTCACCTGAAGAAGCTGTCTTTCTCTTCAGTGTAGGTCACACACTCACATTCCCTCTATCTGGTTGTTCCTACATTTCCTCCACGTTGTCCATGTCTCCTTTGTGGTTTAGGATAACTGAATTTCAGAGGCCATGGTTTTTGGTGTTGGTGGTGGTGGTGAAAATTTTCCGTAGTTAGATGGTTAGTAATGGTGGATGCTCAACTTTGTGAATAAGTTAATGCATACCTAATATAGATGGTTGAATTTTAAGGGATGTGAACTCGTTTTTTTTTTAAATTACCCTTTCCTTATTTACATATAAATTTAATCTGTATTAACAATACTGTCACATATTGAATCATATTCCCTGGCTTCCTTATCTCCAGGTTAAAGTAGTTTTCCAGTCACCAAGATTTTATGGAAAAGATTGGTGATGAAACCTTCATGGCAGCTGTCCCTTCTTCTTGAGTTTATATTCTACATGGATAATCTCTGTATTATGAACTTTACTCCTCACAGTAACTCTGTATATTAGGAAATTTAAAAAAATCAATACTAAGTACGGAATAGTCTTACTTATTAGTGCAAAATTATTCCAAAGACATAAGTAGAAATTTGTTGGTAATAAAGTTCCTAGTGTGAGAACTGTTCTCCGGGTCTGCACACAATCAGTCAGTTGTTTTGAAAACTGTTGTTCTTCCAGGTGTATAGAAAGAACTGGTTGTCTAGGCACCTGAAGAGGACTGCATATCTGCTACTCCTTATAGAATTTAATGGGAAATATACCTAAAAGTCAGTGCCTTAAAATAAGAATCATATAATTCTATTTTACATATTTTATGAGAAGGGTTGGTTGATACTGTCCATGTGTCACAGCAGAAAGAAAAAAGAGCGTTGCTATTTAGCTAGTAGCTAGGCACAGGTAGATGGATTCTGTTGGTGCTAATCCAATTCTGACATATGTATATATTATATTCAGGAAAAAAGAAAAATTGCTATCAAGCCCTCCTGACATTTCCTTATTGAATATTAGCCATGCATTTGCAAGTTCTTTCAAAAATCATTTAATTTCTTGGGATTATAATATAATTATAACATTTTCCCTTCACTTTCCCTCCTTGGAACACTACCATATAAACTCTTCCATGCTCTCCTTCAAATTCATGGCCTTTTTTTTATTAATTGCTGTTGCATTCATATGTGTATATATGTATATATTTCTAATTTTATGAACTAAACCTGTTCAATTTGTATAAAGATACTGATGTGTGTATGTCTTCAGTGCTGACCATTTGGTAGTAGATAATTAATTGATGGTATCATCACTGGGAAAGACCATTCTTTGTTGCTTGTAAGAGGTAGAGACATAAGGAGACTGATGGGAAATTGTGCAACCTAGGATGTCAGAAGAGATCCAGAGAATCATTAGGTCATATTTGAAAACGTGTACTCCACAAAATTCGAAAATTTAAAGGAAATGGATGACTTCCTGGACAGCTATCATTTGCCAAAACTAAATCAAGAACAGATAAGCAACTTAAATAGACCTATAACCCCTATGGAAATAGAAGCTCTCATCAAAAGTCTCCCAACCAAAAAAAGTCCAGGTCTAGATGGCCTCAGTGCAGAATTCTACAGAAATTCAAAGAACAGCTTATACCAATTCTTCTCAAAGTGTTCCACACAATAGAAGCAGAAGGGTCTTTGGCAAACTCATTCTATGAGGCTTCAATAACCTTGATCCCCAAGCCACACAAAGATACAACTAAGAAAGAGAACTTCAGACCAATATCCCTCATGAACATTGATGCAAAAATACTCAATAAAATACTGGCAAATCGGTTCCAAGAACACATCAAAACAATCATTCACCACGATCAAGTAGGTTTCATCCCAGGGATGCACGGATGGTTCAACATATGAAAATCCATCAACGTAATCCACCATATAAACAAGCTGAAAAACAAAAATCACATGATCATCTCACTAGATGCTGAAAAAGCCTTTGACAAAATGCAACACCCCTTCATGATAAAGGTCTTGGAGATATCTGGGATAACAGGGACATACTTAAACATAATAAAAGCTATATACAGTAAACCAACAGCCAACATCAAACAAAATGGACAGAAACTCAACGCAATTCCTCTAAAATCAGGAACAAAACAAAGCTGTCCACTCTCTCCATACCTCTTCAACATGGTACGTGAAGTTCTAGCTATTGCCATACGACAACAAAGGGGGATCAAGGGGATACAAATTGGGAAGGAAGAGGTCAAACTTTCACTGTTTGGAGACGATATGATAGTTTACATCAATGACCCAAAGAACTCTACCAGGGAACTCTTACAGCTGATTAACACCTTCAGCAAAGTGGCAGGCTACAAGATCAACTCAAGAAAATCAGTAGCCCTACTATATACAGATGATAAAAGGGCTGAAAGAGAAATCAGAGAAACATCACCCTTTACAATTGCCACAAACAACATAAAATACCTTGGGGTAACGCTAACCAAACAAGTGAAAGACCTGTATCGTAAGAACTTTAAATCTTTAAAGAAAGAAATTAAAGAAGCCCTCAGAAAATGGAAAGATCTCCCATGCTCTTGGATAGGTAGGATCAATGTAGTAAAAATGGCAATCCTGCCAAAAGCAATCTACAGATTCAATGCAATCCCCATTAAAATCCCAACACAATTCTTCACAGACCTTGAAAGAACAATAATCAATTTTGTATGGAAAAACAAAAGACCCAGGATAGCCAAAACAACCCTGTTCAAAAAGGCAACGTCCGGAGGCATCACCATCCCTGACCTCAAGCTCTATTACAGAGCTATAGTCCTGAAAACAGCTTGGTATTGGCACAAAAATAGACAGGTAGACCAATGGAATCGAATTGAGAACCCGGGTATTAACCCACACACGTACGGACATCTGATCTTTGACAAAGAAGCTAAAAATATACAATGAAATAAAGAAAGCATTTTCAACAAATGGTGCTGACATAATTGGAGACTGGCATGTAGAAGAATGCGGATCGATCCATGTTTATCGCCATGCACAAAACTTAAGTCCAAATGGATCAAAGACCTCAACATAAATCCAGCCACACTGAACCTCTTAGAAGAGAAAGTGGGTGGTACCCTTGAACGAATTGGTACAGGAGACAGCTTCCTGAACATAACAGCAGTAGCACAGACAGTGAGATCAATAATTAATAAATGGGACCTACTGAAACTGAGAAGCTTCTGTAAGGCAAAGGACACAGCAAGACAAAAAGGCAGCCCACAGAATGGGAAAAAATATTCACTAATCCCACATCTGACAGAGGGTTGATCTCCAAACTTTACAAAGAACTCAAGAAGCAAGTCTCCAAAACACCAAAGGACCCTATTAAAAAGTGGGCTGCAGAACTAAATAGAGAGTTTTCAATAGAGGAGTCTAAAATGGCTGGGAGGGTCTTGAGAAAGTGCTCAACATCCTTAGCCATCTGGGAAATGCAAATCAAAACAACTCTGAGATACTATCTCACTCCTGTCAGAATGGCTAAAATCAAAAACACCAATGACAATTTATGCTGGAGAGGATGTGGTGAAAGGGGGACACTCCTCCATTGCTGGTGGGAGTGCCTACTGGTTCAGCCACTTTGGAAATCAGTATGGAGATTCCTCAGAAAAATGGGAATAAACCTACCACAAGACCCAGCAACTCCACCCATATATCCAAAAGATGCCCATTCATACAACAAAGATGTCTGTTCCACTATGTTCATAGCAGCTTTATTTGTAATAGCCAGAACTTGGAAGCAACCTAGATGTCCCTCACCCGAAGAGTGGATAGAGAAAATGTGGTACATCTACACAATGGAGTACTATTCAGCAGAAAAAAATAATGGAATCATGAGATTCGCAGGCAAATGGATGACACTAGAAGAAACCATCCTGAGTGAGGTAACCCAGTCACAAAAAGAGAAACATGGCATGTACTCTCTCATTTATGGATTTTAGACATAGATCTGGGGAGTGCCAGCCTACAATCCTATGGCCAGAGAAACAGAAACTTCATTTAGTGGCTGATCGAAGAAGAGGCAGACTCCCTTGGTTAAGTACTGAGCTGAACTCAAGAAAGCCAGTAACAGAGAGGGAGGACTGATGATCAAAGGGATTAAGACTGGGCTGGTTTAACCCCCAGAAACAGCTGACCTGACAAAGGTTAACTCTTGAATCCCAGGCATCACCAGCATGGGACTGATGAAGACCCCCTTAATGTGAGTGTCAGTGAGGAGGCCTAGGGAATCTATTGAGCCTTGGGCAGCAGATCAGTACCCATCCCAAGTATACACACGGACTTTGGACACCCATAGAACAATGTGAGGTGCACTCTCACCCTGAACTCTTGGGGAAGGGTCTAGGCCCTGCCCTATATGAAATGACAGACTATGGACACCCCCATGGAGGGCCTCACCCTCCCTGGGGGAATGAGGGGATAACGGGGGGGTTGGGAGGAGGGCATGCAAGAGGGGAGGGAATGGGAGAGGGACCTGGAACAGACTTGTGAAGCAACCTTGTTTCTTATCTAAATTTAAACTGGAAAATAAAATAAAATAAATAGTGTCTCATCTATATGACTACCTAAACATGCACTAGACAAGGATAACAGACTTGCTGGCATACTTGGGGAAATCCCCGAAGGTCCTAACTTTATACAATGAACTAGAGTCTTCTGATATATTACCTGTTGTTTACGGCTTAAGCCCAGAACTTCATGTTTGTAGTTTTCTTACTTTATCATTCTGAGTAGTCACTAGCCAGCCCCGATGCAAGCTGAAGGGACTAAACCTGTGTGTCTATGCAAAGTGTCAGAGCACACATGTTCATATTAGATGCTGTAGCTTTAGCATATGACTTTGGGCCTTTGGCTGACCTTGCTGTAGAATAGTGAGCACTTGTTCTTTGGACATCTGGAAAAAGAATGAGAATTGGGGCATTAAAGCTTTTTGAGAATATACAGAAAAGTATCTGGCCAAAACAACATGAGCCTGCAAGGAAATCTCTGTGGGGGAATGTTCATCACTGGGATCATTCATTGCTGCCCTTCTAGTGTATCACAGTGTGTACCAGACATACATGAGACCCACCAGTGAAAATTTATTGTTAATACTAGAGTGAAATTTTGCTTATATGTGGATTAAAATTTATGTTTTATCAACAACAGCTAAAATATTGTACAAATAAACTAAGCTTTCCAGTAAGTGACCTCTTTGAAGGGTTAGAATAAGTGAAATTAAAATTTTTAGAAATTATTTTCAATTACGCATAGGTGTGTAAGGGTTACAGCTGTGTACAATTGAGTAGAGGCAGGTACTCTTGGAGCCTAGAGGTGATCGATGATGGAGTACTCTGGAGTTGGAGTTACAGATAGCTGTGATATGCCTGACAGAGTTGCTTTGAACAGTTGGGTTATCTGAAAAAGTCCTTCAAGTATTTAACTGTGAGCCATCTTTCCCACCCCACACAGTGAGTAAACATTAAACAAGATATTTGGGGACCTGGAATCTTTAAGATGGAAATTCCAAGCTGATAAAAAAGAAAAGTAATGAAACAAGTTTTATGCTATCTGAAGTAGGAGCTGGTACAGGAAAAGCATAGCATTTGAAAGGAAGGCTCACTGCATTTTTGTTTATAAGTAGGGCATTCCCTGCAGCATGAGATCGAATCCATTCATCTGAACATTTCAGCATTCTAACTATCACATTTGATAAGAAGAGATGTATCTTTCAATTCTGCCTTCTTTTTAGGTTTCTCAAAGCTGTTAAGAACCTTTGTGAACATTATTCAACTGCTGGTGTGTGTATACCATCTTTAATCACAAAACATTCTGTTTATCATTATCATTAAAATGTTTTCCAGTACTGATTTGTCACATATTCTTCTTAGTATGTATAAAACACGTAGTATGTGCCAGAACTTCGGAGGTTAAGGCGAATTGCTGAGAATTACCAGAAGTCATGTACCGCATTATGGTTTGTATCTTTATATATTTTTTTGTCTTTTCTGTTTGGAATAGAATTAGACTTCAAAAACTCTTTTGACCTTCCTCAGGAAGTTTCCTATTCATTAGTTAGGACAAGACTCATGACTACTACCTGGGACTGTGAAGTACAAATTTGCCTAAGGTGCCAGAAGCACTGTCACATGGTGTCCGATGGCTTTAAAAATAAACACTGTCATGTCTGAACAAGTGGAAGAAACAGCTGCCCTGCTGAGCTACAGCTCCTTCTCTGTTTGCTGTCCAGAAGCTCTGCCTGGGGTTGAAACTCTGAATGCTTCCCTGAGATGTCTAAATGCATCCCTTGCTGGGAAGCAGGATGAAAACTAGAGGCTTCTCATGGTCTGAATTTCCTGGCAATATTATTAACTTTTACAACTTTTTCTCCCAAAAGCAACCATACAGAGTAAACAAAGAAATAAAGCAGTTCTTTTGGCATGCATCATGGTGTGAACTTTAGTTCCCCTCTTTCACTTTGAGGTTTAAAGAATCTAGGACAAAATGGTGCTTTGTGAAAGGTTTCCCTTGGTGTTCCTTCGAGGCTTCATCTACCCAGATTCTACTGACATACCCTACTTCATGCTCTGTACCCAGGTCTTAACACTGTCCTTATCGTCCCTGTGTTCAAATCTCTTGGAAGCCACAGAGTTATTATTTCACATTAGCTGTTAGAAGTGGCTTTCTGAGAAGCAGAGGTATTTTCTAAAATAATGCACTGCACATTTGAAATAAGACATCTGACCTAAAATATGGATACTTTCAAAAGCAACTTTAGACTACTCACTACAAGAATCATATATATTTTGAGAAAAAAAAAACAAAAGGTGTAACAACATGTAAATATAAATCTAATATTTTATCACAGTAATAGAGTGATGTACATTTGATTGTATGAAAATTAAGCCTGGGTAATTAAATGAATGAGGACTCTACATTGAAAGTTTAGTCTTATATTTAATTTATGGACACCTGATCCAAAATAGTAATGTTTAGAACTAATTGCAAATCTTGAGACTACCAGTATTTATTTTGATAATGCTATATTCGCTTATAAAATATTGTGGGTATAGAGAAGTGGAGAAATGGATAAAGCAATTTGAATGGATAATGCAACTCATGGTAGAAGCAACTGCTTTTCCCCAAGCCTGCTCTTTCTGTTCTCTTGAACTTTTCATATCTGTCACAGCCAAGTGATGAAGAATGTATCAGAGCTCCTGTTCAATTCCAGGTAGGTTCCAACATACAATAAACACATAATGAAGAAAGTCATTCATAAGCCTGAGCTTGTGATCTCTGGAAAATAGCAAGTATCTTTTTAATCAGATCCACTTAATATTCTTCAATGAGGAAGCCAGTTTTGCATGAAGCAAGAGGAATGAGAAATTATGCTATCTCCTACATGTAGTATATGAACACAGCAAAGACTTCTATCTGAATTCTAGAAGTAAGGAGAGCCGAAAACCGTGTTGATATTCAAAAGTCACATGAATAAGGAAATCTAATATTCTTTTACTGATTTTTAAATTGTCTCTATCTTTTTACTCTTTTAGCTACTCTGCTAACTCAGCATTTGGAGGGGAAAAAGCAGAAACCAGTAAAGGAACAAAAATAGCTCCTGCTCCTACCTCATGGGACACATAAGTACCAGAAATATACAGAGAGAAATTACAAGTTTAACATCTGGTATGAACCATACAGTAAGGTATATGATCTTGTGATGGGAAAACTTCATGTTTCCACAATACCAAGGCACTGGGAGAGGGATGGTACATCAGAGGATGCTGTTTCTGCTGTGATATGCCATGGACCCATTGCCCTTCAGGTGTTAGTTCCAAGCCGTATAGGACAAAATACTACTCTTGCAAAATTCTTGTGTTACTGAGACACACTTCCCAAATGCTTGAGAGTTGTCTCACTGATCACTCCATATGAACGTGAAAGAGTGAGGATATATTTGCATTATTGATTGCATACACAAAGAAATCTTGAAGGTCTCAAGATGACCATTTTCTGAAGGTAAACATAACGAATGTGATCGTAGTGGACTGTGAGTCTCCACCATTCCCTATTTATCTAGTCATAAATACCCTCATCTTTTTTTTTTTTGGTTTTACGAGACAGGGTTTCTCTGTATTGTTTTGGAGGCTGTCGGTCCAGCCTAGCCTCGAACTTACAGAGATCCGCCTGCCTCTGCCTCCCGAGTGCTGGGATTAAAGGCGTGCGCCACCATCGCCCGGCTACCCTCATCTTTTTAAGTTTTTTTTCTCATTATGAATGACAAATAGTTTCTAATCACTTTTGTGGATTTAGAAAGTATTCAATCTTTATCATTGAAGATATCACACTGACATTATGGTCTTTTATTAGAAGTTAATTTCTACATAGTTTAAGGTCACCATAGCTATTAAACTGTTTAAACAGCCATCACCTTGCTATTAAATTAATCTGAGGTGCTATTTGGAATAGCATACGCCCTTTGTACATGACCTGTACCTCTTCTTAAATTGGAGAAGTAATAAGGTTGATGAATTCTGTAATATAACTAGCATATAGGCTAAAATTGGAACAAAATGATGTCAAAATGTACATTTCTCCCCTGATATTTCACATTTTTAAACACTGTCAGTAGGAGCTATGCTTTCATCCTTCCTTTGGGGTTTGAGATCAGTTTCCAAATGAACTGAAAATAGGAAATTATCAGTGCTGAAATTTTCTTCACCTTCCATTGTTCTGCATACTTTAAAATTCTCAGATGGCTTAGTCATCTCCAGGAACAGGAGCCACTTCATAGTTTGCACTGTCTCTCCTTCTGATTTCTGCCCTGATAATCTTATGGAGCCTGGCCCTTGGTCTCAGTGTTGTCTCAGGTATCCTCTGCAGCACTAGGGCTTGGAAATAGAGTGCACAGTTTCAAGCTTTCTTAAGCTGATGCTGTCTGAATTTAACGGTCTCGTTACTTCTGTTGCATAACTATAGTGTACATCAGATACAGTCATCTCTACACCCGATGGATCAGCACAGTTAGACATCTCAAACCATAGAATCATGGAAGTAATTTGATATATGTCATATTTGGTTTCAACTATAGAAGTATGCTTAAGTTGTCTTTCCTGAGGGCAGCACACACATTTTGTGTGTGTGTGTGTGTGTGTGTGTGTGTGTGTGTGTGTGTAACAGGAAAATTCTCTTGCAATTAGCAAGGATGATTCTGTTTTAATTATACAGTTGGGTTTCCTAGTGGATCAACCCTCCATGCTCCTAGGACTATGTGACAGTCGCATCAATTTGTTCAACTTTTATCAGTACTGCTTTGCTCATGTTCACTTAATTTTCCAGGTGCCTTCAGTTAGTCTTCAACCCCTCTGACCACCGATTTCTTTGTCTGTCTGCAGAATGAGCTAAGCTGTAAGGTCTCTGGGTTCTAATCCTGTGGCGGATGTCAGCCTTTCTGCTAACGATGTAATCCCTTAGGATTTTTATCCTGAGCATTGCCTGTGTTGACATTTATTTGAGTAAAATTATAGTAACCTGCTGTATATGTTTGCATGGACTATGTTACCTCAAGTGTAATATTTTAATATAAATCTAATGATTTATTAAGTGTACAAAGTGATAAAATATAAACTGTGGGACTTAGTAAACTGCGTTAGTCATCAATTTTCTTAACTATTTCAGTCTTGCAAGTACAAAACCTTATAGTTATACAATTTAAATAATTGGCTTGGTGATATGAATCTTATTGATTTATACGAGTGATGGAAATCATGGGGAGCCCATTTAGTCACCCTGTATTCCAGATGCTGAGCAGTTGACAATATATTAAAGAGCTAAATGAGAATTAAGGTAGTCCAAACACTTTATTGATCATAAAATTGTATTTAAGAACTTACTTGGGCAAAAAGTTGAAGTTTTATGTAGTCTCTATCAAATTGTGAACATTAGAACTTACTACTCATAATAGGTTGGATTCACAGGGCTTAGCTAGTCATATTCCTGAAGGGTAATCTGTGCTATATTGTAGGGGAAGCCTTTCTCATTGAGGTCACTGAGTAAAGCAAAATGGAATGATACAGTAAAAGCAGAGAAAGAACTGAGGACATTGCAGATACAGAATCCATAGCGATGAGAATACAGTGACTTTTCTTCTCACGAAGTTCAGAAGCTGTAGGAACGACCTGGCTGGTACTAAATCCTGCGAGAGTTGCTCACACATCATCTTATTCTGGCATCACTACTTTACAGGTTTTCCTCATAGGCCTGAGGAAACCACAGCTTCTCCCTACCTCAAAGCCACTAACTCAGCCTGCACGTTACACTAGTCATTTATTAATCCTTTGCAGAATTAAAAATCTCACTATTCAGCCCAAGAATATGAGTATGAAATTAGGTCATGAGAGGAGTCATGCAATGGCAGAGTATTTGTTGATTCTTTCTGTGACAAGTATCTGGCAGAACTAAGAGAGTAGGAGAGCAGAGAATGTTTTTTGCCTCAAAGTGTAGAGGCTACCATCCAGCATGGGGGTGGGACATTGTGACAGCACCATGTCCAGTCTATGATGGGGGTGGGACATTGTGACAGCACCATGTCCAGTCTATGATGGGGGTAGGACATTGTGACAGCACCATGTCCAGTCTATGATGGGGGTGGGACATTGTGACAGCACCATGTCCAGTCTATGATGGGGGTAGGACATTGTGACAGGACAATCTCCAGTCTATGGAAGCAGAAGTGCATGCTTTAGGGTGACAGCAAGGGCTACAAAAGGAAGGAGAGAAGAACTACACTGAAAATTCTTCTACAGCCAATTAGGCTTCATCCCAGACAGTACCACTGTCATGGTTCAAAACACAAGTTAAAAAAAGGTTTACACACTCATTCCCCAACAGAACAACGTATTCAAATAGACAGTATTTAGCTTTATCTGGGTCATATTCATATAAAAATAAAAAAGTACATTTTGTATAATTTCCATGTGGGATCTTGAATGTGGGATTAATACCCTTTTTTTCCCTTCCTATTGGCATCACTGAATCTGAAAAGTTGGGCTCCTCCTGAGCCCCCTAACAGCTTTCAAAGGCTCTGTGGATATGTCTGTGCCTTTTACCACTTCGGCCCTGGCTCCCACGAACAGGCTGTTTGGAAAGCATGTGACCTCCAGCTAGGGCCATGAATAGATCAGCAAGAGGTAAAACCTGGCTGAGAGAAACGCCCATTTAATGGCTTAGCTGTGCAAGCTGTTGAAAAAGTCAGATAACAAGTTCTGTCAGACATGTTGTGAAGGAATAGCAGTTGCTTGAGGCCAGAAAGTGCAGTATTCAGGGAGGCCAGAACTATGCTTCAGTAGGTTAATAGGCCCCTCTTCACCAAGCTGATGTTGAGAGCATACTGGGAGGCCTATTACAAACTGAAACAATGGGGTGTTTGCTTGCTTGTAAATGTCTTAGCTGCTCCAATAATTATTTTATATAGAACAGTTGAGATAAAATGAAATTGAATTTTATTTCTCAATGGACAGTATTGTAGCATTCTTGCCTCAGAGATATCCTACTAAAGACATATTTAAAAGAAGTAATCTGGTAAATGTATTCATTGTGCCATTTATATTTAGGAAATGAGTTTGAATTTGTGTTGAGCTAACAATTAAATTGTTGACATTGGTTAACATGAGGTGTTATGATATTTTGCTGTAATTCAGGAACTGTGCAGTCTTCTTCAGTACTGACTATGCTGTCATTTATTGTGGCTCTGATAAATCCCTTTGACTAAGAGCAACCTAGGTGAGGAAAGGGTCTATTTACCTGAATTCCAGGCCACAGGCTACCACTGTCATTATGTGAGGAACTTGAAGGCATTCCTTCCTGTTAGTATACAAGGCATTACAGCATTGCATCCACACAGGAAACTCTTTTCACAGCCAGATAAGTGTGACAGGAATCATGAATGATGCTGCTTCTTGCTTGGCAGGAAGGTCCATGAGGAAGCACCTTTTCTGTAGTTCAGGATCACCTTTCCTCGAGAATGGTGCTGCACACACTGGGATAGGTCCTGATGGATCAGTTAACAACCAAAACCGTTTCCTGCAGAAAGGTTCTTAGGCTAGTCTGATCTAGGCAATTCCTCAACTGACATCCATTTGCTGCACAGATAATTCTCAGTCTCTCAAATTAAGAGAAATAAAAATAAGCACAAATAAAGCAAAATAAAGGAAAGAAATACGCATCATTTACAATTTTGTCTGGTTTTTGTCAAAACAAAACTTTACTCTGATAAAGATCTTAAATTGTAGCAATGTAAAAATGGTGAAGAATATTTCCTATGTATTGCATAATCCCAGCATCTGGAAAGGTTTTGTCTTCACCCACACCCTGGGCCACAGGAGGACACCCCTTTTCAAAGAATGAGTGACTGAAAGGAAGTCAAGGATGCAGTTTTTGATAGAGCACTTGCAGAGCATCTGCATGGCCCTGAGTTCCATCTGTAGTACTTGAAAAATGATAAGATAAAACAGGCGAGCACACACCCCCCACACACACACATACACACACACACACTCCCCCCAGATACGCACACACTCACACTCACCCCCCCACACTCACTCCCTCCACACACATGCACACACTCAGACTCATGCCCACACTCCCCCCAAACACATGCACACACTCACACACACCCACACACATACCCCCACACACCCACCCACCCACACACCTACACCCACACCCTCAGACCCCCCACACACATGAGAGAGAAAGAGAGATAACCAAACAAAACAAAAAAGCACAAAGTAGAGAATGAATTACAACAAAATGATCAAGCTGAAGGTACAATTCTGCTTGAATGCAAGGAAAGGCCTTAGGTAAAGTGTAGATTTTTAAACAATAAGGTTGTATTTTAAAGAACAGCCGGGAAGAGGGAGGGAATCAGTCATGCCTGAACAGGTTGTGAATCCACTTTCCCTGAAAAGACCGTTAATTCCTGTTCCTCTGCCCTTTGCTGCTCTTTTTCTGCCCAGGTTAGGTTTTAATAGTGTTAGTTTTTAGGAGTTTCTCTGCTATGGAAAATAAAACTCGAAACTTTGTGATTAAAAACCTTTTCCTGAAATGTTTTTTAACCTAGACTAAAAACAAAAGAACTACATGGTATAGCATTTTTATTTTAGCAAATACTAAAGTATTACAGATATGTGAACACTGTACAAAAAACAAAATGCTTTAATTATTAAATTGCAGGTAATATTTTCTTTTTGGACAACAAATTCTTTCTACAGAGATACCTTACTCATAAAAATGGACTGGTCATTTAATATAGTAAAATAACAGGCATTAATGCAAAATATACATGAAGGAATATAGATTATTTCATAAAAAGTAATATAATCATCACTAAAGATGAAATTGCTGATATTTATAAGTACCTACACTGAAACATTAATTCAATTCTTAAATACTTATAGGAAGGAAAATTCTCTAATAAAATAATACAATTCAAATTCAAGGTCATTTTTGGGGTAGTTCCTCCTAGTACTTATGCTATTTCTACCTATTTTTAATTTATATTAATAATAAACTGCTCTAAAATGATATATTTGGTAAATATGTCTTATTTTTATGATAAATAGATAACTACCAGAGTCTTTCCTTAAAAAGTCCAAAATGATTAGCACGAAACTAGAAGACATGGATCAGTTTACTCCCTGCCTTTGCAGAGGGATGACTCTTGCCTTAAAACGGAGGCTAGGGTTATTGCTTTCCTGGGAAACAATGGCTTTGGGCTTAATTCTCAGCAGGAATGATATAGGTAGACTAAAGGAACCACACCATATCCCCTAATAAAAACTTACCCTTCAAAATGTCTATCGAATTGATGTATCCAGGCTTAAGAAATATGACCCAAGAGAAATAATGGGTAAACATTTGGGTATTGAAGGAGGAAAAGGTGAAGAAAGCCTTGCTAATATTTTTGTCTGTTATTTCATATGTTTGAATTCTGTGCACATGTACTTTAATTCCTCTGGGGTGGGCGTAGGAACAGCTCTGTGAATGGTAAGGAGATGCAGGTTTATGCTGGGTTTCCATCTTCTGGATTATGTGAGTGTGCATTTAGGTCCCTTAACTGAGAACGGATGGATTGCTGTGCTATCATTAGAAGGACATTTTGTGCTAACTTCATAGTCAGGGTGGTAAGGACAACTTGAATCTGAGTCCCATTCTCCCCTACATTCTTTCAAAGAGGATGGGTACGGCATTTATAATAATGGAGAAAAAGGGTCCACTGCTAGCTGTGCAGTTGGTTCCTCTGCATTCTAGAATCTGACATGATACCTTAAAGACAGGAGCAGATTATCTCATTCCATTATGTGGGTGTTAGGAATGGAACTTGGGTCACCAGGCTTGGCAGCAAATGCCTCAGTGCTGAGTCATCTCCTCCTCCTGAAGGCATACTCTTCAATTGTACTAAATAATCTTTAATATTCTTAGCCTCTTGATTTTCTGTCTTATGCTATCTCCTTTGTACCAGAGGTATGACAGCATGTTTCCTTTATAAATATTCAGAAAAAGTTTGTCAGCTAAAGGAACACAGCAATAAAGTGATCCCAAGAACATTCTTCTATGTTCGTATCAGTGCCGTGCTCAGTCACCATCAGCTGCCGCCTCTGCAGTAGATGGGAACAAATACGGAGGACAATGTACAGTGAGAGACCATCGAACACACAGTTCCAACTCAGATGGCTCAGCCAAATCCTTCTCCTCGGGGCTCAGGGAAGCGCTGAAGAGGAGGCAGCAAGATTCTTAAACCACTGGGCTAGAAGAAACAAAAGAAAGAAGGCCATCTAAACGCAGCACGATTAGTACACATATGAACTCACCGAGAGTGCGGCAGCATGTACCGGTCCTGTACAGGTCTAAGCCTGATGGGCTTGCAGCCCTGAGAGGGGAAGTGGACATTAAGTCCACATGTCTAACCCAGAAGATTTCTCCAATTTATAACCACTCAAAAAGGAAAAATTAGTTTCCCCATGAGAGTTCGAGTATAGAAACTACACTTAACCTCCATGCACAGTAGTAGATAGACAACACAAAACAAACTCAGTGGAGGTTTTTTGCATCATATTGCTTTGTCTTGGCATTTAATCTTTTAGATCTTTTGCTTATATACTATTGTTTCTGATTTTGTATCTTTTTGGTATTTCTGTGTGTCACTATGTCTCTGCACCCGCGTTTCTTATACTTTTTAGGGAACTCCCTATCTATTGCTTGTTTTTAATTTTTTCTCGTTCTGGTTGGCTTTTATTTTATTTCACATTTATGTATTTAAGTTTAAAAGATGCCCATTTATTTTATAATGTGAGAGAAAAATGAGTGTGGATTTGGGTGGGTGGGGAGGTAGAGTTGGGGGAAGGGAAACCTTGGTGAGAATATATTATATGAAAACAAAATCTATTTTCAATAAAAGAAAAAATAAACAATAAAATGAAGAAAAAAATTTTTTTGGTTTTCGAGACAGGGTTTCTCTGTATCGGAGGCTGTCCTGGAACTCGCTCTGTAGACCAGGCTGGCCTCGAACTCACGGAGATACACCTGCCTCTGCCTCCTGAGTGCTGGGATTAAAGGCATGTGCCACCACTGCCCGGTGAAAAAATTCTTTAAAAATGTTTTGTTATTTGAATCAGATCACCCCTTTGAAGCAAAGAACATGTTCAATGCCTTCATTTATTTATTTATTTATTTATTTATTTATTTATTTATTTATTTATAAAATCTATTCTTTCTCTCAAACTGACACTTTAAATTATCCGTATGTTCTACATCATACCGAAATAGTAAGTAATCACTGTTTACCTACTTTGGTGAACTCCGTTTTTATATTGCTAAGCCAGTGATGAATGGAATTATAGCTTCGGATGAGTGGGACAGGCTTGCCAGTCTAATATTCTAGAGGCAGAGGCAGGAGTGTCATGAACTTCAGGACGATTTTATCTACATAGCTGAGTTTTAGGACAACCAGATCTACATGGTAGGGGGCATTTCTCAAAAAACAAATCAATATATAGTAATAAAGAATATATGCTGGGAAAGCAGTAGCACTAAAGCCTTTAATCCCAGACCTTGGGAGATGGAGGCAGAGAGTTTGTTCTGAGTTCAAGGCCAGCCTGGTCTACAGAGTGAGTTCCAAGACAGCCATGGCTTCATAGAGAAAATCTGTCTTGAAAAAAACAAAACAAAACAGAAAAGAAAAGAATGTGTACTCTATTTTCTCTCTTCCTAGAGGGTAAATATTCTTTTCCAGTCTTCTGTTGGGGTAAAGGATCACAATACACTGATGCAGTTTCTAATAGTCTATTCATGGCAAATCAGAGTAACAAACGGTGCTCTGGGTGGAATCATGTGCTCTGTTACTATTTACATGCTGAAACCTGCACACATCTGTTAGAAAGTCAGCCCTGTGTGGGAAATAATGTTATGAGGGTGCAGCCCTCTTGAGGGCATTAGTTGGAAGGGATGTGAGAGAGATGATCTCTCCTCATAATGTGAGTATTTAAAAGTTGATAACCACACTAAACCTATGGCAGGATACTAGCCAGAAATTCATCCATGCATCTCTGAGTATTAGATCGGTGACCTCAGAGCCTGTTAGAAATGTTTAACATACCAGTCCATGGTATTTATTATTAAGCAGCCCAGGTATACTATTTATTTTTAAATAAGTGCTTCTTATTCTTTTAAATTTCTGTTAAATTATATCTTAAGGTGTCCTTAAGGACATTACCTCACATTGGTAAGCTATGAATATAGCATTCAAAACTATCCCAGATATCCAATAAAGTACAAATTACTGTGAAAAACCCTGTCTGCTTTATTTTTCCCATAGTGTCCTCTAGGGTGCCCATACCAGCCGATCTCTATTAAATATGAATGAACAAGGAGATATATGAGCAGAGTGATAAAGGAGTAAACTTGTTAGTGGTATTGTGGGAGACTAAAGGCGTGGATCAATTCTCTGCTGCAAGTGATGAGAATTCTGGATGATTGAGGATTTTCATTTCTAAACTCTAAGCAGGTAAACTCTGAAAGTGGTTTGCACAATTGAAACCATTACTGAAACAAGACCTTAATCAACTTCAGTTTGGCTGAAGATAACTCTGGTATGTCGTGTGGCATGGAATCAGAGAATAAACACACCCAGGGGAAAGCAGTCTCTAGGATATTCTCTCCCTATGCCACAATTTGATGGAGATATATTCAGAGGAAGGGCAAGAAATCCATTCTTACCCTAACCAATGGACTTTGAGGACTCTAAATCTGACATCATCCGGCTGAGTAGCCACAGATACAGCAAAGTCTGCACCAACAACTTGAGGCATGATTCCACACTTTTAAGCTTATAGTCTGAAACATGGTTGGTTCCCAAACCCAGAAAGAAAAGAAGTAAATTCATAACTGCCAGGCCATTCTGACTTGCTTCAATTCATTTCCCTGCATGTAGGTTTTTGGACTCTTAACAATAGAACATGCTTAGAACATTACTTCATATAACAGATTACAAACTAAGTGTTGTTTTCTCATAAGTAGATTGCAGTCTTAAACCAATGGGGAAAATAGTTTTGAAAGATATTCTAGCAATTCCTTATTAAATAACTAGATTAACAAAAAGCACAGATAAAATTAGTATGGTAGACAAAATAAATACAGAAATTACTACTATTTGGAAGCATTTAATGAATTTAGCACAGAAACAGTACTGTAAAGGTGTCGAAATAGAAAATCCAATAAACAAGTATTTTTGTAGGACCACATATTAGTGCATTAATACACGTGATAAATTATAATAGAATGTTGCATCTGTACACTAAAAATGAGGATACAAAATACTATGGATTAACAAAATCAATGTAAACAACTTAATTCAATGTTGACTTTAATAATTATGTATTTCCCAGTTTTATCAGAGTATAACTTCTCACACACACACACACACACACACACACACACACACACACACGATATGTAGCATGAGGCTTGACTTGCGTATTGATAAATGCTGAATGAGATTAGTCTATCATCCTTCATCAGACAGACATTGCCACAACCAGAACCACAGTGCCCTCCATTTATACCTCAGGACCAGTCTGGTGAGACAGAACAAGCTGTACAATCAAGAGGAGAAACTTTGTTACTCACAAAAGGGCATCAACAATCAGCAGAGGCCTGGGATCCATGGGGAGCCAGCTCAGAGCACCACAGGGAAGCTGCTCAGGACAGGCGCGGTCTCATCTGTGCACACTCCTCCTGACCCCACAGTGAAAGCTCTCTGCTCTCAGTTGCCTGCATCAGGATACTTGGATCACTGAGTCAAGGTTACAGGATGTCCTGTTACAGGAAGGGGCAGACAGAGGCCACGCTGCTCCCATGTCTCAGGAGCATGACTTCTCAGCACATTTTGTAGTTATCCTGGTTTTCCTTGGCAGGGAAGACACGATGATGATGAGAGGCTCCATGATACAATCCCAGTGAAAAATAACAGTAATATCCGAGGCAGTTTTTAAATCCAATCAGTTGATAAGGGATAATGAGCAATACAACCACACACAAAATAATCTATACTTTAATTTTCTTTAACATTTTAATCTAGTGTTCTAATAAATTATACTTTATATTATATATCAATTAAATGATTATTGCTGTATTTACTAATTGATTCTTTTCTCCTTCTTCTCCCGTTTTGATTATACTGAAATTTAAAGCTTTTTATAAATTATGTAATACTAAAATATTTTGAAATGATATATTTTTATGAAAATTTGTAGTCTTTCATTTTGTTTTCACGTTTCCCTGAAATTAAAGAGTATCACTTTCTTAAAGGAAAGCAAAATGGTCACAAAAGCCCTAACTTGTCCACAGAAAATCTCTTCCATTTAAAAAGAAAAAAAACCTTAAGATAAAAATGTTTGTCTTTGTCTAAGAAAGCTTTATCTCTTGCCCTCTGAAAGAAAATTGTCAGACACAGTATTCTTGATTGGCCATTTGAATATTTCATCCCACTCTTTCCAGACCCAGGAGATTTCCACTATGAAATAAGCTGACAGATTTATGGAGTGCCCTTATATTACTATGAATCATAATTTTCGGTTACAGTTTTTCTTGCTGCTTTTCAAATTTTTCTCCTTGATTTTGAGAGTGTTACTATTTTTTGTGAAATTAAACCTATTTGGATCAATTTCAAATAATATTTCTTAAATGAACTTTTAGTTTATTTCTCATTCTCAAGTCTGTCAGCAATTGACATTGTATTTGCAGTTTTGTTTTCTCTTTTTTGTTTTTTTTTCTGTTTTGTTTTGGAGACAGTGTTCCCCTGTATTGTTTTGGAGCCTGTCCTGGAACAAGCCCTGGAGACAAGGCTGGCTTCAAACTCACAGAATCACCTGCCTCTGCCTTCCAAGTACTGGGATTAAAGGCATGCGCCACCAACACCCGGCTTGCACTTTTGTTAAAATAATTTGCTTAATATCACTAGTGTTTAAGATTTAGCTCATTCTACTTTAGTCGTTTTTGCTTTACACTTTATACATTCGTCTGCATAATTTGAAGTAAGTTGTGTTCAAGGTCTCTGATTCATATACTGTCTTGATAGAGACTGCCCATTGAGGTCTCCACCAAATGCTTCATTGTTGCTGTGTTCATCATTTCCTAGATTTGTTTGATTCCCGTTGATTTCTTGTGTGTGTATGTGTGTGTGTGTGCGTGTGTGTGTGTGTTGTGTGTATGTTGTGTGTGTGTGAGCACTAAACTTAACTCATTTTGGATAGCATTTTCCAGAACTGATACTAGTGTCTGACTATACTCTCTGTAGCTCAAGGGCTTCTTTAAGATGCTTACTTTGAAAACTTTCTCAGTCAGTTCCTAGATAAACACCTGTCTGGGAAGGGTCACTCATGTCTGATCTCTTCTTTGTGTGCTGACACATTTTATTCACTATTTTTGGATTCCTAGTCTTGAATTAGAATCTGAATTTTTAATATTGCAGTAACTTCTTTCAGTGTTTTCAAATTGGTATTATCAGGAAGACTATATTTAAACAACCCCTGCAGAAATTTTAGGTAGGTCATTTGGTAGTAATCACAGTTGGCTTGTTACTAGAGGGTTTTGTCCAGTTAGAATGGTACATCGTACTATACAGGCATCCCTGGAACAGAGCAACATGTGGGGATTATAATGTAGAACTGGTCTTCCTGTGCTCCTTAATAAGTCCTTTATTATTTCTTTGCTTCCCTCCTGTGTTGTAGTTTCCGTAATATTAAACTTTATCAAATGTATTTTCATTCATAGATGGTTGCTAAAAATAGATTGTTTTCCTCAAGGACATAAACATTTATTGCTTTGTTGATGACATGCTTCTCAAATAAAACTCAAAAGATATTTAAACACATTGAAATTTTATTAAAATCACACTCTTAACAGTTTTCAGTAAACCTTCTATGCAGAAGGTTTTTCCTTTAAAGAGGAAAACATTGAAGAGTATTACATTTTAAAATCCTGTTACTCAGTTGATCAGTAAACACAGATAAGATTTGAGGAGATTTATGAGTAGCTACTTCAGATAATAAAATACTGATTAAATAGAAAAACCTACAGCTGTATTGAAATTATCTTTTTCATTTTTTGGAGTTTCTTATTATTTAAATTGGAAACAAGCTTGTTTTACATATCAATCCCAGTTCCCTCTCCCTCTTCTCCTCCCCTTCCTCTCACCAATCTCACCAATCCCCCTATCCCATCCCCTTTCTGCTCCCCAGGGATGGTGAGGCCTTCCATGGGGATCTTCAAAGTCTGTCATATCGCTTGGAGCAGAGCCTAGACTCTTCCCCTCCCAGTGTGTGTCTAGGCTGAGAGAGTGTCCCTCTATACGGAGTGGGCTCCCAAAGATCGTTCATACACTAGGGATAAATATGGATCCACTATCAGAGGTCCCATAGACTGCTTAGACTACCAAACTAACATTCACATTCAGAGTGTCTGGATGGGTCCTATGCTGGTTTCCCAGCTATCAGTCTGGGGTCCATGAGCTTCCCCTTGTTCAGGTCAGCTGTTTCTGTGGGTTTCTCAAGCCTGGTCTTGACCCCTTTGCTCATCACTCCTCCCTCTCTGCAAATGGATTCCAGGAGTTCAGCTCAGTATTTATCTGCGGGCGTCTGCTTCTGCTTCCATCAGCTACTGGATGAAGGCTCTAGGATGGCATATAAGGTAGTCGTCAATCTCATTTTGTCAGAGAAGGACTTTTAAGATAGTCTCTCCTCTATTGCTTAGATTGTTAATTGGTGTTATCCTTGTAGATCTCTGGACATTTCCATAGTGTCTGATTTCTTTCTAAATGTACAATGGCTCCCTCTACTATGGTATCTCTTTTCTTGCTCTACTCTATTCTTCCCCTGACTCAATCTTCCTGCTCCCTGATGTCATCATTTCCCCTCTTCTCTCTTTCTCTTTCTCCTAACTCCCTTTACCCTCCCCCACACTCCCAATTTGCTCAGGAGATCTTGTCCCTTTCTTCTTCTCCAGGGTACCATATATGTCTGTCCCTCTTAGGGTCCTACTTGTTGCCTAACTTCTCTGGTGGTGTGGAGTGTAGGCTGGAAATCCTTTGCTCTATGTCTAAAATCCATATATGAGTGAGTACATACCAGATTTGTCTTTTAGTGATCAGATTACCTCACTAGGATGGTTTCTCCTAGTGCCATCCATTTGCTTTGGAAGTTCAAGTTTCCATTGTTTATCCCCTGAGTAATACCCCATTGTGTAAATGTGCCACATTTTCTTTATCTGTTCTTCAGATGAGGCCATCTAGGTTGCTTCCACGTTTGCACTATTACAAATAATGCTGCTGTGAACATGGTCGAACAGACATCCTTGTTGTATGAATGGGCATCATTTGAGGATATGCCTGAGAATGGAATTTCTTGGTCTTTTGGTAGACTGATTCCCATTTTCCTGAGGAATCTCCATACTGATATCCAATGTGGCTGTACAAGTTGACACTCCCACCAGCGGTAGAGAAGTGTTTCCCTTTCTCTAGATCCTCTCCAGCATAAGCTATAAATGGTGTTTTTGCTTTTAGCCATTCTGACAGGAGTAAAATGGTATCTCAGAGTTGTTTTTATTTGCATTTCTCTGCGTTATGGATGTTGAACACTTTCTTATGTGTCTCTCAGCCATTTTAGATTCCTCTATTGAGAACTGTCTATTTAGTTCCATATCCCACTTTTCGTTTTGTTTGTTTGTTTGTTTGTTTGTTTTTTTGGTTTTACGAGACAGGGTTTCTCTGTATTGTTTTGGAGGCTATCTGTCCAGCCCGGCCTCGAACTCACAGAGATCTGCCTGCCTCTGCCTCCCGAGTGTTGGGATTAAAGGCGTGTGCCACCACCGCCCGGCCCATATCCCACTTTTCAATTGAATTGTCTGTTATTGTGGTGACTATCTTCTTGATTTCTGTGTATCTTTTAGAAATCAGCCTTCTGTCAGATGTGGGGTTGGTGAATATCTTTTCCCATTCTGTGGGCTGCTGTTTGTCTTATTGACTGTGTCCTTTGCCTTTCCGAAGCTTCTAATTTTCTAATTTAACAGATACTTTTACAGAAGCTTTCTAATTTTCAGGGGGTCATATTTATTAATTGACGAACTCAGTGTCTGTGCTACTGGTGTTATATTCAGGAAGCGTCTCCTATAACAATTTGTTCAAGGTTACCTACTTTGTTTACAAAGAGTTTCAGTGTGCCTGGATTTATGTTGAGTTCTTTGGTTCATTTTGTCTTAAGTTTTTTGCATGGCAATAGATATGGATCTATCTGCAATCTTCTACATGTCAGCATTAAGTTATGCCAGCACCATTTGTTGAAGATGCTTTCCTATTTCTATTATATAATTTTAGTTTCTATGTCAAATACAGTTGTGTGTCTGTGTGAGGGTTCCTATCAGGGTTTTCAATTCAATTCCATTGGTCTACCTGTCTATTGTTTTGCCAATACCAAGCCATTTTCAGGACTACAGCTCTTCACTAGGGCTTGGAGTCATACATGGTGATGCCTTCAGATGTTGCCTTGTTGAACAGGGTTTTTTAGGCTATCCCATATCTTTTGTTTTTCCATACAAACATGAGTATTGTTCTTTCAAGGTCTGTGAAAAAGTGTGCTTGGATTTCGATGGGGATTGCAATGAATCTGTAGATTGTTTTCATCAAGATTGCCATTTGACTGTGTTGATTATGCCTATCCAAGAGCATGGGAGATCTTTCCATTTTCCAATATCTTTTTTATTTGCTTTCTTTAAAGACTTCAAAGTTCTTGCTATATAGGTTTGTCAGCTTTTTTAGAGTTACCCCAAGGTATTTTATGTTGTTTGTGGCAATTGTAAAGGGTGATTTTCTCTGATTTCTTTCTCATCCCATTTATTGTCTTTATAGTAGGGCTACTGATTTTCTTGAGTTAACCTTGTATCCTGCCTCTTTTCTGAAGGTGTTTAACAGCGGTAGGAGTTCCCCGGTAGAATTTTTTGGGTCATTTATGTAAACTATCATATCATCTGCAAATAATTAATGCTTGAGTTCTTCCTTTCCAATTTATATTCCCTTGTTCTCCTCAACACGATTCCTCTAAAATCAGGAGCAATCCAATGCTGTCCATTCTATCCATACAGCTTCAATATTGTATATTTTTTTCTGGCTAGAGCAATAAGAAAATTATGTTTTTCTATAAAGAAGTTGGGTAATAGAAACAATTCCTCATTTTTTTGTTGCTGTTAAAAGTAAAATCTACTAAAGCATTTTGCATCATATATTTGAGCCTGCTATTGGGTCTCCTTTAAGCTACCCTATATGTTATTACAATATTCAAATTTTAAGAAAGCTATAATCATGTGCAGATGTATATTTTCACAATAAATGAATGAACTTGCTGTAGTGAAACAATGAAGACACTGAGAACAGATCATTTTAGAAATATATATGGATATACATATACATTTGTGAATGTAATGAAATTTTGTCAAAACAGAAGCCATGAATTGGAATGAATGCAAGTAGAGGTATATGGGAAGAACCCTAAGAGGAAAATTATGCAATTATAATCCCAAAGACACAAAAAATCCCTCAAAGAAATATAAAAACTCGAAATAAGCACAGATCCTTTCCTGAAAGAAGCAAACTGTGGAATGAAGTGAAGAACTGAAAAGAGTAGATACATGCTAATAGATAGCTCTTGGGAAATATTCCATCTTCATAGTAACATCAGAGACATATCTGTGCTTACTGCTGCTGAACCCAGAGCTTGGTTTCAGTTGGAAGAAAGAGAGTTCTACTCTAGTCCATGAAATCAGGAAGACTCCATTTCAGCTTTCACCACTGTTTCTTTGTCTCATTATAACAATACAGTGTTAAGTCATGAGCTGCACACACTATTTTGTCTAGTTATCAGAACAATTGCTATTTCAGAACATTTAGATCTCATCAATTTCAAAGACATTGGTTAGATTTCACTGAATATAGGTATTCTTGCTTTTACGTTCTTTGATTTTTTAGTTTTGAGAATAACTGAATTATTATGTATGGAGAAGTTGAAAACAAAATTTAAATATGAATATGTTATTTTTGGGTGAACCTTGATGTTTTTTATAATTTATTTATTCTTTTGAATTACACTTTGCATTCCAACCACAGTTCTCCCCACTCAGTCTTCTTCCAGTCCCCCTCACCTTTCCCCGGTCCACTCCTACTCATGGGTAAGGATTCCCATGAGGAGCTAAACAATCTGGCACAGTAGGTCGGGGCAGGGTCCAGCTCTCTCCCATGCATTAAGACTGAGCATCACATCCTACCATAGGGAATGGGCTCCAATAAGCTAACTCATGTACCAGAATTATATCATAGTCCTGCTGTCACTGAGCACAGCATCCAACCATAGGGAATGAACTTCCACAAGCTGGCTCATGTACCAGGTTTGTATTTCATATGCATGAAGTGACTCTGTGTGTGTGTTCATTTCTATGTACCACATGTGTTACTGATGCTCACAGATGCAAGAAGGAGGAGTCAGACCCCCTGCACATGGGATTATATATACCTGTAAAATACACATGTGAATTACATGTGGATAAAGGGCATGAAACTGGATCGTTAGTGGAATAATCAGTGTCCTTAACCACTGAAGCACCTTCTCAGTTTTTATGATGTACTTACATTTGAATTACATCAATTCTAGGGAAGTCTGACACATTCATGTTTCCATAGACACTGGGGTTTTTGTTGTTGTTGTTTTTATGGTACAACAGAAATTCTGTCAACAGAAACATGTATACAAAGGAGTACAGTGATGAGAATGATGAAAAGTTTCTTCTGAATAGTTTTGGCAGCAGAGAATTGACCTGATTACAATGTGAGATTTTGTTATTGTTATAGTTCTGTAGCAAATGTAGGACAAGGAAAGCCTACATTATATATCCTAGATGGAGAGACATAGAAGCAATTGAGTTCATAGTTCCAGGTTAAGATACTTGAATGATAATTGAACAAAAGTATTTGTTAGTCAACTGGGGGAAACAAGAATCAAAACATACCACCCTCCAACAATAACCAAACGAGCTTAATTGAAGCCATTCATGGGCAGGTATCTTATTAAATATTCATAAAGTGATAACCAAAAGAAAAGCAGGAATTGAAAAATATTGATGCATACTAAAATCAGTCCTATTCAAGTACATTAAATGGGGAAATTAGTTTTCAATATTGCTGCTGTGAACTTGAAAAAAGAAATTGAACTGTTGTTTAATTAGCTTGAATTAATGGCATAAAGTGGTGGATTTCACTGTGACAGTTCCATATATTCAAATAATAATATTTGTTGTCATTTCCTTCCTCCCTCATGCTTCATTTCAATAGTCTAAATTGAGTATTTTCACACCCACAGCAGTAACTCTTTTTCTTTCAAATCATTTAATTCAGAACCTGCATATAGGAAAGAAGAGAAGGCTTATCTTCGGGAAAACAGTTCAGTTTATTTTCCTTTGCCTGATGATCTCCAATTCAAATAATTTCTGCCAAAAATATCTCACTAATTTAATCATTCTCTATGACTAAATAGAACTCCTCTGAGTATATAATATAGTATATTAACTATACCAAGTATTCATTTATTCATTTGTCAAATGACCAAGTTCTGTAACTTGGTTTCTCTAAGTAGTTCTGCAACAAACATGTGTGTTTCACTGTCTGTGTTATATGTTGGGTTAGCATATTTTGAATACATTTTCAAGAGTAGTACCATTTTTCATTGTGATTTTAATATTCCCAAAAAAAGAAATCTATGTATTACTAAAAATAGCTTTGGGTGTGTTTGTGACGACATTTCTAGGGATTTCCAGAGAAGATTACTGAGGAACACATATCTGCCCTGAATATAGCGCTAAGGTCCCAAATTAAAAATATGGAAGAAAGAAAAATGTAGAAAGCAATTAAGCACCAGTTTTTGCATCTCACTGCTTGTCCACCGTGGATGCAATTCACCAGGCTTCTGCCTCACCTGCCAGCTGTGCAGCCTTCCCCCATGGTTCATACCCTGTCTTCAAACAGTGAACCAAAATAGACATTTTTGTTGATATTTTCAGTGATTCTATTACAACAAAAGAGAAAAGTAACTAGTTGAAATGGTGTATCTGATCATATGGAGTCTACATTTAGTCTTCTGAGGAATTTGGCAATCACTGTTACAGCAGTGACACTAGCTCACACTCCCATCAGGAGGGTATGAGGTTCGCTTCCCCAACACATCCTCTCTAGCATTTCCAGGTTTGTTTTTCTTGGTAGCAATTGTCTCTAGTATGATTGGATCACAATGCAGCTTTGATTTTCATTTTAGATGGCTAATAAAAGTGTAATTTTTATGAGTTTATATGGAATTTGTCCTCTCTAACCAAAAATTTTCTTGCTGTGTTATTTTACCCATTTATTTATAAGATTACCTCTTCTATTGATTTTGATGAAGATAAATGAGTTGGTAAGGGCTTTTCTTTCATTCTGTAACATGTATTTTCTGTTCAAAATCTTTTTAATAATTCAATTCTATTTACCAATTATTATCACTTCCTGAACTATTGGAGGGTATTTCTAAAAACTTTGTCTATCTCAATGATACTACAGAATGTTCTTATAGAATTTTAAACTACTTTGCTGCATTTTGGCTCTACTAATTAATTAATTTTTGTAGGGATACAGGTAAAATTCTGGCCTCAGGTCACTTCATGTGTATGTCCATTTTCCCCAGTGCCATTTGCTACATGTAGATGATATCTGCCTCTTTTCTAACATTTCATTCTTAGCACATTTGTGGCAAATCATGGTTACTGTGGCTCGGAGATCGTGTGATTTGAATTATCCTATGAGAGATCTAGTACTTTCTGCTCACATCAGGATTATTTTAGCTGCTTAGGATTGTTGACATTTGCATATGCATTTAGAACTAATTATCTTTTTTCTTTTCTTTTTCTTTCTTCTTTTGATGACATTTGATTTTTGAGAGATTGTTTTGAATTTAGATCTCATTGGTTACAATATTGCTATTGTAACAATTCTGCCCCCTCACTGAAAATGCATGACTTTTATTTTTAACACCAATTATATTTTATTTCTTAAATGTTAATGTTAAGTATTAAGTATTTAACAATTTAAAATTTTTAGATGAAAAATGAGTGCTCCATGGAGGGAGGTGTCTGAAAGCACTGATGAAAGGGACCGTTCTTGGGACAATGATGCTGAGCTAGGATAGCACACCCTATTCCTCATCAACTTTGACTTCTGATAAGCTAAGAACAAAATGTTTTATTATGAATATAAAATTCACTTGAAAAGACCTAATTAATTAATGATTCACATTTAAATATTCCATTTTCTTGCAAATGCTCAAATATTTTTGAAGTAGTTACATCCCTACCAGCTTCATCTGTGTTTTACATTAAAATTTCAAACTAAACTCGCAAAACTAGCCTAAAATAGACAGACAGTCATAGGTGAAAATAAATGAAACTCATAGAAGTTATGGATCAGGTGTTCAGTGCAATATAGTTTCTCTTACATTTTTATATTTCCTTTAAAAATGCTCTCTATTTTTCTTTGTTGCATTAAGTATGTCCTTTCTTTTTATATTTTTATTGAGTCAAACAAAATTTTTTGTACATCATTTGAATCTCAAAGGCATCCAGTTCAATATAATCTATGTGGCGTAATACTGATAAATATTTTTTCAGTATGCTTATATGGAGCATCTTCAAATGCTTAACTATAAGCCACAAGTACCATTTTTCATTTCACAAGTCCCTGTTAAACATAATACTATTGTTGATTCTGTAGTTGGACTGCCTATGTTATTTGTATATTAGAAACACTGAGTGTTTTTCTTTTATGACTACTTTAAATATACTTACTTCATGACCACTTCCTTTTGCTGAAGGCTGAATAAAAGTTAATTTTATGGGCTAGAGCAGAAACACCAGAAACCTGAAGACTGTGCACAGCAGATCCAGATCCCAGCCTGGTGGGATTCAGCCCAACCAGAGTCTGCCAGCTTCCAAGTCCCAGTCTGCACCCAGGAGACAGGTGAGCCAGAGTTTGCTAAGTCTGGATACTAGGACGGCTTCCATCCACATAAGAGGAAATCCACCAGTGTATTGAACCTGCTCCCACACACTGGAAAGGTAACGTGGTCACATACCTAACAGGGCAGAAAGAGACTACTGCTGCATCCACAGGAAGAGATGATGGAAAGGAGACAATACAAAAACACACCCACCAACAGATAAAGCAATATGACACTGCCAGAAACCAGAGAATTTACACCCATAAGACCTAAACTGTCCATTGCGGAAGAAGCAGATGAGAAAGACCGTAAAAACAACTTCATGAAAATGATAGTGGCCCTCAAGGACGATATGAGAAAATCCCTTAAATACATGGAAGAAGAACCAAACCACAAATACAAGAAATGGAGGAAAAAACAATGCAAAACTTGCAAGAAATGGAGGAAAACACCATCCAAAAAATGCAAGAAATGGAAGAAAAGACAAACCAAAAACTTCAAAAAATGGAAGAAAGAGAGGAAAAGACGAAGTAAAAATTACAAGAAACAATTAAAAAAGGATACGGGTTGAAAGCTGAAATACAGACAATAAAAAACAGTCTGAAGGAATGCTGGAAATACAAAAGGTGGGTAAATGGTCAGGTACTACAGATATAAGCATAACCAAAAGAATCCAAGAGATGCAAGCCAGAATTTAAGGTGTCAAAGATACAATAGGGGAAATAGATTCATTGACCAATGAAAATCTTTTTTTTTTTGATTTTAAAATTTTTATTTGCATAGAAGCACAAATTCTATGTATAAATCAGAACAGCTAGGAGTTTTGACTGGGTTATAACTTCTATAATAAGTTCATACATGAATATTGAGCCATAAAGAATTTATTTACATATTCCATATAAAACCATTCCAGTAAAATATCCCAAATATGTGATTTGTAAAAGATTTTTTACTGCAAAAACAAAAAAATGAAGCTTCCAGCAATATTTCATAGAAGTGTTAGAGATAACAGGCCATATTGATTTTTAATAATTAGAACATATTTATCACTAATGTAAATTTTGGGAAAATTGGTTTCATGATGTACTGGGAAATAAAAATTCTTAATGATATCACAGCTAAATACTTTCTTGTAGTTAACAAAATAATTGCATGTGTGTAATTGTCAATTGGATTTTTTTTAAATTTTATTTTCCAGTTTAAATTTGGATAAGAAACAAGGTTGCTTCACAAGTCAGTTCCAGGTCCCTCTCCCATTCCCTCCCTTCCTCCCGAGCCCTCCCCCCCTGTTATCCCCTCATTTCCCCAGGGAGGGTGAGGCCCTCCATGGGGGTGTGCATAGTCTGTCATTTCATATAGGGCAGGGCCTAGACCCTTCCCCAAGAGTTCAGGGTGAGAGTGCACCTCACGTTGTTCTATGGGAGTCCAAAGTCCGTGTGTATACTTGGGATGGGTACTGATCTGCTGCCCAAGGCTCAATAGATTCCCTAGGCCTCCTCACTGACACCCAGATTCAGGGGGTCTTGATCAGTCCCATGCTGGATTCCCAGGCTGATGCCTGGGATTCAAGAGTTAACCTTTGTCTGGTCAGCTGTTTCTGGGGGGTTAAACCAGCCCAGTCTTAATCCCTTTGATCATCAGTCCTCCCTCTCTGATACTGGCTTTCTTGAGTTCAGCTCAGTACTTAACCAGCCAGTAAATGAAGTTACTGTTTCCCAGACTCTCTGGCCATAGGATTGTAGGCTGGCACTCCCCAGATCTATGTCTAAAATCCATATATGAGAGAGTACATGCCATGTTTCTCTTTTTGTGACTGGGTTACCTCACTCAGGATGGTTTCTTCTAGTGTCGTCGATTTGCCGGCGAATCTCATGATTCCATTATTTTTTACTGCTGAATAGTACTCCATTGTGTAGATGTACCACATTTTCTCTATCCACTCTTCAGGTGAGGGACATCTAGGTTGCTTCCAAGTTCTGGCAATTACAAATAAAGCTGCTATGAACATAGTGGAACAGACATCTTTGTTGTATGAATGGGCATCTTTTGGATATATGCCTAAGAGTGGAGATGCTGGGTCTTGTGGTAGGTTTATTCCCATTTTTCTGAGGAATCTCCATACTGATTTCCAAAGTGGCTGAACCAGTTGGCACTCCCACCAGCAATGGAGGAGTGTCCCCCTTTCACCACATCCTCTCCAGCGTAAATTGTCATTGGTGTTTTGATTTTAGCCATTCTGACAGGAGTGAGATGGTATCAGAGAGTTGTTTTGATTTGCATTTCCCGGATGGCTAAGGATGTTGAGCACTTTCTCAAGTGCCTCTCAGCCATTTTATACTCCTCTATTGAAAACTCTCTATTTAGTTCTGCAGCCCACTTTTTAATAGGGTCCTTTGATGTTTTGGAGACTTGCTTCTTGAGTTCTTTGTAAATTTTAGAGATCAACCCTCTGTCAGATGTGGGATTAGTCAATATTTTTTCCCATTCTGTGGGCTGCCTTTTTGTCTTGCTGACTGTGTCCTTTGCTTTACAGAAGCTCCTCAGTTTCAGTAGGTCCCATTTATTAATTGTTGATCTCACTGTCTGTGCAACTGGTGTTATGTTCAGGAAGCTGTCTCCTGTACCAATTCGTTCAAGGGTACCACCCACTTTCTCTTCTAAGAGGTTCAGTGTGGCTGGATTTATGTTGAGGTCTTTGATCCATTTGGACTTAAGTTTTGTGCATGGCGATAAACATGGATTGATCTGCATTCTTCTACATGCCAGTCTCCATTTATGCCAGCACCATTTGTTGAAGATGCTTTCTTTATTCCATTGTATATTTTTAGCTTCTTTGTCAAAGATCAGATGTTCGTATGTGTGTGGGTTAATACCCGGGTTTTCAATTCGATTCCATTGGTCTACCTGTCTATTTTTGTGCCAATACCAAGCTGTTTTCAGGACTATAGCTCTATAATAGAGCTTGAGGTCAGGGATGGTGATCCCTCCGGACGTTGCCTTGTTGAACAGGGTTGTTTTGGCTATCCTGGGTCTTTTGTTTTTCCATACAAAATTGATTATTGTTCTTTCAAGGTCTGTGAAGAATTATGCTGGGATTTTAATGGGGATTGCATTGAATCTGTAGATTGCTTTTGGCAGGATTGCCATTTTTACTACATTGATCCTACCTATCCAAGAGCATGGGAGATCTTTCCATTTTCTGAGGGCTTCTTTAATTTCTTTCTTTAAAGATTCAAAGTTCTTACGATACAGGTCTTTCACTTGTTTGGTTAGCGTTACCCCAAGGTATTTTATGTTGTTCGTGGCAATTGTAAAGGGTGATGTTTCTCTGATTTCTTTTTCAGCCCTTTTATTATCTGTATATAGTAGGGCTACTGATTTTCTTGAGTTGATCTTGTAGCCTGCCACTTTGCTGAAGGTGTTAATCAGCTGTAAGAGTTCCCTGGTAGAGTTCTTTGGGTCATTGATGTAAACTATCATATCGTCTGCAAACAGTGAAAGTTTGACCTCTTCCTTCCCAATTTGTATCCCCTTGATCCCCCTTTTTTGTCGTATGGCAATAGCTAGAACTTCAAGTACCATGTTGAAAAGGTATGGAGTGAGTGGACAACCTTGTTTTGTTCCTGATTTTAGAGGAATTGAGTTGAGTTTCTGTCCATTTAGTTTGATGTTGGCTGTTGGTTTACTGTATATAGCTTTTATTATGTTTAAGTATGTCCCTGTTATCCCAGATCTCTCCAAGACCTTTATCATGAAGGGGTGTTGGATTTTGTCAAAGGCTTTTTCAGCATCTAGTGAGATGATCATGTGATTTTTGTTTTTCAGCTTGTTTATATGGTGGATTACGTTGATGGATTTTCATATGTTGAACCATCCGTGCATCCCTGGGATGAAACCTACTTGATCGTGGTGAATGATTGTTTTGATGTGTTCTTGGATCCGATTTGCTAGTATTTTATTGAGTATTTTTGCATCAATGTTCATGAGGGATATTGGTCTGAAGTTCTCTTTCTTAGTTGTATCTTTGTGTGGCTTGGGGATCAAGGTTATTGAAGCCTCATAGAAAGAGTTTGGCAAAGAACCTTCTGCTTCTATTGTGTGGAACACTTTGAGAAGAATTGGTATAAGCTGTTCTTTCAATTTCTGGTAGAATTCGGCAGTGAGGCCATCTGGACCTGAGCTTTTTTTGGTTGGGAGACTTTTGATGACAGCTTCTATTTCCATAGGGGTTATAGGTCTATTTAAATTGCTTATCTGTTCTTGATTTAATTTTGGCAATTGATAGCTGTCCAGGAAGTCATCCATTTCCTTTAAATTTTCGAATTTTGTGGAGTACAGGTTTTCAAAGTATGACATAATGATTCTCTGGATTTCCTCAGAGTCTGTTGTTATGTCCCCCTTTTATTTCTAATTTTGTTAATTTGCGTGTTTACTCTCTGCTGTTTGGTAAGTTTGGACAAAGGTTTGTCTATCTTGTTGATTTTCTCAAAGAACCAACTCTTCGTTGCATTGATTCTTTGTATTGTTTTCCTGGTTTCTACTTTATTGATTTCAGCCCTCAATGTGATTATTTCCTGGTGTCTACTCCTCCTGGGGGAGTGTGCTTCTTTGTGTTCTAGAGCTTTCAGCTGTGATGTTAATTCTCTGGTATAACTGTTCTCCTGTTTCTTCATGTGAGCTCTTAGCGCTATGGACTTCCCCCCGTAGCACTGCTTTCAAAGTGTCCCATAGGTTTGGGTATGTTGTGTCTTCATTCTCATTGAATTCAAGGAAGTCTTTAATTTCTTTTTTTATTTCCTCGTTGACCCAGGGATGGTGCAGTTGGGCATTATTCAATTTCCATGAGTTTGTAGGTTTTCTGCAATATGTGTTGTTGTTGAATTCTAATTTTAAAGCATGGTGGTCTGATAAGATGCATGGAGTTATTCCAATTTTTTTGTAGCTGCTGAGGGTTGATATGTTGCCAAGTATGTGGTCGATTTTTGAGAAGGTTCCATGTGGTGGTGGGAAGAATGTATATTCTTTTTTATGTGGATGAAATGTTCTATAGATATCTGTTAATCCCAGTTGGGTCATTACTTCTATTAGACCTTTTGCTTCTTTGTTGAGTTTCTGTTTGGTATTCCTGTCTAGTGGTGAGAGTGGTGTGTTGAAATCTCCCACTATAACTGTGTGGGGCTTTACATGAGATTTAACTTCTAATAATGTTTCTTTAACGAATGTGGATGCCTTTGTATTTGGGGCATAGATGTTCAGGATAGACACTTCATCTTGGTGGGTTTCACCTGTGATGAGTATGTAATGTCCTCCTTCATCGCTTTTGATTGATTTTAATTTAAAGTCTAGTTTGTGAGATATTAGGATTGCTACCCCTGCTTGTTTCTTGGATCCATTTGATTGAAAAATTTTTTCCCAACCTTTAACTCTCAGGTAATGTCTGTCTTTAAGGGTGAGGTGTGTTTCTTGTATGCAGCAGAAGGAAGGGTTCTGTCTTCGAATCCAATCTGCCAGTCTGTGTCTTTTTATGGGTGAGTTAAGGCCATTAACATTGAGGGATATTAATGACCAATGATTGCTCATCCTTCTTCGATTTGCGATGGTTGTTGTTGGTGGAATTATGTGTGGAATTTCACACCTTTGTTCTTTTGGCTGTTGGTAGAGAGGGATTCTCTAATGCTTATGTTTTTCTGGTTGTAGTTAGCTTCCTTGGGTTGGAGTTTTCCTTCCAAAATTTTCTGTAGGGCTGGGTTAGTGGACACATATTGCTTGAACATAGTTTTGTCATGGAATATCTTGTTTTCTCCGTCTATAGTGATTGAGAGCTTTGCCGGGTATAGTAGTCTGGGCTGGCATCCATGGTCTCTTAGTGCAGGTAGAATATCTATCCAGGACCTTCTGGCTTTCAGAGTTTCCATGGAGAAATCAGGTGTAATTCTGATAGGTCTGCCTTTATATGTTACTTGACCTTTTTCCTTAGCTGCTCTTAATATTCTTTCTTTATTCTGTATGTTTGGGGTCTTGATTATTATGTGGCGAGGGGATTTTTTTTTGTGGTCCACTCTATTTGGTGTTCTGTAGGCTTCTTGTACCTTCATTGGCATGTCTTTCTTAAGGTTGGGGAAGTTTTCTTCTATGATTTTGTTGAATATGCCTTCTGCCCCTTTGAGGTGGATTTCTTCTCCTTCTTCTATACCTATTATTCTTAGGTTTGGTCTTTTCATGGTGTCCCATATTTCCTGGATGTTTTGTGTTAAAATCCATTTCTCCTAGCGTATCTTCAACACTTGAGATTCTCTCTTCCATCTCTTCTATTCTGTTGGTAATGCTTGTATTGGTAGTGCCTGACTGTTTGTCCAGCTTTTCTATTTTCTGCCTTTCTTCAGATTGTGTTTTTTTTAATGACTCTATTTCAGTTTTCAACCCTTGCAGTGTTTGCATTGCTTCTTGCAATTTTCTGTTTATCTGTTCATCCGTTTGTTGCCTTTCATGAATTTTTTGGTTTGTTCTTTCTTCCATTTCTTGCATGTTTTGGTTTGCTTTTTGTTCCATTTCTCGCGTTTTGTGCTTTGTTTCTTCTTCCATTTCCTCCCTTTTTTGGTTTGTTTCTGCTTTCATTTTTTTTTCATTTTTTGCTTTGTTTTTTTTCTACCATTTCTTGCATTTTTTGCTTTGTTTCTTCTTCCATTTCCTGCCTTTTTTGGTATGATTCTTCTTCCAATTCTTGCATTTTTTGCTTTGTTTTTTCTTCCATTTCTTGCATTTTTGCTTCATTTCTTCTTCCATTTCCTGCCTTTTTTGGTTTGTTTTTTCTTCCAATTCTTGCATTTTTTGGTTTGTTTTTTCTTCCATTTCTTGCATTTTTTGGTTTGCTTTTTCTTCCATTTCTTTGAGGGATTTTCCTATATCCTCTTTTAGGGCCTCTATCATTCTCATGAAAGTGCTTTTAAGGTCATTCTCTTCTGCTTTTTTCATATTGGGATGTTGGGGTCTTGCTGGTGTGGAGTCTCTAGAATCTGGCGGTGTCATATTTGTTTTTCGGTTGCTGACTGTGTTTTTGTATTGTCTCTTTCCCATCTCTTCTTCTAGTGGGTGCAGAAAGAGCCCCTTACTGGTCTGGGGACCAGAGTTCCCTTTTGGTGGGTGCTAGCAAGTCCAATAATCTGGTGGTTCTTCTATTCCTTGTCCGAATGCTGGTCCTGGAATCCCTGGGTCCTCTGTTTTCCTGGTCTCGTTGGTGGGAGAGAAGACTTGGGGTCTGGGTGCTTGGCTCCCGCCGGGATTGGGAGCTCTGTGCAGGTCCCAAGCAATCTGCATGCACTGGAGCAATGATGCTGCCCGAGGAACAGCTGCTTCCATGGACTCCCAGCCTCCTCTCCTTTCCTGGTCTCGTTGCTGGGAGCGAAGATCTGGAGTCTGGGGTGCTTGGCTCCCGCCGGGATTGGGAACTCTGTGCAGGTCCCAGGCGATCTGCAGGCACTGGAGCACAGGCCGCGAAGCCGGACTGTTTACCTGATGCTGCCCGAGGAACAGCTGCTTCCCTGGACTCCCAGCCTCCTCTCCTTTCCTGGTCTCGTTGGTGGGAGCGAAGATCTGGAGTCTGGGGTGCTTGGCTCCCGCCGGGATTGGGAGCTCTGTGCAGGTCCCAGGCGATCTGCAGGCACTGGAGCACAGGCCGGGAAGCCGGCCTGGCCAATGAAAATCTTAAGACCAACAAATCCCTAACACAAAATATCCAGGAAATATAGGACACCGTAAAAGACCAAACCTAAGAATACTAGGTATAGAAGAAGGGGAAGAAATCTACCTCAAAGGGGTAGAAAACATATTCAACAAAATCATAGAAGAAAACTTTCTCAACTTAAAGATAGACATGCCAATATATGTACAAGAAGCCTACAAATAGAGTGGACCACAAAAGGAAATCCCCTCATTGCATAATAGTAAAAAACCCCAAACATACAGAATAAAGAAAAAATATTAAGAGCAGCTAAGGAAAAAGGCTAAGTAACATACAAAGGCAAACCTATCGGAAACACATCTGGCTTTCTCCATGGAAACCCCGAAAGCCAGAAGGTCCTGGATATTCTACCAACACTAAGTGACCACAGATGCCAGCCCAGACTATTATAACCAGCAAAGCTTTCAATCACTATAGATGGAGAAAACAAGATATTTCATGACAAAACTAGACTTAAACAATACATATCCACTAACTCAGCCCTACAGAAAGTTCTGAAATGAAACCCCAACCCAAGGGAGTTAACCACACCCAGAAAAACATAGGCAATAGATAATCCCACCTTACAAACAGACAAAAGAAAAGTGGTAGAAATCCACATATAATTTCACCACCATCAACAATCTAAACAAACAAGAATGAAAAATCAATGGTCATTAATATCCCTCAATATTAATGTTCTTATCTCACCCATAAAGAGACACAGGCTAACAGAATGAATTTGAAGACAGGACCCATCCTTCTCCTGCATACAAGAAACACAACTCAGCCTCAAAGACAGATATTACTTCAAAGTTAAGGGTTGGGAAAAGATTTTCCAATCAAATAGACCCAAGAAACAAGCAGGGGTAGCAATCCTAATACCTATCAAATTAGATTTTAAAATAAAATCAATCAAATGAGATGAAGGAGGGCACTTCATAATTATCACAGGAGAAATCCACCAAGATGAAGTTTCAATTTTGAACATCTATACCCTAAATACAAAGGCACCCAATTTCATAAAGGAAACATTACTAAAACTCAAATCACATATAAAGCCACACACACTTAGAGTGGAGACTTCAACATCCCACTCTCAACTCTAGACAGAAAAACCAAACAGAAACTTAACAAAGAAGGAAAAGAACTAATAGAAGTTATGACCCAATTGGGATTAACAAACATCTATAGAACATTCCACTCAAAAAAGAATATACCTTCTTCTCAATGCATGGAACCTTTTCAAAAATCAACACACTTGGCAACATATCAAATCTCAACAGGTACAAAAAATTGGAATAACTCCATGCATCTTATCACACCACCATGCTTTAAAATTAGAATTCAACAACAACACAAATTGCAGAAAACCTACAAACACATGGAAGTTGAATAATGCACAATTGCACCATTCCTGCATCAATGAAGAAATAAAAAATAAATTAAAGAGTTCTTAGAATTCAATGAGAATGAGGACACAGCATATCAAAATTTATGGGACACTTTGGAAGCAGTGCTACAGGGGAAGTTTATAGCACTAAGTGCCCACATGAAGAAACTGGAGAATAGTTACAGTAGGTAATTAGCAGCACAATTGAAAGCTCTAGGACACAAAGAAGCAAATTTACACAGGAGGAGTAGATGCCAGGAAATAATCAAATGGAGGGCTGAAATCAATAAAGAAGACACTAGGAAAATAATACAAAAAAAAAACAATGTAACAAAGAGTTCGTTCTTTGAGAAAATCAACAAGATAGACAAACCTTTATCCAAACTTACCAAACAACAGAGTGTGAACATGCAAATTAACAAATTCAGAAACCAAAAGGGGGACATCCAGAGAATCATCAGGTCATACTTTGAAAACTTGTACTCCACACAATTTGAAAATCTAAAGGAAATGGTCAATTTTCTTGATATATATCATGTGTCAAAATTAAATAAAGAACAGATAAGCAATTTAAATGGACCTATAACACCTATGGAAATAGAAGCAGTCATTAAAAGTCTCCCAACGAAAAAAATCCCAGGGACAGATGGCCTCAGTGCAGAATTTTACCAGAAATTCAAAGAAAAGTTATACCAATTCTTCTCAAATATTCAATGCAATAGAAGCAGAAGGGTCTTTGCCAAACTCTTTCAATGAGGCTTCAATAACCTTGATCCCCAAGCCACACAAAGACAAAACTAAGAAAGTGAACTTCAGACCAATATCTCTCATGAACATTGATGCAAAAATACTCAATAAAATAATGGAAAATCAGACCCAAGAACACATCAGAAATATCATCCACCATGATGAAGTTGGCTTCATCCCAGGCATGCCGGGTTGGTTCAATATATGAAAATCTACCAATGTAATCCATCATATAAAAATGCTGAGAAACAAAAATCACATTATCATCTCACTGGATGCTGAAAAAGCCTTTGACAAAATCCAGCACCCCTTTATGATAACGGTCTTGGAGAGATCTGGGATAACAGGAACTTGCTTTAACACAAAAAAGCTATATACTGCAAACTAACAGCCAACATCAAACAAAATAGACAGAAACTCAATGCAGTTCCTCTAAGATCAGGAACAAGACAAGGCTGTCCACTATCTCCATACCTTGTCAATATTGTACTGGAAGTTCTAGCTAGAGCAATAAGACAACAAAAGGAGATCAAGGGGATACAAATGGGAAAGGAATAGGTAAAACTTTCACTATTTGCAGATGATATGATAGTTTGCATAAATGACCCAAAAATTTTAACAGCGAACTCCTGCAGCCGATACTTTCAGCAATATGGCAAGATACCAGATAACTCAAGAAAATCAGTAGCCACACTGTATACAGACAATAAAAGGGCTGAGACAGGAATCAGAGAAGCATTGCCCTTTATAATAGCCACAAACAAAATAAAATACCTTGGGGTAACGCTAACCAAACAAATGAAAGACAGGTATAGCAAGAAATTTGAGTCGTTAAAGAAAGAATTTAAAGAAGACACCAGAATTTGGAAATATCATCTATGATCTTGGAAAGGTAGGATCAACAGAGTAAAAATGGCAATTTTACCTAAAACAATATACAGATTTAATGCAACCCCCATTTAAATCCCAGCACAATTCTTCACAGACCTTGAAAGAACAATAATCAACTTTGTATGGAAAGACAAATGACTCAGGATATCCAAAAACAACCTTATTCAACAAAGAAACAAATGGAGACATCACCATCCCTGACTTCAAGCTCTATTATAGAACTGTTATCATGAAAACAGCTAGTTATCAGCACAAAAATAGACAGGTAGACCAATGGAATCAAATTCAATACCCTAATATTAACCCATACATGTATGAACATCTGATTTTCAACAAAGAAGCTAAAAATACATAATGGAAAAAAGAAAGCATCTTCAACATATGGTGCTGGCATAACTGGATGCTGGCATGTAGAAAAATGCGGATCCATCCATGTCTATCGCTATGCACAAAACTTAAGTCCAAATGGATCAAAGACCTCAACATAAATACAGCCACATTGAACCTATTAGAAGAGAAAGTGGGAGGCACACTTGAACCAGTTGGTACAGGAGAATGCTTCCTGAATATAACACCAGTAGCACAGACACTAAGATCGAAAATTTATAAATGGGACCTCCTGAAACTGAGAATCTTCTGTAAGGCGATTGACACAGTCAGCATGACAAGAAGGCAACCTACAGGTTGGGAGAAGATATTCACTAACCCCACATCTGACAGGGGGCTGTACTCCAAAATTTACAAAAACTCAAGAAACAAGTCTCCAAAACACCAAAGGAGCCAATAAAAAAATGGGCTACAGAACTAAAATAGACATTTCTTAGTAGAGGAAACTAAAATGGCTGAGAGACACTTGAGAAAGTTCTCAACGTCCCTAGCCATCAGGGAAATTCTAATGAAAACAACTCTGAGATACCATCTCACTCCTGTCAGACTGGCTAAAGTAAAAAACTCCAAAGACAGTTATGCGGGAGAGGATGTGGAGAAAGGGGACACTCCCATACTGCTGGTGGGAGTGTCCACTTGTACAGTCACTTTGGAAATCAGTATGGAGATTCCTCAGAAAAATGGGTGTCAGTCTACCACAAGACCCAGCAATTCCACTCTTAAGCATATACCCAAAAGATGCACATTCTTACAACAAGATGTCTGTTCTACTATGTTCATAGCAGCATTATTTGTAATAGTCAGTAACTGGAAGCAATCTAGATGCCCCTCAACTGATGAGTGGATTGAGAAAATGTGGGACATTTATACAATGGAGTACTATCCTGTGGAGAAAAATAAAGACCCCCTGAGTGTGAGAGTCAGTGAGGAGGCCTGGGCAACCTATGGGGCCCTGGGCAGTGGATCAGTGTTTATCCCTGGCATACAAATGGACTTCGTGTGTCCATAACACAAAGATGGATGCTCTCTCAGCCTGGAAAAAAACAATGGAATCTTGAAATTTTCAGGCAAATGAATGGCAGTAGAAGAAACCATCCTGAGTGAGGTGACCCAGTCACAAAAAGAGAAACATGGTATGTACTCACTCAATTATGGATTTTAGACATGAATCAGGGGAGTGCCAGCATAAAATCCTACTGCCAAAGAGTCTAGGAAACAGAACCTTCATCCAGCAACTGAAAAAAGCAGAGGCAGATACCCACACACAAACTAAACTCCTTGAATCTAGTGTCAGAAAGAGAGAACTGATGGGCAAAGGAGTTAAGACTGAGCTGGTTTAACCCACAGAAACAGTTGACCTGAACAAGGGGGAGCTCTTGGACTCCTGACTGATGGCTGTGTGGAAACCGTGGGACTAATCCAGACCCCCTGAATGTGGGTGTCAGTGAGGAGGCCTAGGTAATCTATGGGGCCTTCGATAGTATTTATCCCTGGCGTACCAACAGACTTTGTGTGCCCATGCCAAAATATGAGACGCTCTCTCAGCCATGGACTCTTGGGGGAGGGCCTTGGCCCTGCCCTGGATGAAATGACAGTTAATTGGAGGTCCAACATTGAGGGTCTCAACCTCCCTTGGGAACAGAGTGGAGATTGGGTGGGGGACTGGGGAACTTGGTGGGGAGGGCAGGGGAGAAGAGGAGGGAGAGGGAGCTAGGACTGACATGTGAAACAAGATTGTTTCTAACCTAAAGAAAAAAAATAATTATTTAAAATAAACACAGGAGAAAAGTTCCTTTTATGTGTATACCACATTATTTTTGTACTTTTATCTGTTGTGGAATGATTTGCTTGCTTCTACAATGATTATAAATTCTGATACTAAGGGCATGAGCATCCTTTATCTTTTAGTGATCATATGTGTTTTGTCACATTAATCATGCTTGCAAACATTTAGTGATATTTTGTACATAAAATTGGAGAAATCTCTACTTTCTTTTGTTCATGATTACTGCAAGGTAAATACCGTGTTGTTGTAAGTCCCTCAAGGCCTGTGTTTTATAGCGTTGCTCTTCATCTTGGAAATATCACAGCATTGCCGAGCATTCATGAAGGGAATCCTGGTAAAAGTTTTGGTGATTGTGGTGTACTTTTTCAAGAGCTTTGATAACTTGCTCTCACTTCCTGTTCATCCTGAGGTTATACCCTTGCTCTGCCTTCCATGCTTGCCCTAGTGTACACTATTTTGTCCTTTACTGCTTTTGTCCCAAAGCCTCAGAGTCACGCAATTGTGGAATGAAGTCTCTAAAACCATGAACAAATCACTTCTTTTTAAAGTTATTTGTGGTATTTTGTACAGGCACAGAAAGAGATCATGTTCCCCCAAACACATACTGATGAGTGAAGAAGTTCCGTTTATATCTTTACATTATCTGCTCACACGGTATATGCTTTACAACTATTTTCTCACAGTCCCCAGGCCTCGGCTGGTTGTGGGCAGGGCACAGGAAGGAAGCCTGCAAACACGCCCAGGCTTATCCAATCCTGTGGGCAGAGATGGAGAGTAGGTTGCTGGCAGCCTTTGGGTATGTTTCTCCTCCCCTCCCTCCACACCGGGATCGGAACCATAGTGACAGTCCTCAGGCACAGGAAGGCATCCTGGAATCAGGGCCAGGGATACCTAGCCCTGTGGGTTAGCTCAACCTGGTTTTTATTTATGTTTTAAACTCAGAACCCCACATCACTCTTTGACATTTATGTATGCAACACTCAGTGGTCTTTGTGTTCACATAAAAGATCATTTTATTTCTAAATTCAAATCTATTTATTTAATTTCTGTATTCTATCAAAATGTTATATTCATTTCTGCCATTATTGGAATGACACACTGCCCTGGAAAGGAAAGGATGTAGGTCATATTGTATCTCATGTAGAGAAAGAAGTTTAAAAAATGCCAGTATTTTCTCCCCTCAGGTCTCTCTGGCTAATTTTCTTGTTATCTGTCTCTTGTTCTTGCTTGTATTCCTGCTATGCTGTGACCTGCCAAAAGGTTATCATCAGCCAGATGGACTCACAAGAGCTGGTGTCCTGCAGTTTATAAATTCTACTTCTATAATAGAAGCCTAGATAAATATCTATCTTTCACAAGCACCCATTTTTAAGTAATTAATGGTAATAATTCATAATGAACTAATACAAAGTTTACAGATCCCTAAATTACATTTTAATTTCATTATTATCTATACCTTATTATGTAGATCTTATTTTTATTGACTCTTTATTAACTTTAGATATTTTAACAAAACTTCATTTTATGTTCTCTTGAACTATAAAGTTAGAGTGATTTTCTACTAAATAGAAATAATTTTCTACTAAATAGAAGCATAAACTCATCTCATTACCATTTTATCCACATCATTTATTTCTATTAGGTTATGTTCTGTGTTATATTGCCTTGCTATTCTCAATTTTCCTTGTGACACCATTAATCTACTAACATTCAAGTTCATGATAATTTCCATAACTCTTGATTTTCTGTTTCATTCTGCTGTTGAAGTGCAGTTGTATTGTTATGATATAAGCATCATTCATGCAAATCAATGGTCTTGTAATTCTAAAATTTATTCGGAACTATTTTTCCCATAGCATAATATCACAGTTTGGGCATGTAAAATAAATAAATGTGTACCTCGTTCTTTTTCTGAAGGCTTAGTACTAGAAAATATCAAGGGAAGTTACCTCCAGTTAGGGTCTTTATGCTGTGTTACACACCATCCAGCGGGTGAGTGGATGCTAAAGAGGGCCAAAAGGGGTCTCAACATGTCCTCTGTTTCATAATATAGGGCCCCACCCTCCCTGGGGATCAGAGTGGAGACTGGGCGGGGGACTGGGGGGCCTGGTGAGGAGGGATGGGGAGGAGGGAGGGAGAGGGAGTTGGGATTGACATGTGAAACAAGCTTGTTTCTAACTTAAATAAAAAAGGAATATTAATTGAATCTCAAGGAATGTAGCTCTTGCAGATGAATCAATTTTTAAATTATCTACTCAGTATTGTTATATTGATAATTAGAATTCAAAAGTCAGTTTTAGTGGGCATTATTTACAAAGCAGTAGCCTAACATGTTTTCAATTTTAGAAAATGTCCCAAGTGAAAGACCCAGCCTTAATTTCTGTTTGTTTTCTTTTCCCTTTAATTTAAATGTATTAATAATTTGATTTGTGTATTTTGATAGGTTTAATTGGTCTATACCCTGAAGTCTCCTATTTTTTCTTTATTCTCTATCCCATTCATTACTTTAAGTAGAATTCTGTCTTTCATTGTTAGTGTATCAGTGTTGCTTTCTTTAATGCTGTCAGTGTTTGATTCCTGTAAAACTGGGAATTCTCAAAATTTTTATGCATGTATTTATATTATTAAATACCTTGAATATGGTTGTCCTTTTATAAATTATGTCCACGCTTTTCAGTTGTAAATGGTATTCATTACACTCACTCTCTTTGGAATTTGTATAGCCACTCCTATTCTGTTATGTGTTTTTAGTATGTGTTTTTATCCTTATATGTAAAGTTAGCTTCTTATAGATCAAGCATTTAGTTATTTAAATATGTCCTACTTGGTAATTTATGTCATTTGACAGTATTAACACTTAAACTTACATACATTTATTGAGTAATTTTTAATGTTTGGATGAGTGTACATATTCTATAATTTCAAATTTGGATAAAAGTTTTATTGAAGTCTTTTATGGAGAAAGTATTCAAGACCATTTTATTGTTTGTAATGTACAGTCAGTTTACCATGGAAACATATTTCTTCTGTATAATTTTAACTTCATACCTTTATGCTAACAGTTATCCATGCTTTACTGACTCCTGCTCTTCCATGATTTGGCCAATCATCCCCTGCTCTTAATTTCTAAGACAAGCCTTTGAATTCTACACAAGTCAGATACTCTGTCAGCTTGCATTTTACTCATTTCATTTGACTAATGAATTCTTAGTTTCATCCACTTTACAAAAAGTGTGTGTGTGTGTGTGTGTGTGTGTGTGTGTGTGTGTGTTGCTTTCTGGGTGAGTACTATAACATGTTATTTTAATAATTCATTATACTTTTCAATGTCACTAAGACTGTTTCGATTTCTTGTACTTAAAGGTAGTGCTACAATAAATATGAAAAGGAGGCATTTTTCTAAAACATTAATTACATTGGCCTTCCCTATGCTGAAGCTGAAGAGTAGATTATAGCATCATATGGATTGCCTGTTTTTGCTTATTTATTATAAATTAAAATATACTTACAATATTTTGCTAATTATCTTTTATCCCTCAAACTACTCCATTGTGTCCCCACCATCTCTCATGCTGTATTTCTTTTACTCCTTCACTTCCTCTCAAACCTATTGCCTCATATATATATATATATATATATATATATATGTGTGAGTGTGTGTGTGTGTGTGAGTGTGTTTGATATTATATATAACATATAACATATTTCTATATAATACATTATATATTCACGACTGAATATATAAACTTGATGTGTTGAGTTCATTTAGTATTGACTTTGAGCATAGCATTTCTTTTTTTTTTTATTTCTTTTGTTTATGCTTTCAGTTTTGTACCTATATACAACGTATTTTAATATGTTCAATATATCTTGTGCCAATGCCTCATAGTATGTATGTGTGAGAATATATATATTCTTAACATATATAAAATATTTATATATATGTTAATACTATATATGTAAACACTGAACACACAGCATGGTATATGTGAGTGTTGAATATTTATTTAATTATTTATTTTTAAGTTTAAATTTAGATTAGAAAAAGAGTTGCTTCACAAGTCAGTTCTAGGTCCCTCTCCCTGTCCCTCCCCTCCTCCTGTGCCCTCCCCCCAACCCCCCAGTATCCCCTCATTTCCCCAGGGAGGGTGCGGCCCTCCATGGGGGTGTCCATAGTCTGTCATTTCATCCAGGGCAGGGCCTAGACCCTTCCCCAAGATTTCAGGGTGAGAGTGCATCTCACATTGTTGGATGGGAGTCCAAAGTCCGTGTGTATACTCGGGATGAGTACTGACCTACTGCCCAAGGCTTAATAGGTTACCTAAGCCTACTCACTGACACCCACATTGAGGGGGTCTTGATCAGTCCCATGCTGGATTCCCAGGCTGATGCCTGGGATTCAAGAGTTAACCTTTGTCAGGTAAGCTGTTTCTGAGAATTAAACAAGCCCAGTCTTAATCCCTTTGGTCATTGTGAGGAGCCGCCCTCGCTATCGCTATTGCCGTTAGAAGATGGCGCTGACATCCACTGTCAGTTGGAGTTAACTGTCGCTGTCAGTTGGAGTTAACTGTCGCTGTCAGTTGGAGTTAACTGTCGCTGTCAGTTGGAGTTAACCGTTTAAACTGTGCCTCTCCCGTGACGTCATCTGGGGTGATGTGCAAACCACCAATCCCGGCTCTACACATCTCACTCGGAGCTCCTAGGCTTATATAAGGGGCTGGGTTTCTTAGCTTGGGGTCTCCCTCTAAGAAGCTGATCATCTATCTCTCAAGATGCATTAAAGCTTTACTGCAGAAGGATCCGAGTGTTCTGCGTCGTTCTTGCTGGCGAGACGGTAGCGCGGGACATCTGGTGCCGAAACCCGGGAACTCTTCAACATCGCCGGCGCCGCGGGAGACCCCTCGGAAAACGGGGCGGATTCAGAACTGCAGGGACGTAGGTTCAGAGAGGTATGCTTTATCCTGAACAACCCTTTTCTCGACTTTGGCCTTAGTTTGTCATCACCGTGGGACGGGTCAGTGGAGGCTTTGGTGCTAGTCCTGTTTGTCCTTCTCCTTCATCGTGGCTGGTGCTGACAGAACGGCGCTGTCCATCTGGCGCTGTCCGTCTGGCGCTGTCCGTCTGGCGCTGTCCATCTGGCGCTGTCCATCTGGCGCTGTCAGTCTGGTGCTGTCAGTCTGGTAACGGAGTTGAGCGCATTTTTTAGATAAGCTGTCAGCGCGATGGGGTCGTCACAGTCAGTGGTTACAGCCTTACAGACTGTGCTAAAACAAAGAGATCTTAAAATTGCACCACGAACACTTCAAAATTTTGTGAAGGAGGTAGATAGAGTGGCACCATGGTATGCTTGTTCCGGGTCCCTCACTGTGGCCTCATGGAACAAGCTAGGTAAAGAACTAGACAGGAAGCATGCAGAAGGAGATCTCTGCTTAGGTACCAAAGCCATTTGGAAGCTAGTTAAAAACTGCTTGGAGGATGAGGCCTGTCACCCTGCTATAATAGAAAGTCAGGGAACCTTAGAGGAAGTTCAGGATAGCATGTCAGAAACTGAACGGAGTGAGAGAATGGGAGCTCGCAAAAGAAAAGACATGTCTAAGAAAAAGGCCCTCCCCAGGAAGTTAAGAAAGGGGGAGAGAAAGAAGGGAGTTATCATTCACCCCTTAACAAATCTAAGAAAAAGAAAAAGCCAGAATCTAGTCTATACCCTGCAGTAGAGCTAGAAGCCTTGGAGCTAGATAATTCTGATTCTGACACTCTGGATTCTAGCGAAGAAGGTGGTCTAGAGGAGGAGGTGGCACGGTATGAGGAAAAAAGATATCACCCTGATAGACACCGGCCACTGAAAACAAAAATGAATGTGAGGCCACCGCCTATAAATCCGGCGGGCTCACGCCCCTCAGCGCCTCCGCCATATGAGCTTCGGCTGAATACTGGTACTGACTCCTTTTTACCTTTAGAGGAATGGAGAAAAATACAAGTAGCTTTTCCAGTATTCGAGAATGTGGAAGGCGGAAGAGTACATACCCCCGTAGATTACAATCAAATTAAAGAATTGGCCGAATCCGTTCGTAATTATGGGGTCAATGCTAACTTTACCACATTACAGGTGGAAAGGCTTGCTAATTTTGGCATGACTCCCACTGACTGGCAAACGACAGTGAAAGCAGTGCTTCCCAACATGGGACAATACATGGAATGGAAGGCTCTCTGGTATGATGCAGCCCAGGCACAAGCTAGAGTTAATGCCACGGCTGAAGATGAGAATCAGAGGCAGTGGACATTTGAAATGCTGACAGGTCAGGGTCAACATGCCCTTAATCAAACCAACTACATCTGGGGCGTCTATGGTCAGGTGTCGGCCGCCGCTATTAAAGCATGGAAGGCCCTCACAAAAAGGGGAGAGTCCAGTGGACACCTTACAAAGATTGTCCAAGGACCCCAAGAGCCATTTTCAGACTTTGTGGCCAGAATGACAGAGGCCGCCAGTCGCATCTTTGGTGATTCAGAACAAGCTATGCCCCTGATTGAGCAACTTGTCTATGAACAAGCAACCCAGGAATGTCGAGCGGCTATCGCCCCTCGCAAAAGCAAAGGTTTACAAGATTGGCTCAGAGTGTGCAGGGAGCTGGGGGACCCCTAACCAATGCAGGACTAGCTGCCGCCATTTTACAAACGCACAGGTATAGAGATTTATCTAATCGAAAAGCTTGTTTTAATTGTGGGAGAATGGGGCACCTTAAGAAAGATTGTCAAGCCCCTGAAAGAACAAGAGAATCGAAGCTTTGCTATCGTTGTGGTAAAGGTTATCATAGGGCTAGCGAATGCAGGTCAGTCCGGGATGTAAAAGGGAGGCTTCTGCCCCTATTGAAGAACCCAAGGTACCCCAATCAAAAACGGGTCACGGGGCCCATGGTCCCAGGGCCCTCAGAAATATGGGAACCAATTTCAGAAAAGCAATCAAGAGGAAGTAGAGGTTTCCGAGGAACCCCCGGAATGGACTTGCGTGCCGCCTCCGACTTCTTACTCATGCCCCAAATGAATGTTCAACCGGTCCCAGTCCATTCCCCTGGACCTTTGCCCCCTGCCACCATTGGGCTTATTCTGGGCCGTGGCTCCTTAACTTTACAGGGACTCATTATATATCCTGGGATTGTTGACCCGTATCATAAAGAGGAGATTCAAGTTCTCTGTTCTAGCCCTCGGGGTGTATTTTCTATAAAGCAGGGAGATAGAATTGCACAACTGGTGTTGCTGCCCTCCCTCGGGGATGGAGAAACCTACACTTTACAAAAAAGGGCTATGGGATCTTCTGGAAGTGATTCAGCCTATCTGGCTATACCCCTAAATGAGAGACCTACAATAAAATTGTTAATTAATGGAAAAGAATTTGAAGGGATAATGGATTCGGGAGCAGACAAAAGCATTATTTCACTCCATTGGTGGCCGAAGTCTTGGCCCACTGTTGTTTCATCTCATTCTCTACAAGGTCTTGGATACCAGTCCTCTCCTGCCATCAGTGCCTCAGCCTTAACCTGGCGGGATGCTGAAGGCAAACAGGGATGTTTTACCCCCTATGTGTTGCCACTCCCTGTAAATTTATGGGGACGAGATGTGTTACAAGCCATGGGCATGACCCTAACTAATGAATACTCCCCCAGGCATCAGCCATTATGGCAAAGATGGGGTATACAAATGGTAGAGGCTTGGGTAGGCAAGAACAAGGCAGAATAAAACCCATTACACAACACGGAAATCGGGGTAGAAAAGGACTGGGTTTTATTTAGGGGCCGTTGAGGCTTCACGACCCATACCATGGAAAACAGAGGAGCCGTTATGGGTCTCTCAATGGCCTCTATCCTCTGAAAAATTAGAGGCTGTCACAAGATTAGTGCAAGAACAGGAACGGCTGGGGCATCTAGAGCCTTCTACCTCCCCATGGAATACACAAATTTTTGTTATTAAGAAGAAATCTGGGAAGTGGAGATTACTCCACGACCTGCGGGCCATTAACAATCAGATGCATCTTTTTGGCCCTGTTCAAAGAGGCCTTCCTTTGCTTTCTGCACTTCCTCAAGATTGGAAGCTTATTATTATAGATATTAAGGATTGTTTCTTCTCTATTCCACTTTACCCACGGGATAGACCAAGGTTTGCCTTCACTATCCCTTCTCTTAATCATATGGAACCAGACAAGAGATTTCAGTGGAAGGTACTGCCGCAAGGCATGGCCAATAGCCCAACAATATGTCAGCTATATGTGCAGGAGGCTTTGGAGCCAATTAGGAAGCAATTTACATCTTTAATCGTTATCCATTATATGGACGATATTCTTATTTGTCACAAAGAGTTAGATGTTTTACAAAAGGCTTTTCCCATGCTGGTGGCTGAATTAAAACAGTGGGGATTAGAGATTGCCTCAGAAAAGGTTCAAATTGCAGATACAGGGCTCTTTTTGGGCTCAAAGATTACTCCCAAAAATATAGTTCCTCAGAAAATAGAAATTCGCAAAGACCACTTACAAACATTAAATGATTTTCAGAAACTTCTGGGAGATATAAATTGGTTGAGGCCCTTTTTAAAAATTCCATCTGCTGATCTAAAACCCCTCTTCGATCTCCTGGAGGGTGAGCCTCATATCTCCTCACCCAGAAAATTTACCCCTGCCGCCCACCGAGCCTTACAGATGGTGGAAGAGGCCTTACAGGAAGCACAATTACAACGAATTGAGGAGTCACTACTTTTTAATCTGTGTGTTTTTAAGACAGCTCAATTGCCAACTGCAGTCCTGTGGCAACATGGACCATTACTTTGGATTCATCCAAATGCTTCCCCTGCTAAGATTATTGACTGGTACCCTGATGCTGTTGCACAGCTCGCGCTTCGCGGAATAAAAGCAGCTGTTACACATTTTGGCAGGGATCCTGATTCCTTGATTGTGCCTTATACTGCTGCACAAGTTCAGACCTTGGCAGCCACATCTAGTGATTGGGCAGTTTTAGTTACTTCCTTTTCAGGACAAATTGATAATCATTTTCCAAAGCATCCAATTTTACAGTTTGCCCTAAACCAGGCTATAGTGTTTCCACAAGTGACAGCTAAAGACCCACTCCCAGATGGGACTGTGGTGTACACTGATGGATCAAAAACTGGTATGGGAGCTTATGTGGTCAAGGATAGGGTTATATCTAAACAATATAATGAAACTTCACCTCAAGTTGTAGAATGTCTGATAGTACTGGAGGTTCTTGAGGCTTTTCCAGGACCCCTCAATATTGTATCAGATTCCTCTTATGTGGTTAATGCAGTTAATCTCCTTGAGATAGCTGGAATAATAAGATCCTCCAGCAGAGTTGCTAACATCTTTCAGAAGATACAAGCTGCCTTGTTAAATAGGAGATTTCCTGTTTTCATTACCCATGTCCGAGCACATTCTGGACTCCCAGGTCCCATGTCCTTAGGGAATGACTTAGCGGACAAGGCTACAAAGCTGGTGGCCGCTGCCTTGTCTACCCATGCACAAGCAGCAAAAGAATTCCATAAGCGCTTTCATGTGACGGCTGAGACCTTGCGCCGTCGTTTTGCTCTATCCAGGAAAGAGGCTAGGGAAATTGTTACTCAATGCCAGAATTGCTGCGAATTCTTACCTACTCCCCACATGGGAATAAACCCACGTGGCATTAGACCATTGCAGATGTGGCAGATGGATGCTACTCATATTCCCTCTTTTGGAAGGCTTCAATATGTTCATGTTTCTGTTGACACCTGTTCTGGCGTAATGTTCGCCACACCCCTAACAGGGGAAAAGGCCTCATATGTGATTCAACATTGCCTTGAGGCCTGGAGTGCTTGGGGAAAACCCAGAATTTTAAAAACAGACAATGGACCAGCATATACCTCTCAAAAATTCCGACAGTTTTGTCGGCAAATGGATGTTACCCATCTAACTGGCCTACCTTATAACCCTCAAGGACAGGGCATTGTGGAACGTGCCCATCGTACACTCAAATCATATCTGATTAAACAAAAGGGGAGTATTGAGGATGTTCTACCCTCGGTACCAAGAGTTGCTGTATCCATGGCACTTTTTACCCTTAATTTCTTGAACTGTGATGCCCAAGGCCACACTGCGGCTGATCGCCACAGTTTAGAGCCTGATAGGCCAAAAGAAATGGTAAAATGGAAAGATGTCTTGACTGATCTCTGGAAAGGCCCGGATCCTATTCTTATAAGATCCAGGGGAGCTGTGTGTGTTTTTCCACAGGAGGAAGAAAACCCCCTGTGGATCCCTGAAAGACTCACTCGAAGAGCTCCTTCACAACTCCAGAATAAGAAGGATGGAGGCCAAGTGGGTGATGAAGACTCTCCTACTCGGGATGATGGTTCCTAGTATGATGGGAGAGTTACGGTGGGCCATCATGTCTACCTTCCCCCTACCGATGCCAGTGATGCAGAATGCCCAGGTGTTCCCTAGATTTTTCACAAATAATAGAGAGTTGGGGCTTGCCTTTTTGCCTTTAGATCCTCAGATACAGAGTTTTCAGGATGAGAGAACCTTGTCATTAGTAGGAAGCTTGTGCTTTACTGTGATTTCTTCATTAAAGGATAATTTTATTCATATGGATCCAGAAAGATCTAATGCTAATCCTTTTGAATTAATGGAAGCTGTACTGATCTTTCTCCTATGATAGTGAGAAGGGACAGATTACTTTTGATTGGAAAGGGGCATTAGGCAACAGTCTGAGTGAGGGACAGAGCTCTGGATCATCTGATTGGTCCTCCTCCAATGTTAAGTATACCCCTTTTAAGAGAACTAATTATTCAGCTGCCCTTTATTTGGGTTGTGAGTAATGATACCTTAGGTAAGAATCAGAAAGAAATAAATTGTTCTGCTTAGAATTGTTTTTATGCATTATGCTGGGATGCTATTAAGCACCCTTTTGCTTTGGTAATGCGCATGCCTCGATTTATTCCAGCTCCTGTTGAGGCGCCAAGTAATTTGAGTTTGTTTAGGGAAAAGCGAGATTTTTGGGATCTCTGCTATTATTGTGGGCCTGATAGCCACCGCCGCGGTTACTGCTTCGGTTACCGCCTCGGCCCTTGCACTTTCTGCCACTGTGCAGACAACTCAAACCATTAATGAACTATAGGCCACTGTGACCATGGTCCTAGATAAACAGGCCACTGCCAATTCTCAGATACAAGGAGGCCTGATGTTGGTAAACCAACAGATTAATTTGGTTCAGGAACAATTGGATATATTGTGGCAGATGGCCAAATTGGGATGTGAACAAAGTTGCCTGGCCTTTGTGTCACTTAGTACAATATGAGAATTTTACAAGAGCAGCTAACCTGTCAAAAGCTCTGTCTCAACATTTATTACAGAATTGGACTTTTGAGTTTGAGCAGACACTCCGTGAGTTGAGAATGGCGATCCTGCAAGTGAATTCGACGCATCTGGATCTTTCTCTGATGGAAGACCTCTCCCCTGGATTTCATCTGCATTTTCTTATTTTAAGGAATGGGTGGGGGTAGGATCATTTAGCCTAGTTCTCTGCTGTGGAATAGTGTTGATGCTTTGGATGGTGTGTACGCTCAGAGCCCAAACAAAAGGAGAAAGTGGTGGTGGCACAAGCACTTGCTGCCTTAGAACACGGAGCATCCCCTGACATTTGGTTAACCATGTTAAAGCAATAGGTCGCTGGCCTCCCAGCTCTTGCACCCCACGAGGCTAGTCTCATTGCACGGGATAGAGTGGGTAGGCTTCAGCAGCCCAAGGAGTTGCAAGGCTAAGCACTGCACAGGAGAGGTCTGCGGTATAACGACTTTCTCCTGGGAGATAAGTCATCTTGCATGAAGGTTCTATGTCATGATCTCCTTCCCCCAGAAAAAAGACATCGGACTGGTCAGGACTTCCTCTGGGGATAAGACCCTGGAGAGGAGCTTTGTACATGTTCCGAATTTGCACATGGGGATTTGACCTCTATCTCCACTCCAAAGTTGTGGGTGTCCTATTGCTTCAAAAATAAATGAATAGGGGGAGATGTGAGGAGCCGCCCTCGCTATCGCTATTGCCGTTAGAAGATGGCGCTGACATCCACTGTCAGTTGGAGTTAACTGTCGCTGTCAGTTGGAGTTAACTGTCGCTGTCAGTTGGAGTTAACTGTCGCTGTCAGTTGGAGTTAACTGTCGCTGTCAGTTGGAGTTAACTGTCGCTGTCAGTTGGAGTTAACTGTCGCTGTCAGTTGGAGTTAACCGTTTAAACTGTGCCTCTCCCGTGACGTCATCTGGGGTGATGTGCAAACCACCAATCCCGGCTCTACACATCTCACTCGGAGCTCCTAGGCTTATATAAGGGGCTGGGTTTCTTAGCTTGGGGTCTCCCTCTAAGAAGCTGATCATCTATCTCTCAAGATGCATTAAAGCTTTACTGCAGAAGGATCCGAGTGTTCTGCGTCGTTCTTGCTGGCGAGACGGTAGCGCGGGACAGGTCATCAGTCCTCCCTCTCTTTTACTGGCTTTCTTGAGTTCAGCTCAGTGCTTAGCCATGGGCGTCTGCCTCTTCTTCCATCAGCCACTGAATGAAGTTTCTGTTTCCCAGACTCTCTGGCCATAGGATTGTAGGCTGGCACTCCCGAGATCTGTGTCTAAAATCCATATATGAGAGAGTACATGCCATGTTTCTCTTTTTGTGACTGTGTTACCTCACTTAGGATGGTTTCTTCTAGTGTCATCCATTTGCCTGCAAATCTCAGGATTCCATTGTTTTTTTTCTGCTGAATAGTACTCCATTGTGTAAATGTACCACATTTCCTCTATCCACTCTTCAGTTGAGGGGCATCTAGGTTGCTTCCAAGTTCTGGCTATTACAAATAATGCTGCTATGAACATAGTGGAACAGACATCCTTTTTGTATGAATGGGCATCTTTTGGATATATGCCTAAGAGTGGAGTTGCTGGGTCTTGTGGTAGGTTTATTCCCATTTTCTGAGGAATCTCCATACTGATTTCCAAAGTGGCTGAACAAGTTGGCACTCCCACCAGCAATGGAGGAGTGTTTTGCTTTCACCACATACTCTCCGGCATAAATTGGGGTTGGTATTTTTGATTTTAGCCATTCTAACAGGAGTGAGATGGTATCTCAGAGTTGTTTTGATTTGCATTTCCCGGATGGCTAAGGATGTTGAGCATTTTCTCAAGTGCGTCTCAGCCATTTTAGACACCTTTATTGAAGATTCTCTATTTAGTTCTGCAGCCCACTTTTTAATTGGATCCATTGTTGTTTTGGGGATTTGCTTGTTGAGTTCTTTGTAAATTTTGGAGATCAACCCTCTGTCAGATGTGGGATTAAGGAATATTTTTTCCCATTCTGTGGGCTGCCTTCTTGTCTTGCGGACTATGTCCTTTGCCTTACAGAATCATCTCAGTTTCAGGAGTCCCAATTATTTATTGTTGATCTCACTTTTTGTGCTAGTGGTGTTATGTTCAGGAAGCTGTCTCCTGTACCAATTCGTTCAAGGGTACGACCCACTTTCTCTTCTAAGAGGTTCAGTGTGGCTGGATTTATGTTGAGGTCTTTGATCCATTTGGACTTAAGTTTTGTGCATGGTGATAAACATGGATTAATCCACATTCTTCTCCAGTTATGCCAGCACCATTTGTTGAAGATGCTTTCTTTATTCCATTGATTATTTTTAGCTTCTTTGTCAAAGATCAGATGTTCATACATATGTGGGTTAATATCAGGGTTTTCAATTAGATTCCATTGGTCTACCTGTCTATTTTTGTGCCAATACCAAGCTGTTTTCAGGATTATAGCTCTATAATAGAGCTTGAAGTCAGGGATGGTGATGCCTCCGGATGTTGCCTTGTGGAACAGGGTTGTTTTGGCTATCCTGGGTCTTTTGTTTTTCCATACAAAATTGATTATTGTTCTTTCAAGGTCTGTAAAGAATTGTGCTGGGATTTTAATGGGGATTGCATTGAATCTGTAGATTGCTTTTGGCAGGATTGCCATTTTTACTACATTGCTCCTACTTATCCAAGAGCATGGGAGATCTTTCCATTTTCTATGGGCTTCTTTAATTTCTTTCTTTAAAGATTCAAAGTTCGTGCGATACAGGTTTTTCAATTGTTTGGTTAGCCTTACCCTCAAGGTATTTCATGTTGTTTGTGGCAATTGTAAAGGGTGATGTTTCTCTGATTTCTTTTTCAGGCATTTTATCATCTGTATATAGTAGGGCTACTGATTTTCTTGAGTTGATCTTGTAGTCTGCCACTTTGCTGAAGGTGTTAATCAGCTGTAAGAGTTCCCTGGTAGAGTTCTTTTGGTCATTGATGTAAACTATCATATCGTCTGCAAACAGTGAAAGTTTGACCTCTTCCTTCCCAATTTGTATCCCCTTGATCCCCCTTTGTTGTCGTATGGCAATGGCTAGAACTTCAAGTACCATGTTTAAAAGGTATGGAGAGAGTGGACAGCCTTGTTTTGTTCCTGATTTTAGAGGAATTGCGTTGAGTTTCTGTCCATTTAGTTTGATGTTGTCTGTTTGTTTACTGCACATAGCTTTTATTATGTTTAAGTATGTCCCTGTTATCCCAGCTCTCTCCAAGACCTTTATCATGAAGGGGTGTTGGATTTTTTCAAAGGCTTTTTCAGCATCTAATGAGATGATCATGTGATTTTTGTTTTTCAGCTTGTTTATATGGTGGATTACATTGATGGGTTTTCGTATGTTGAACCATCCCTGCATCCCTGGGATGAAACCTACTTGACCGTGGTGAATGATTGTTTTGGTGTGTTCTTGGATCTGATTTGCCAGTATTTTATTGAGTATTTTTGCATCAATGTTCATGAGGGATATTGGTCTGAAGTTCTCTTTCTTAGTTGTATCTTTGTGTGGCTTGGGGATCAAGGTTATTGAAGCCTCATAGAAAGAGTTTGGCAAAGACCCTTCTGCTTCTATTGTGTGGAATACTTTGAGAAGAATTGGTAGAAGTTATTCTTTGAATTTCTGGTAGAATTCTGCACTGAGGCCATTTTGACCTGGACTTTTTTTGGTTGGGAGACTTTTGATGACTGCTTCTATTTCCATAGGGGTTATACGTCTATTTAAATTGCTTATCTGTTCTTGATTTAGTTTTGGCAAGTTATAGCTATCCAGGAAGTCACCCATTTCCTTTAAATTTTCGAATTTTGTGGAGTACAGGTTTTCAAAGTATGACCTGATAATTTTCTGGGTTTCCTCAGAGTCCGTTGTTATGTCCCCCTTTTCATTTCTGATTTTGTTAATTTGCATGTTCACTGTCTGCTGTTTAGTAAGTTTGGACAAAGGTTTGCCTATCTTGTTGATTTTCTCAAAGAACCAACTCTTCCTTGCATTGATTCTTTGTATTGCTTTCCTAGTTTCTACTTTATTGATTTCAGCCCTCAATTGGATTATTTCCTGGTGTCTACTACTCCTGGGGTAATTTGCTTCTTTGTGTTCTAGAGCTTTCAATTTTACTGCTAATTATCTACTGTAACTAATCTCCAGTTTCTTCAAGTGGGTACTTAGTGCTATGAACTCCATAGCACTGCTTTCAAAGTGTCCCATAGGTTTGGGTATGTTGTGTCTTCATTCTCAATGAATTCTAGGAAGTCTTTAATTTCTTTTTCTTATTTCTTCTTTGACCCAGGAATGGTTCAGTTGTGCATTATTCAATTTCCATGAGTTTGTAGGTTTTCTGCAATTTGTGTTGTTGTTGAATTCTAATTTTAAAGCATGGTGGTTTGTTTTTTCTTCCATTTCTTGCATTTGTGGCTTGTTTTTTCTTCCCTTTTTTTGAGGGTTTTTCCTATATCCTCTTTTAGGGCCTCTATCATTTTCATGAAATGAAAATTGTTTTAAGGTCATTCTCTTCTGCTTCGTTTGCATTGGAATGTTTGAGTCTTGCTGGTTTGGAGTCTCTAGAATCTGGTGGTGTCATATTTGTTTTTCTGTTGCTGAGTGTGTTTTTGTATTGTCTCTTTCCCATCTCTTCTTCTAGTGGGTGCACAAAGAGCCCCTTACTGGTTTGGTGGTTAGGGGACCGGAGTTCCCGTTTGGTGGGTGCTAGCAAGTCCAATAATCTGGTGGTTCTTCTATTCCTTGTCCTCATTCTGGTCCCATGGGTAGAGAAGAAGAACAGGAATCTGGGGTGCTTAGCCTCCCACCTGGTCCCCTGGATCCTTTGCTGGATCCTGTTGTACCTGATCCCTCCGGAACAGCTGCTCCCCTGGTCTCCCTGGCTCCACTGGTTTCCTGGTCTCGTTGGTGGGAGAGAAGTCCTGGAGTCTGGGTTGTTTGTCTCCTACCGAGATTGGAAGCACTGTGCAGTTCCCAGGCGATCCCCAGGCACTGCGAGCATAGCATTTTCAAGACTGATCACTGTGTATTTGATAACCAATTAGGAGACTCATCCATTACTCTTTTCCAGAAACTTATTTATTTATTTTGGACATATCAGGAAAACTACAGATTACTCTTGTTTTCTGCTGTCTTCCTAGTAGTTTGGTACAAATTGTACATTGTCCTACATCACGACCATGTAAAAATTCTTCTGAGAACACCCTAGACACTCCAGTCTTCTCAATGGTTATTTCCTCAAAGATGTTGTGGTTGGTGAATATTTCTTGTTATAGGTATTACACTCCTTAGGAGGAGAGGCATAAGCATCATTGTTAAACATCAACTATCATCTTTTTTTTTCCTAGAATTTTTTATTGGTGTTACATAAGTTTGACTACACAAGTCTTGTTATTGGTCTCCTGAAAATTCATAGTGATTTGTTTCTTTTGTTTATTGGTCAGTGTTTCTATGGGAGCTTCTCAGTCCATCATTATGTTGACACCTTTACAACTCAGTTATAATTACTTCATTTCATTAAGTGAACACTTAATCATATTAATTTGCCTCTTTGGCAAATTATGACTTACTTTTCTATCTATGGTATTTCCTTCACAGAAACATTAAAATCAATCACATAGTTGTTTTGTGTATTTTGTTTTGCTTGATTTGTGGGTGAACATATTGTTATATGTGATTTTTTAGCTTCCTATGAAAAGTGTTTTATATTTATATCTTTTAAATAAATGAATAATATTCTATTAAATTATAGTATAGAAATTTGAAGTATGATGCTTAATAAACTAAGTACAAAAATGCAAAGATCTAATTTCTTCCTTCTCTGGGTGAGAACAAAGAAATCATTCAAGAGCACAATGCAGTCTTAGAACAGAACATGGAGAATAGCTGGTACTGTCTGGAATGAACCCAGAGTAACTGAGTATTCATGTCTTAATGGGAAATGGTACTGAGTATTCATGTCTTAATGGGAAATGGTACAATCCTTAGCATCAACCTAGACTACATGATGCTATATGAATAGCATCAATTGGAGAATAGTATTGAAATACATTTCCTGAAAATCTGATGTTGATGATCAAATAGGTATTGGAAATAGGTATTGGGATTTATGTTTTAGATATATGTTTTTATTCTCTTTTTCAACAAAATTCAACAACTTTGAGCCTAGAATAATTTATACTTGTGGTTCCATCTGATAAGAACATTATGTTTGATTAGCATCTGTAGCATCATAGAATTTATTATAAACATCATCATCCCCACAATCTGGATGAGGTAACAAGGGCAAAACTATGTATACACTATAGAGACACTTCGTAAAATGTGTTGTTTTGACTTGTAATTCACATAGGTTATAGATAGGGTAATTCCAGGATGGATGTTGATACCCAGTGGGAGTAGAATGGAAGAAAGCTAATAGCAAAAGTTGTGGAAATTTTGAGGTGTGAGGAAAGTATTCCTGTTTTATAGAACCTCATATAGTACACCACATGCCTAGTCCTGTATAATTAAAATATGATGAATATGGACCCTACCACCTTTCTCTAACACACACACACACACACACACACACACACATATATATATATATATACTTTTTTTCTATAGAAACTAGATGCCTTCTTGTATCAAAAGTTTTCTTTCTTTCTTCCTTTTTTTTTTTTGGTTTTTCAAGGCAGGGTTTCTCTGTATTGTTTTGGAGGCTGTCCTGGAACTTACTCTGTAGACCAGGCTGGCCTCGAACTCACAGAGATCCACCTGCCTCTACCTCTTGAGTGCTGGGATTAAAAGCATGTACCACCAATGCCCAGCATCAAAAGTTTTCTAATGAAGGCAAATACCCAAAGTCACTGATCATTTAGTAAATATAAAAAGAAATCACTGAGATTAATCACCCGAGGCTTTTCACCTTTCTGTTTTTTAATTTAAACTAGAAACAAGCTTGCTTTACATGTTAAGGGCGTTTGGGTTAGTCCCATGCTGGCCTCTTAGTCATCAGTCTGGAGTTCATGAGCTCCCCCTTATTCAGGTCAGCTGGTTCTATGGGTTTCACCCACCCAGTCTTGGCATCTTTAGTCATCACTCCTCCCCCTATGCAACTGGGTTCCAGGAGTTCAGTTCAGTGTTTAGTTTTGGGTGTCTGCCTCTGCTTCCATCAGACACTGGATGAAGGCTCTAGGATGGTATACAAGGTCGTCATACCAAAAGGCAGAGAGAGAACATGCAAATTAACAAAATCGGGAATGAAAAGGGAGACATAACAAAGGACACTGAGGAAATCCAGAGAATCTTGAGGTCATACTTTGAAAACCTGTACCCTACAAAATTGGAATATTTAAAAGAAATGGACAATTTTCTGGATAGATATCTCTTACCAAAATTACATCAAGAACAGATAAGCTTCCTCTCCCCTCCACACCCCATATTCCCAATATGCTCAGGAGATCTTGCCTCATTCCACCTTCTATGGATGACCTGCACAAGGGGAAGACCTTGGACACTGATGGCTGAGAGGCCAGCATGGGATTGATCCAGACCCCCTGGATGTGGGTGTCAGTAAGGAGGCCTAGGCAATCTATGTGGCTTTGAGAAATAGATCAGTATGTATCCCTGTCTCACAAATTGAATTTGGGTGCCCATCCGACAATCAGGGGTTCTCTCTCAATCTGGACACTTGGGAGAGGACCTAGGCCCTCCCCGGAATGCTATGACAGACTCTAGAAATCCTCCATGGAGGGGAATGGAGTAGGGATTGGCTGGGGATCTGGGTAGGCTGGTAGTGGGGAGCAGGTATTGAGGGGAGGAGAGGAAGCTGGGAATGACATGGGACGCAAGCTTGTTCCCAATTTAAATAAATAATAACAAGTGTTACAAAAAAGAACAGATAAGGAATTTAAACAGACCTACAACTACTAATGAAATAGAATCAGTCATCAAAAGTCTCCCTACCACAAAAAGCCCAGGCCCAGATGGTTTCAGTGACAAATTCTACCAGAAATACAAAGAAGAGCTAATTCCAATACTCCTCAAAGTGTTCCCCCCAATAGAAGCAGAAGGTTTGTTGACAAACTCTTTTTATGAGGCTACAATTGCATTGGTACCCAAAGACACTACTAAGAAAGAGAACTACAGACCATATGATATGATGAGCATTGATGCAAAAATACTCTCAAATCTGATCCAAGAACACATCAGAAAAATCATTCACCATGATCAAGTAGGCTTCATCCCAGAAATGCAAGGATGGTTCAACATAGGAAACTCTATCAATGTATTCCACCATATAAAAATGCAGAGAAACAAAAATCACATAATCATTTCACTACATGTTGAAAAAGCCTTTGACAAAATCCAGCATCTTTTCATGATAAATATCCTGGAGAGATCTGGGATAACAGAAACATACCTGAACATAATAAAAGCAATATAAAGTAAACCAACAGCCAACATCAGACTAAGTGGAGAGAAACTCAATGCAATTCTTCTAAAATCAAGAATAAGACAAGTCTGTCCACTCTTTCCATATCTCTTCAATAATGTACTTGGAGTTCTAGCTAGAGCAATAAGACAACAAAAGGAGATCAAGGGGATACAAATTGGAAAGGAGGAAGTCAAATTTTCACATGATATGATAGCTTACATAAGCAACCCAAAAAACACTACCAGGGAACTTCTACAGCTGATAAACACCTTCAGCAAAGAGACAGGCTACAAAATTAACTCAAGAAAATCAGTAGCCCTATTATATACAGATGATACATGGACTGAGAAAAAAAACAGAGAAACATCACCCTTTATAATTGCCATGAACAACACAAAATATCTTGGTATAATGCTAACCAAAAAAGTGAAAGAACTGTGTATCAAGAACATTTAGTCTTTAAAGAATGAAATTAAAGAAGATACCAGAAAATGGAAAGATCTCCCATGCTCTTGGATAGGTAGGACCAACATAGTAATAATGTCAATCTTGCCAAAAACAATCTACAGACTCAATGCAATCCCCCTTTTTATAATACATGGGCAACTAAAAGAAGGAGTATATGTATCTTTTTGTTCACTATGGTGCTAGAGATTAAATAGAGGGACTTATTAATACTCACAGTACACTCCACCACCTAACAACATACTCAAATTTTCATTATACACATTTTTCCAAAATAATTATCCTATTTTGATTTAAATGTAAAGTGAAAGATAGTTGTAATTTGATATAGCAGAACATATTTTGTATTAGAAAATGTAATAAAAAATAATATTTTATAAAGTAAAATTCTGTCCCAATATTTTCATATACATGATAGCAGTTCTACAATCATATATACAAATAAAATGATAATTGTCATATTTATTTCCAAATCGTCTTAATAATTAAATGTATTGATATTTTATTAATGTTATTGATAGAATGCAATTAAGATTTTTGTTCCTGGATATGGAATAAGATTGATTATTGTGTATCATGAATATTGGAAATTGAGAAGAAAAATTAACCTTGGATATAGTCATTTCTGTTAATAACAATTTGTTACAAATCTTTGCATCTGATTTGCAACATTGTGCCTTCTAAGTAAAATGTTTGAGTGTGTTACCTTAGGTAATCATCAGCTTCCACTAACCCAAATGCTAAGAATATCATGAGATAGTATCAGAAATTTACAGCATAGTTTTTCTCACCTTGTTCTAGACTACATATCTGATATAATAACCTTGTTATAACATATATTTGTTATAAGCATAAATTTATTTGCTGAATGCATTTATTTTTGGCTTCATTATGTTCAGTGACTAGTAAGCTTTTATACAACATTTAATTCAAGGGCAGCACAGTCATTATTCTCAGGCCATGATAATTTGTATTTGTTTCAGAGTTAACCACACTTTATTCCTTTTGTTAGAAATCTTTTGTTTTGCATCAGAAATTATCAGTATAATGTAGTAGGCAAACTACTAAATTATCATAGTAAATGTCTCACAAAAAAGAAAATTGAAAATGCAACATTGTATTATGTTATAATTTCTCCAACTTAGAAAATTATAAACCTCAAAATTCTGGTACCAATAAATATTTTATAAATAAATGTAAATATTTCTGCATCTGAATAATCTTATCTGTCAGCAACTACTTCATATACGCATATACAGTATATATAATAATAGTATACATAAGTAAATAAGTATTCCTTTTAATTATCTGTTTTCAGGAAGAATATACAATAATACAAGAAAGAAAATACAGTATCATATCTTTATGACTGTGGAATGTATACTTAAGGAGAGATAAGATAAAATATGGGGCATGTTTTGGTGATCAAGAATGGCTATTGAATGTATTTTAGGCTGTGCAGGAGCTGATCTCTCTCTGTCTCTCTGTCTGTCTCTCTGTCTCTCTATATCTATATCTACATCTATATATATACATATATATATATTGTGTTGTTGCTGTTTTATTTGTTCAGCTCCTGTTGAGACTTCATGGGTGTAGCTTCAGAACTTACCAGGAGACATGGTGTCAGATAAAACTCTCTGTGCCTCCAACTTTTACATTCTTTCTGTCCCTCTTTTCAGTTTTCCCTGAACTCCAAGAGTGGATCCTTAGATATGTTGTTTGGGACTTTACTCTAAAGCTCTGCATTTTGATTGTTTGTAGTTTTCTGTAATGACTTCCAAATGGTACCAAGTGAAGTTTTCTTGATGAGGGTAAGGACCACACTTTGCTGTGGATATTACAATATTATATAGTTAGGTATACTATTTTAGTAGAGTGGTGGCTGTAGGTTCTCCTCTAAGATCCATTACTTCACCTACGTAGTGGTCTAGATATTTAGAACCCCACATGATTTCCAGATCTTTATGAAATGCTAACTTCAGATTTCAACAATACATTTCCTTTTAATAAAGCTGGCCATACCTTCCCTGTTGTCTCTTTACTACAGTCTCAGTTATGTTTTCACTAGCTGGGAATTAAAATACCTTGCATTTTATTGTGTATTTGTGTGTGTAACATATAATCTTGGTGATCAAATTGACACACCTGGGAATTACAAACTTTGATCCAAGAATAGCTTCCATGAGATCCCTCCTGTGGGAATGTCAGTGTGGCATTTTATTTTATGATTAACTAATATTGGAGGGTCCAGACAACTATGGGGATTCCCTCTCTTGTGCAGCTGGGTGTGGGTTGTGTAAAAATGCTAAGCATAAAGCAGAAGAAAGCAAGCCACTAAGTAGTGATTTACCATGGCCTCTCCCTGACTTCCTGCCTTCAGGTCCCTACTTGATTTTTTTATTTTAACTAATAAACCTCAATAATGGATAGTGTCTTGGAAGAGCAAGCCAAAAAACTTTTTCCTCACTACCCAAGATTACTTTGTTCAGTGGTTTCACACAGAGGAGAAACTAAAGTCATATAACAGGGACCAAGGGAACAGGACTGAAGGAAATTTTGGTCCTATGTCACTACACAGACAGTAAAACATCAGTTTTAGGTATTCTTTACTTATTGATCCCTGTGCCTTCTGTGGGACAGAGATGCCTTTTTTGAAAGGCACAGGTAGCATTTGAACCACAGTCTATGATTTGATGCTTAGTCATGTTATACTGCTATACACAAGAATAATGTACAATGATCAACTCAAAATTGGATATTGTCAGCTTCAATAACAAAAATCTTTCAGGAAGAATGGTGATCATAAAGAAACCGTGTTCAGCTTCTATATAAAATATTATTAACTCCTGTCCCAGACAAAGAATATATTCATTCCAGCATATGCCTTGGCTATAACATTACACATATTTACTACTCAAAACTGTACTGTTTCGATTTCTTCCTGTCTTACTTGTTTTTCATTGCAGATGCACATAATGATAAAAACAATAAAAACTAAACTACAGAACCAAATTTGCTGTCTTGAAATTTCCCTTGCCAAGATGTATTCTTTTTTTACTTTTTAATTTATTGTTACACAAGTTCTCAGGACATGAGAAAAAGGCATTAAGAGTCTTTGCGAAAATCTCACAGAAATGCTATCTCTTATAAAAGAAAGAATTTATATGTGGCTTGCTTATAGTTTTAGGGGGGTTAGTCCATGATGAATTATCATGGCAGGAAGCAGACTTGGATAATGTTGAACTGCTGAGGATAGCTTTAAGTTTTTTGTTTACTTATGTAGCTTATTTTTATTAAAGTTGTAAGTTATATATACATATATAATTATCCATAAATACTACTGTCTTTTTATGCATATATACATATAAGTAAATATGCAGAGTTCATATAAATTAAAATTCATAAGGATATAATAAGAATCTTTAAAGTTAAAAAGGATAGTATTAGACAAAATTTACTGTCTTTTCTTCCTTTTTTCAATGTCTGCATATATATTATTTTTAAATTTAAATTTAAATGAGAAACAAGGTTGCTTCATATGCCAATTCCAGGTCCCTCTCCGTTTCCCTCCCCTCCTCCCGTGCCCTCCCACCAACCCCCTTAATATGTCCACATTTCTCCAGGGAGGGTGAGGCCCTCTATGGGGGTGTCCATAGTCTCTCATTTCATCCAGGGAAGGGCCTAGACCCTCCCCCCCAAGAGTTCAGGATGAGAGTGCATCTCTTATTGTTGGATGGGAGCCCAAAGTCCATTTGTATACCTGGGATAAATACTGATCTACTACCCAAGGCCCAATAGATTGCCTAGGCCTCCTCACTGACACCCACATTCAGGGTGTCTTGATCAGTCCCATGCTGGATTCCCAGGCATCAGCCTGGGATTCAAGAGCTAACCCTTGTCAGGTCAGCTGTTTCTGGGGGTTAAACCAGCCCAGTCTTAATCACTTTGGTCATCAGTCCTCCCTCTCTGTCACTGGATTTCTTGATTTAAGCTCAGTGCTTAGCCATGGGAGTCTACCTCTGCTTCCATCAGCCACTGAATGAAGGTTCTGTTTCCCAGACTCTCTGGCCATGGGATTGGAGGCTGGCACTCCCCAGATCTATATCTAAAATCTGTATATGAGAGAGTATATGCCATGTTTCTCTTTTTTCAATATCTGCATTTATATTTTTGTACTTTTCATTTTTGACGGTTTATTATTTTTTATCCTTTTCAATTGCATTTTTATTTTATTTATTTTTCAGAATTTCATACATGAAATTCTTGTCACCCCTAGGTTTTCTACATGAATTATTTATGTGTTACTCTCTCTCTCTCTCTCTCTCACACACACACACACACACACACACATACACATACACACACTCAAATAGTTGAAGTTCTTAGAAAAAATTCCTTATAGAAGATTACATGTGCTCTTACTTCCTCATATCTTTAACAGCACTCAACATATATTCTGACTTCATAGCACTAACTGCTTAGAAAATTGTATTGATTTGATGATGGCACATTGTGAGGAGAGCAGTAACCTTTTATGAATAAGAATTCATGATGTGAGCTTAGCCATATCAAACACACCAATGCCTCAGAACCGTGGGAATGAGAAGATCTTTCTCAGATCTCAGAACAGATATTGACAAATGGTTAACTTGTAGCTAAACCCAGGATGTATGGAAAATATCAACAATATCTTCCTCATCTTACATGACTAGCTGGAGAATGCTCACCTGCAAGGATCCCTAGCAAGATTGATTATCTAGCCCTCCTCCTCATATAGTTGGATAAAACAAATCTGCCTCATTATTCAGCTAATGATAATAATAATATAAGAAACACGCTGGGTTTTCTAGTTACTGTTATGTCTTCACTCCAGCATGTAGACCACTTGATCCCAGCTTTACATGGCTTGTGTTTGCCATTTCTTCATTCCCCATTGCACAAGTCATAGATCTTGTCTTGAGCACTGTGATTTTCTTGGAAGTGACTTTCACATGAGGTAATTTGATGTTAAAATTTTAGGAAATATATTGATCAATTTAAATACATTTATTTATATTTCCAAGTTTCATCACCAAATACTCTCACATTTATACTGATTTGATGTGTATTTAATCTTTCAATTGACTCTGGAAAAGATTTGTCTGTAGTACTCTGTGATAGCTGCTTTTGTATAGGGCAGCAAACAACACATTTCATTGGCTAACTGTGAGTATCTATTTATTTCACTCTCCTTGCTCATCTGAAACATCTGGCATAACTGGTTACTTTAAGGGTACCACATCCTCACACTTTTCCGTGTTATGAATACCTTAGGCTTTTATTTACATTTATGATACCCACCTTATCTTATAAAATCTCAAATTATTGTAGCCCAGCCTTGACAAACTATCATGTTGAATCCTTATCATTTATGTTAGTCTCATTCACTTTCCTTGCCTTTATGTATTGTCAGTATGCTAATGACTGCCAATCGTGTCTCCTGTCTGAGACTATGATTTTCAAATCTACCTATGCTATAGTGTACTCAAATATTACCACTTGGTGTAAAATAAACTTGCTCCCACAATTCCTCTCCTAATTATTCTATGGTTATTCAATGCAACTTAGTACATGTGTAAATTCTGTTTTAAAATCGTTAGGTCAAATTTTTACAGTTCTATTTGCCTTTGTTTTTTCCATTAAGCACCCCACAGAATGCATGAGAACTTGATAGATTTCTCTTTAGAATGTGTTGTAAGTCCAGACACTCATAAACAATTATGATTAGTTAATTTCTGATATACTATCATTATTGCTTCCATGTATTATAGTCAACCTCATTGTTTATATCTTTGTCCTAAAACTGTTCATGGCAATACAACATGAAAAATTATCCTGGAATGGTTTTCTTCAAAAACTTCACAATATTCTCATATTTCAGGGCAGAGTAAAATCAAAGCCTTGAATTTCTAGGCTTCCCCTGGTTCTGCCCTAGTCATTTGTACTTCAGTTGGTTGGTTTTCTCTTGGCTTACACCTCTCCAACGATGTTAACATCCCCAGAATTCTTCCAGTTGGACTAGTTCCCTACTAACCACCTTTGTATCTGTCCTTTCTGTGTGAAATAGTACTTGCTGAAGCTGCTCCTGTCATTGCTTAAATGTCCTACACTTAGTGTGGCCCCTCATTATTTCCATGGCTAAAGTACACTGTCCAGGTACTTTGTCTTATCTTCTCAATTTATTTGCACTACATCTTCTCCTGAATCTGTAGATATTATTTTTGTACATTTAGTTTCTTGGCTCACTGACATCACTATGTTAGGAGATCAAGATAGGGCCTTTCTTTGCTTTGGCAATAGTAATGACAAATATTACAAGTCAAAAATATCCTATTAAACAATAAATTAATGAATATTTGAAGTGTTAAGAATATTTATTTGTTGCTGAGCTATATAAAGAATCACAGCTTGCTTGTATTTAAAGAGGTATGAAAATGATACAAGTAACAACACAAAAGAAAGAACTTAAAATAGCCATAAACAGAAAACATGTAAGAGAGGTATGTCCTTCATAGTGTGGGTACATGTGTGGGTTTCTTTCTTTTTGGAAAACTAAGGCTCAGCGCATCAAATACATTTAATAATAAATATTGATTAAATATCTGATCTGTGTATTATTTCAGAACCCTAATCTAATATAATTTCTAGGTGTTAATAATAGACATGAGTGACCAAATTCTAAGGCCATCAGAATTTGTCCACAGTATTGAGATAAGCACTAGACACTTGATTCCTAGTATTCTTGTAACTCTGACATGTTCTTTTGCCCATGTTTTATATAAGGATGCATTATATAAAAATGGATGTTAAGGTAAAACATATATAATCAGAATCTAATACAGATATTTAATAGAATAACAGATAAAACTTAAAACAGAAACTATTTCAATATAATTTAGATTAAGTAAAAAAGAGTATTCTACACTTATGTCTATGTCCACTTCGAATGGGGACTGGGTACAATGATATAGTCCTAATATCTTTCAGTATAGTACACATATCTAAAATAATAAATGAACCAATATTTTTGTATTTTTGTCTTGTTATATGCATTGATGTTAATTTTTATATCAGATAATTGTCCTTATTCTAATTTTCCTGAAATGAATAACTCTCTTAGTTTCTAAGTTATGTTCCTTAGCTCACCAATTAAACAAATTGCTCATTGTTTGGAATTCATCTGTACCTATATTTTGATTATAGTAATAACAAACTTCTATTATGGAATTTCCAAATGAAAATGGAATACACTAGATTTAATAACAAATTATATTGAGTAAACATGCCCCAGATCTCTCAGATATTCTCTATTTTAATATTGCTAGAAATTTTTAATACTTTTTTACTTAGAAGCTATCTCTGATATAATTTTTAATTACAGTAATGTAGAACCATATCTATTTTCCACAGATTGAGTATTATATGAGCTTCAGTTTAGAAAAAAATGCAAATTTTCTATGTGTTGATCATTTTATTAATTTTCTACCATTTTAAATCTAATTTTCTTCTTAAATTGTGAATCTTTTGGTCTTGAAGAACATATTTTATAGACTACCTTTCTCTATTTTTGCTTCTCAACAAAGTTTCTATAAGATGAAGAAGGTTATATTTATTTTTAGACGTTCAATGATGTATGCAGTGTCCACAAATACTGTTACATTATTATAAAATGAACAAGAAAAATTAAGATTAAAATTTCCCTTCAGAGTTTACTTTGGTTTACTGGTTATAGGAACTAAAATCTTTCTGTGGAAATAAAAAATAATGGCATGCTTTAATTTCATGACAATGATACAATTTTATGGAGCTTTTACTTTTAAATCTTTAAATATATCATTTGTGCCATGAGTTTTCTAATTTCTCATCATTATCTAGATTTAGGGCTAAAAAACAAGCTTGCATCAGTCTTTTATTGACAGGCCACCCTATTCAATGGCATGCAGTGTTTGCACATCATGCATCAGTATATAGGGACTAGACACCTTGATCATAAGATAATTTTCCTGTTAAAATGTTCTCTACTTGAGGCACAAAATCTAAGTATTGACATTAGAGTATGATGTCTGATTCTGAGAGTTATCCAGCAAAATAATTATATAAAACTTTGTGTGTATTCAAAAACTTTTTATGAATGGAAGCAATCTATAGTGTGAATTTGACACCATGATAAATTAAATTGCACAGTAATGATAATGAATAAGTATTTCCATACATGCAAAACAATTATTCGGTATTAAAAATAACAAATTAACTTTGAAATAATGAAAATGTAAATGATGAGGCAGGAATCATAGAGATCATATTGATTGAGGTAACCCAACTCTGAAAGACAAATTTCAAATACTCTCCCCTTCTTGGAGACTCCTATTTACAAATATTTAGTTATGACTATATAGCCTGTGATGAACACAGAAAAGGAAGGAAAACGGGAATGATGACTTAACAGATAGGAGGATATCAGGGCATAATGGAAATGGGAACATGGGGAGCTTCTCAGATAGTGGGAGTGAGGCAATTATAGGATCAGGAGGTAGCTAGATAAAATAACAACATGGATGTTCAAAAACCCACCAAGGATCATACTATTACAGAAAAATAATAATGTGCAGGATTCAATGTATAAATGTACATACATAGTTTTAAATTGACTGTTTTACATCCCAAACCCAGTTTTCCCTTCCTCCTCTCCTCTCCTCACAATTACTTTCCTTGCCACTGTTTGTCTCTATACATTTCTCTGCTTTTGTTCAGAAAATGGCAGTACTCCCATGAAAATCAACAAAGCATTGCATATCAAGCTGCAGTAAGACTAAGCACCTTGCCTTTTATTAAGGCTGAGCAAGGTGATCCAGAATGAGGATTAGTCCCCCAAACGCCAGAGAAGAGTAAGAGATAGCCCCTGCTGTCACAGCTGGGAGTCCCACAAAAAGACCAGGCTACAAAACTGTGACAAGTATGCAGAGTACCTACATCAGTCCCTTTCAGGAGCCCTGGTTGGTAACTCAGACTCCGTGAGCTCCTGTGAGCCAAGGTTAATTCATTCTGTGAGTTTTCTTGAGATGTCCTTAACCAACTCTTTGGTTTTAAAAATTTATTTTGTGTTGTTCTCTTTGTCTTTATTTTATTGATTTCAGCTCTCCAGTTGATTATTTCTTGCTGTCTACTCCTCTTGGGTGTGTTTGCTTTTTGTTCTAGGGTTTTCAAGTGTGCTTTTATTTACTTAGTATGCGTTCTTCCTAAACTCTTTATGAAGAACTATGAGCTGTCCTTTTAGTACAGCTTTCGTTGTGTTTCATAAATTTGGCTTTGTTTTGCTTTCATTTTCATTGAATTCTAGGAAGTCTACAATTTATTCTTTCTTCCTCTCTCTACCCTCTCTTTTTCTTTCTTTTCTTCCTTCCTTCCTTCCTTCCTTCCTTCGTTCCTTCGTTCCTTCTTTCCTTCCTTGACTCAGTGGTAGCTCAATAGAGAGTAGTTCAGTTTTATGAGTTTGCAGCTCTTTGATGTTTCTATTGTTTTTGGAATCCATCTTTAATCTATGTTGGTCTGCCAAGATAGAGGGAGTTATTTTAGTTCTTTGAGTCTCTTGAGACTTATGTCAGAGTATATAATCAATTTCAGAAAAGCTTCCATGAAGTCTTGAGAAGAAGGTATATTCTTTCTTGTTCTGGTGAATTTATGTAGGTATCTATTATGACTATTTGAGTCATAACAGCTGTTGTTGTGGAATATTAGTTTATGATGTGTTACATTTGTTTATGCTGTGGAATATTTGTTTAATGATGAAAGATGTAGTACATTCTTTTATGTTACATTTGACTCTCTGTGAAATTGTGTTACTTTCCTGATTGGTCTAATATATAGCTAGGCAACAGAGATAAATAGGCAGAGATGGAAGGCAGAGAGAATAAATAATAGGAAAAACAAGGGAGGAGTAAGAAAATAAGAAGAGGATGCCAGGGGCTAATCACCAAGCCACACAGCTACAGAGTAAGAAGGAAAGATACATAGAATAAAGAGAGATAAAAGTCCATAGCCAAAACAGCATTAAAGAAAAAGGGAATAATTTCAGTTAGAAAAGGAGGCTAGAAACAAATCAAGCTAAGGCAAGAATTAAGAATAAGTCCCCATTTATTTATTTGTGAACTGGGTGTCAGTCTTCCACAAAGAGAAAGAAACAAAAATGACACAAAACAAAACAATTACAGTCTGTAAGTTCCATGATTTCTCTGTGTAGTTTCTATCTGGATGTTCTGTCGATTGGTGAGGGTGGGATATTGTAGTCTCCCACTACTAATGTGTATGATTCAATGTGTGACATAAGCTTCAGTGTTGTTTCTTTTAAAAATGTGGGTTCCCTTGCATTTTGGGAATAGATATTCAGAATTGAGACCTCATCTCGGTATATTTTTCCTTTGATGAGAATGAAATGCCCTTCTCCATCTCTTTTAATTAATTTTGTTTTGATGTCTATTTTGTTAGAAAGTAGGATAACTACACAAACTTGCATCTTAATTCTTCTTGATTGGGAAAATTCTCTTTTTTATATTAAGGTATGCTTCATATATGCATCAGAAGAATGGAACCTGTTTTTGTATTCATTCTCTTACCTGTGCTTTTTTATTGGTTAATTGAGTCCATTGATATTGATAGATGAAATCGGTCATTGATTGTTTATTCCTGTTATGTCATTGTTGTTGTTATTGGTAGTATGTTAGTATGTATTTGTGTGTGTATGTGTGTGTGTTTGCCTTCTTTTGTTCTTACTGTGTTTTTATGGGTATAGTTCACTTGCTATGGTTCCAGTTTTCCTTCTATTACCTTCTTTCTGTTTGGATTTGTGGATAGAAATTGTTTGAATTTAACTTTGTCATTAAATATCTTGTGGTAATTGATGTTTTGTGTGGTAAAGTAGTCTGGGCTGGTATACATGGCCTCTTAAGAATCTGCAAGTCCAGGCCCTTTTTGATTTTAGGATTTTTAGATCATTTTGCTGTGTTTCAGCTTTGTTAGATTGTTCTGGTCCTGCTGTCGTAGAATAACCGGCTTCCCGTGGTGCCATATTGCCCTTTCTGTTATTGGTTGTGTTCTTCCTCAGGCTTTTAGTCATCTGGGTTTGAGACGATTGTATGTTTGTCTCGTACACAGGTGTTTTATCCCTTGGTTTTTGTTTCCTCTCTGGTCTTCCAGCTTAAGTGGTCAGGATTCTTGTGACTGTTATGTCTTCATGTCCAGTAGGGGAATCTCCTCTAGGGTTTTGGGTTCTAAAAGATTTCTGGCATTATGGGTACCAATATTGCCTTTGCTGTTCTGAGTACCTGTGTGACCTTTTCTGGATATCCTCTTGGTCTCTGGGATTCCTTGAAAAGTGTATCCTTCCATGCACCAGAGGTTTCTGCTAGGTCTCTGGTCCCTAAACCTGCCCTATCTTTATGTAAAGCTTAAGACTTTTGAAGTTTTGTGATAGAATATTGAGTCCAAGGAAATGGGAATAGTCTGGTGTTGTTAGTTGTACTTAATAGGATTTGGTGGTTGGTAGGTGGTGTCTTACCTCAGGTACTTAGGACCAGCCTGGCCTCTGGTAAAGATGTAGGTGCCTTGGTCTCGAATATGAAGCTCAGGGAAGTGTAGTCTATTGTTCTTGGATGTGCTTTAGTTACTCATAAGCAGTGTTTTAACTGGGGTCCCAAGATCTGTTCAGACCCCCAGTAAAACTGAATCTTCTTCCAAAGTTGTAGAGCAGAATATGGAGCTCAAGGTAAGGGGTGCATGTTGAGGTTGTTGGGTTCAGTGACTAACTTTTGGTCTCTATAACCAGCCTAGCCTCTGGTAAAGATTCTACAATTAACCACTCTGAAAAAACTTTGGGTCTCTATAACCAGCCTAGCCTCTGGTAAAGTTTCTAAATTAACCACTCTGCCTTTCACTTCCAGCAGAGAAAACATGATGGGCTCATCAAAGGTGACTAATGTGTATGTAAAAAGACACATTACTCACCATTATTATTTAACTTAACAAATGACATTGTATATTTAATCTACAATGTGACGTGTCATAGTATTCATTATGAGATATCAGACTGTAGATAGTTACCAATGGGTCGAATTTTTTTTCTAACTCATACCCCTTGGATGTGAGTTATGAAACAGACAGGGAAAGTAAAATGTTCTTGACAACCCTGAAATTTTTCTCTATCTTAAGCAATTAGAATCTGTCTTTCTTTACTCCAATAAAAGGGAAAATCAAACAAATGAAGAAAAATGTAAAGCTCCTGAGTCTCTAAATCAGTCCAGGGGAGGTAGTTAACAAACTCAGCAGGATATAAATAGCAGGGCAAACTATCCCTCTAATCATGTGGTCTTCCCTTTCAGCAGAGCTGTAGGTGAGGTTTGATCTCCAGGTGATTGCATTTGTGAGCCCACAGGGGAGATTTAGTGCTGGCTTAAGTCCTTCATGCAGCTGACCATTCAAGGCTGCCATACCAGTTGTGTGGCTAGCCCATATTCCTTAGGTCTACCTGGTGGGGGTTATTTGGTACAAGTGCTGATGAAGTGTTATTTTCTGAGGATCCATGCAGACGAATCAACATCTCTGAATACCAGTACTTCCAGAGGAGTGCCACCACCCAAGCTTTCCATGCTTCAACTTTAAGGTTGCTAGAAAATATATAATAAAAATTATTTATTGTTTAGCCTAAATTAAAACATGTCTGGGAGTAGTCTATGTCTTTATTTTCTGACTCTGTCAGTTCTGTTTTCCTTTACATGTCACTTTGAGTCCCAGGGAAGCCACAGGATTTTCAAAGTGTGTATGCTTTCAAGATGTGCAGTCTAATCAGTGGCAGTGGAGAAAGTGATCACACCTAATGTGATGCTTCTCTGTGGAAAATTGCAGAGGCTTACAGGAGCATCTGTGAAAATCCTGTTTAAAAATATGTTACTGATAGTGTTTGGGACTAGGGACCTTGAAAAATATAGCCAGGTTTTACTCACTGAAAACATTCATCATATTGGTTCAAAATAAAAGCAGACAAATAAAGCAAGGGTAAGAAGAAAACAGCCTATTTTTTCAGCCTATTACTATTGAAGTGCATCACTAAGAAAAAGAGAAAGCTAACCCATAGCATACAATTTTAAACAAAAGGCTTCATATACTATATAATGTAATTACTTGAGGTACTAGTTCATGTGGATTGATTTATCTAATATTTATTGTAATAACTATGATCAGGTGAGACAGTTTGCCAGAAACTTTCAGAAATAAACAAGCCGATGCCAATTAGGGTGGGAGAGAAGGAGTCATCAGTAGACAGAGGCCAAGGTATTTCCTGAAAGAACTTTGATCTCTGGTCCATTTTGCATTCCTATTTTGTACTCTAAAACTATAAGGAGGGACAGGTAAGCATGCACGATTTTACAGCAGCTTATGCTGCAGTCAGCAGATTGCAAATTCCAATGTCCTGTTGTTTCAGCTATTTCTCCAGATCATTCTGTATCAGGCAGCAAGTGAAGTCATGAATGGAAAATAGGTAGTACAAGCAGTGCTTTAAGTCCGTGAATCACTAAATTCATCAATAAATCCTTATCTCATAATTGGTCTTTTCTGCTTTATTCTACATCAATGGCTCAGCAGGTAAAGATGCATGCAACTAAGCACTACGGCCTGAGTTCTGTCTGGAACTGTTATGGAAGGACAAAACAAACTTCTGAAATCATCCTTCGATCTATCCACAGACACAACAGCAGACATGCATGTGTTATGGGCACATACTAACATGCACACACACATACATGCATGCACACAAGCATCCAAATACACAAGCATCCTTCTGCTGCATACAAGAAACACATCTCAAATTCAAAAACAGACATTTCCCAAAGTTTGGGAAAAATTTTCCAATCAAATGGATCTAAGAAACAAGCTGGTGTAACTCTCCTAATATCTAATAAATTGAACTTAAAAATAAAATTAATCAAAGTGGACGAAGAAGGTCATTTTATTATTGTCACAGGAAAAATCCACCAAGATGAAGTTTCAGTGCTAAATATCTATGCCCCAAATACAAAGTCACCCACATTTATAAAAGTAATATTACTAAAACTTAAATCACACGTAAAACTCCACACATTTACAGAAGGAGAATTAACAGATGTTACGACTCAGTTGGGTTTACCAGACATCTATGGAACTTTCCATCCAAACACAAAAGAATATACCTTCTTCTAAGCAATCCATGGAACCTTCTCTAAAATTGACCACATACTTGGCAGCAAAGCAAACCTCAACAAATTTGAAAAAAATTGGAATAGCCCCCATATCTTATTGGATCACCATGCTTTGGTGTTAGAATTCAACAACAATACAAACTTCAGAAAGCCTACAAACTCGTGAATATTTCATATTTTTAAGTATATGTATATGTATTTCCTAAATGTAGTTTGTCTCAGATTTTAAAATGCTACCTGTATGTATGTTTTTAGGAATGATCATTTGACTCTGAACAATCAATTGTTGTGCTCTTTATAAAGACCATATTCTTTGTTTCTAGCTTTATTTAGTTGTCTATAGTACTTTGGGAAGTCTTGTGGTTTCATGGGCATGTTCATTCATGATACCCTTGTTTTGGCCAGTGATGTTGGTGAGATTTTATCAGTGTAAATTCTGACATTAGCAGGAGGCACAATATCAAAGCAAACTGTTTGACCTTTTGCATCTTACAATCTTTCTAACTCTCTCTCAAAATGTTTTCTGAAACTTAGGTGTGGGTTAGGGTTAGATTTATCCTTTTGGAAGTGTATCTGCATTTTGATTGGTTGTAGTCACCAACTGTTACAAAGAGCAGTTTTCTTGAATGGAGGGAAAACTATGCTTACTTATGAGTATAAGGATAAATGTGCACAGACAGTTATTAGGGATTATTCTGTTTAATTAATTTAGTGGTTGTAGATTCTTCCGTTATAACAATAGCTTTGTCAGCATTGAGCCATCTCTTAGTTCATTTTAGGAATGCTAAAGTTGACAAACATGATTAAACATAATGTTATGTACATATATTTGTGTGTATCTGTATATCTGTATATATATGTATATATATAATACACCACATACACACACACATACACACTCACACATATATATGTATATATATATGTGTATATATATATATATATTCTGCAATAAAATGGGTCTTCTACAATCCTCATCCTAAGTAATACCACAAAACTATATGGGAATAAGTAATCCTTTCATTTTAGCAACATATTCTTACCTCTACATTGAAAGACATACATTTTGTTCTTGTTTGAAATTGTTGATATTATTAGCTTTATAACTATTTATAATGTAACAGTGTGGTTGGTGTATGGTACTAGAATAGAGTTTTGATACTGTCTCACAAAGTTGTCATGACTAGTCTTGGTCTCACTGTGTGGTATAGGTAGGCTTGAAATGGAAATGTTCTTACTCTGGCTTCTATATCATTCTGTACCAGACAGGTTCCCAAAATACAATTCACTAAAACTTTACTTTTAATATAATAAATTTATGAAAGAACAAAACAGAAAGAAAAATACTAAGTCTATACAGAAACAGTATCTCTATTTTGCTGAACATAGATTAAAACAGATATCTCATCATCTTTTAATAATTCCGTATCTGTGCTAGTTTCCATTAGTTAATTTCATATTCTCATTTTATGCTTTCTCATTTTTAAATCCTATTCTTTATAGTACAAGTTGGAAAGGTTCACAAATTTTGTTTGCACTATGGTTTGTTATATACCATGCTATAAAAAGCAGTCAGACTAAACTAACATTTTTTCTGTAGAGCGAAAGTGTGGAGAAGTCTTCCCTTTTAACTGGGCTGGCATATGGGACTATTATGGTCTTCAGGGTTATTATTTAGTAAGTTATTTCATTGCTTTATTTATTTTAGCAACAACTTTGTAATGAATTTGTCCCAGTACATTTGAATTTGCCTGGATTTACTGACTTACTGGAGGCATGCTGGAGTGTAACTTTCCTAACTTGGTTATCTCTTTATGCTGTTACCTTCAAGTTCAACTTCCTTTTTTGTTTCATGTGCTTTGGGGGGATTTTATATGACTATACTTGTTTTCTGTTACTTTTGAGATATCTCTTTAAAAAACTCTTTACAAAATCTATAATTTCTCCTCTCCCTTCATCCCTCTCTCATTCCTTCTCTCTCTCTCTCTCTCTCTCTCTCTCTCTCTCTCTCTCTCTCTCTCTCTCTCTCTCTCTCTCTTTCTTTCTTTCTCTTTCTTACACCTGACCTTTATTTCCACTCCCTTCTCTCTTTCCACCACACACCATCTGCCCCAAACCCAATCCTCTCCCTCTTTCAATTCAGAAACTGTCAGGCCTCCAATGGATATCAACAAAGCACAGTATATCAAGTTACAGTAGAACTAAGCTTCTCTTCTCTTCTCTTATTAAGGCCAGGAGGGTAACCCAGCATGGGGTATATGTTCCCAAAAGCAAGCAAAAGTGAGAGACAGTCCCTGCTCACATTGTTCAGAGCCGTCCAAAATGACCAAACTCCACCACTATAGCATATATTCAGAGTGCTTAGATAGGTCTCATGTGGGTTCCCTGGTTGTCAGTTCAGACTCTGTGAGCTCCGATGAGCTCAGGTTAGTTTAGTCCTTGGGTTTCCTGGCAAAATCCTTGACACCTGCGGCTTCTACAACTTTCCCTGTCACCTTCCACAGGATTCCCCAAGCTCAGTCTAATTTTTTACTTTAGATCTTTGAATCTGTTTCTATAATTTGCTCCATGATGCCTGATGGTAATTAGGATTGACACTAATCTATGAGTATAGCAGAATATCATTAGGCAGCATTATATTGACAATTTCCTTTTCCTTTCTTTCATTTTTTGCTAGTTTTGTTTGGTTCTATCCTTGGTTTCTGGGCCTTTGGGGCCTGACACTCCAATAGTGTCAGGAGTGGACTCACTGTCATGGCTTGGGTTTCAGACTGGGATAGTCATTGGTTGGTCAATCTCTGTGCCACCCTTACCCCAGCATGACGCTAGCGCAGGACAGGCTGTAGGTTGAAGTTTATGTGGCTAGGTCGATGTCCCAATCCCTCCACTCTACATCTTGCCTGGTCACAAGAGACTGACATTTCAGGCTATGTATACCCTATTGCTAGGAGTTACAGTTAGGGATCCCTCTACATGCCTAGGAGTTTGTTTTACAGATGGCTGAAGTTTCTACCTCACCCTGAAAGTCTCCCATTTTCCAGTAGTCTCTCTCAGTATGCACCTCATCCATGATTCCCAACTTATCCCTCATCTTCCCATCCCCACATGACCCCAGTCCATTCACAAAATCCATTCTAGTTCTCCTTCCCAGGGAGATCCAAGAGTCCAACTTACGAATGAACTTTGGGAGCGCATTCCACAGGGAGGGATGCTCTCTCAGCCTGAACACATGAGGAAGGGCCTAGGTCCTGCCCTGGATGAAATGACAGACTCGGGAGATCCCCCCAAAGAGGGCCTCACCTCCCTGGAGAATAATGTGGATGTTGGGTAGGCAGCTGGGGGAGGGCTGGGGGAGGGACAAGGGAGGAGGGATGGGAAAGGAATCTGGAACTGACATGTGAAGCATTCATGCATGTTTCTCAGATATAATTGATTTTAATAACATTTAAAAGAAAAAGAGTCCAACTTCTATTTCTTTTAAAAATGTTTATTTTTATTCATGTGGTACACGTGTGTGTGTGTGTTTGTTTGTGTGTGTGTGTGCGCATGCGCATGCGCACACACATTTGTGCATGTACACACAGAGGTCAGAAGAGAGCATAAGATTCCTTCGACCTAGACTTAAAGGTGATTGTGGACTACCTGACGTGTGTACTGAGAGATGAAGTTTAGTCCATTGTAAGAGAAGCAAAATTTCTTAATGTTGAGCCATCTCTAGCTTCTTCTTTCTTTCCATTATTTTGCTGCTGTTCAGGAAGTTATCTTTACATGTAATTTTGGCTTCATGTTTACTAATAGAACTTTAACTTGAAGATCAATTCAAGTTAAAGTGAGGGTCATTGTAATACAAGTGGCCTTAAGTCAAGGAGTATTTTTCTAAAAGCCAGAGATAGACACAGAGATATATATAGAGAAAGACATCCGTGTAAAATAGGTGAAGAAAATGACAGGTCAAGAAGTGTCAACAATTGCGGTCAACTTCTAGCATAATGAAAGGAACTCTTCTTTGAAAGAGCAGGAACCTTGATTTCAGATTTCTAGTTTGCAGAACTGTGAAGTTGAGAGAATAAATTTCTGTTACTTTAAGCCACATAGTCAATAGCAGTTTGTTAATGCAGCCCTAGAAAACTCACACCAATATCTTGTACATTTGACTGTAGGCTCTGGCTTCTTTACTACAAATATAATCTAATCAAGAAGAAAATCAATATCACTTCCACAATTTATTACAACTAACAAGAAAGTACATAAATATGTGAGACAACTGTATACTTCAATGCTGCCTGTTCTGTCCTGTGTTTTATTTTTAAAAATATTCTACAGTGGTTTCATTTACACTTCCCTGTAATCTCTCATTCTTATTTCTTTTATTTTTGAGATTTAATATAATTGCATCACCTCCCGACTTTCCTGACTCCCAACTCTCTCATATACCCCTCCTTGCTCTCTTTCAATTTCATATCATTTATTAAAAATTAACTGGTAGAACTAGTGGATTAGGGAATTTGTAGTGAGTGACACTATCTCTTAGTATGCCAGAATCTATGTCCATAAAGTCTCAGCAACAGAACTGCCTAAACATCAGCTAAACAAGGAAAACAGAAGAAAGCTCAGGAAGACTCAGTTCTACACAAATGTCCACAAACAACAATGACCTGCTGAGAATGGGAGGAATACTCTTTCCAGGGAAGTGCACACCTATTGTTTCTCAGATACCAAATGGTCATCCCAGCAATCTGTCTTATCAGACACTCATCATTACCATACTCCATTAATAATGTAATTCAGAAAGAGGGAAACCAGCCTCCAAACAGGTTGTATATCACTGTCATTATTAAATCCCACTTCAAGAAGCCTGTGGTCAGAATTAATTTAGCTTCTTATAATGGCTAATTTCCTTCATACAAGGGAATAAAAGAAAATAAAGGATCACATTGTTGTAAAGTGAAAAAGCAATTTATCCAAATGAATGTGTTCCTAGAAATTCAAAATCTGTTAGAGGAGCATTTGCTTCTAGAACCTGTCTGTTGGTGATACTAAGTCCTGTTTCCAGATGTTTCTGTGTAGCCTCATGATCATAGAGTCTGAGAAAACAGCTGAAACTGGCATGATCATTATATTGATCAGGAAAGTGAGATTTATACAAAGCGACTCTTCCACGAACATGTATCAGTTCCTGACAGAACTGAGATCAATAGAAGTCCTGCTGAGAAATAGAAGACAAGCCAACACCTATTACCACATAATTAATATGAGCCATCTGGGCTTCGTAGTCTCCTTCTCAGAGATAAAATAGGAAGCCCAGGCAATACTAAGCAAACTACACCACAGCTGCAGGCAGTACAACAAGCAGCTGTAAGCAATGTGATTTTTATGAAACCATACAGATGTTTTACATTACAAATATTGCTGGGACTATAAATGCCATTTTAAATAAAGATGAATTACAAAGGTAATACTTGACAGATAATGCATGTGTTTTCATGATACATAAATTTTATTTCTTCTTGCATTACTGTGCTTTATAAAGGACAGATTTCCCAAGTCTAAGGCAAATGGAATACATTCAAACTAGCCACCTAAAATTTTCCTTTACTTCTTGTCTCTAGTCATTAGAAAATTCATTGGTATTAGATAAGCATGAAAAATACATCAAATGTTTGTAATTAAATCAAATTTAAAATGAATTAAATTTAATTAAAACTCTTAATTGTGTTTAAGGTTGCAATCTGGGTTATGATACAACATAGCTCCCCTAAGATACCTCATATTTTCACAATCATTAATTGGAAACTTTGTATAGTTTCACATGCTCAAATCTAACAACTCAGTTGTCTCTTGGCTCTATTCTCAGGTACACAAATAACTATTAGGCTCATATAATTATAACAAGGAAAGTTTATACTTAGTCTTTGCATTTAGGCCAGATAATCACAGACAGTTGAGTTACATGTGAAGGTGTAGTTTTCAAGGTACCAATCAATCTACAACAAACGATTACCTATAGATTCCAAGTTATTGTTACACTCATGAAACATCTGTAAAGTGCTTGTGCCTATTTATAGGGTACTGAATTATTCTACTTGTCTAATTCAACTAAGTCTCTAGTGATGCGATGGATGGATATTTAAACCCATGTGTAATAATAACCTCGGTGAACTTAATTGAATAAAGAGAACCTTGATGACATGCCATAGAAACAGGGCTCCTGTAACCACTAAAGCATTTTCCACACATTTCATCACTCTTACTTGTACAGATCTTCTTTAGAAGGTAATTAGACTTCCATACACTGAAAGAAGCTCACTTATCAAACTAGCCAGATACAGCTGTAAGTAACTGCAGTTTTACACACATTCAGGATATAATGATTTAGGATAAATTCTTCTAGAAACACACAAATTGGAAGCAGGGATCTGGCTCAGTCAGTAAATTTCCTGCTCTACAAACAAGAGTACCCTAGCTTGGCTTTCCCATATCTGCATAAAACACTGGTGCTGCATCATTTATTAATGACCCCAGGAAGATCTTTGTAGCTGTTTTCACATCCAAGACAAGCTCAACTGATAAGCTCTACGTTCACTGAGAGACCCTATATAAAAAAATGAGATGAAAAATTATGAAGACACTGGATATCAACCTCTGGCTTCTCATGCATCCGTATGCATGCCACCACGTGACACAAAATATACATCCCTACTGCTATACCAGAAAGACACAAAGATAGATTGCTTTTGTTCTATTTTTCTTATGAGACTGGACTTTTCTTTGTTTCTCAGGCTACTTTTTGGCTTCTGCCTTGATCTGTGAATAGAAAGCTTGAGTACAGTTGGATATTGTGCCCCAGTATTCCTTAGTAACTGCTGAGTTCGTTTGCATTCCATTTGAGCCAACTATAAATATCCTTCCCTCTCCCTCTTCATATATAGGCAAACTCATCTCTCATACCTGAAAGCCTAGATGGGTAGCCCTTCACCTGGCTATGCTATGTCTTTGAAAATCTGAACAATAATGATAGGATTGGTACTTAATTTGGAAACTATGAATAACTGATTCCTAATATTTGTTTATCATTCATCTGCTGAGAACTGAGCTTATGGCCTCATGCATGTTAGATAAGTTACTGAACTATACTCCCAGCACCGGGTCATTTTAACTGGCAATTTATCATATCTATATTATTATGGATGTTTTGATGGAGGACACATTATACAATGACAAAACAGATAAAGATATATATTTTATATGCTATCTCTATATATTGCATATGTAAATTTCTTAAAACTTAACTTCTTTATGGTAAAATATTTAAATTATTTTCTTCTCGTCCCCTGTTTTATTTTTTTTATTATTATTATTTTTTTTCCATTTTAAATTTAGATAAGAAACAAGGTCGCTTCACAAGTCAGTTCGAGGTCCCTCTCCCTTTCCCTCCCCTCCTCCCGTGCCCTCCTCCCATCCCCCCCCCGGTTATCCCCTCATTCCCCCAGGGTGAGGCCCTCCATGGGGGTGTCCATAGTCTGTCATTTCATATATCGTCCCCTGTTTTAAACAGAGCACATTATAGTTATCGGTAGTCAAAATTTATGTAACACTGTGACAAAAAGAATAGTTTTCCCTGTCACCCAACTATAACTTATCACTTGATAATCTACATTTTCACATAACTTTCTTTCCCTCAGCCACTAGTTATCATCATTTTACCCTCAGCTTCTCTGAAATCAGCTTTTATACACTACACATCTGAATATAATCTTTTTCTCTTAAACTTTTTTATTTGATACGTCTTTCACTTCTATAGAATATGTTGAAATGACAGGATTCTATCTTTAAGTCATGATTCATAACTATTACATAGCAGTTAATAATGATTTCTGTTAAGCATTTAAAAGTAGTATAAAGTATCGTAATAATAATAATCCTTATTATTCCTTGTTCTCTATTGCTTTCTGAATCTAATGGTGTAACTAATAGACTATAACTCCTTCAGGAGACGTATATATCTTGTTCTTCTGTTATGTATATATCCTATTTTAAGGATATTGCTAAAGGTGGAGTAAATTCATTAAAACTATTTGTGCCTGAAAATTGTTGTAGTGATAGAGTTACAAGTATTTGTTAATATTTTAAGCAAAAATGTTTTTAAAGACCCATTTAAACTATCCACTCATTAAAATAGCCATATGAAATGATATTGACTTAGAAATCACATGGGGAAAGAGCAAGGAGCTTGATTTTCCTTAAAGTATTATTAATAGATTGACTTAGCTGTATCAATTAAATTCTTTTCTGAAAAAAAACTGAGTGAGAAACATTTTCCAACTTAACACCACTGACACATCATTCTCACTGAGCACAACATCATCTAACTGCTATGCAATTTCCAGTATTGTGAGCAATTAATCACAACCCAAACTGAAAAGTCTACAGGTAAATATTTAAAGCTACTTTATTCAGAACAAAATACAAAATGAAATTATGCCCTAAATTTTCTTGATTTGATTTACAATGTAGAAATTTAATACAAAGTACAATAGGCAATTAAGGAATGCCTAGAGTGAAGCAGGAAACATAGTCTACTCTGAGAGAGAGCATAACATTTAGGGTTCCAAAATGAAATCAGAAGACAAACCTACAAGAAACATGATGCAGATGGAGCAGATTATATTTAAGAATACTTTTTATATGGAAATACATACATTCATTCAATAACAATAAAAAGAGGCAATGAGTAACATTAACAACAATAACAAAAACCAAGGTAGACCATACAGGGTGGTTCAGACAGAAAAAAAGGAAGGGAGAAATGTAATTATATTATAATCACAAAAAATATAAAAATAAGTTACAATTTTATTCCCACTTTTATTTTAGCCCATGTAACAATTGCTTCCATCACAGAATATATTGACTGAATATCTAGAATTCAGTGTGTGTTAAAAAGATCAGAAATTTATCTTAAATGAAGAAATTGACATCCAATCAGCAAGTACACTGACAGGACAATGTATGACTTTTTAACTCTTAGGCTACCTAGCTGTTATATAGGATTGTTGAGGAATATTATTTTATCTAGGAAAAGAAGTTTTGTATTTGTTTCACTTTGCTTGCCTAAGGCATCTGAGTTGCCTAATAAAAAAGCTCAACAGCCAGTAGCTAAGCAGAGAAATGATAGGCAACACTACCAGGCAGAGAGAATAAATAGGACGGGAAATCTAGGCTCCGAGAGAAGAATGGAAGATATTTGAGAAAGAGGAGGCAAGAATGAGGGAGACTCCCAGGTCCAGAAGCCAGGAAGCTGCCAGCCAGCCAGAGCTATAGAGAAGCAGCGAAAGTTAATGTATACAGAAGAAAGGTCATAAGCCCCAAGGCAAAAGATAGAGAAACATGTTCATTTAAGTCAGAAACGTGCCTCAGTTCAAACTAATACTTTCTGTGTCACGATTTGGGAGCTGCTGATGGCCCCAAAGAAAAAGCCTGGTACATACAATTATAAAATACAAAGGAAACAGAGGCTTTAGAGTCAACTATTTAACCCCGGGAGACTGCAAAATGATGTTGAAATTTATTTCAGTGGAGTACCTTGTAATTAACTATCCCACTCATTTCTGATGAACCTGTCCTCATCAGCAGCTGTCCTGGAGATGTCGTCATTCACTTCTTTAGAAACACTTTCCACATTGTAAGTTTCTCTGACCAGATAAATTGTAGAAAACAAAAGCAGTCCTAAACCCCAGACTAGACTGGGATTAAGGATCTTAAGTGTGAGACAGCTGCATCATATTTTTGGCATTCGAGAATTTTGGGGGCATCAATTGGAGTTAGGTAAAAGAATGAACGGGATTTCTGTTTAAACTTCAGTACTTTACAGACATGTTCAAATAAACCTCATTCCCACAGAGGGCACATTCAGCGAAGAATGCCTGCTTTCCTGCCACCGGCTAAGCCACCCGCATCGTCTGACACCGGTACCCAGTGTTTCCCTGCTAACATGTCGGAAACAAGGACTAGAAAGCTGCAAGCTTTTCTTTCTTGGGTTTTGTCCTCGGTTATATTTCACTATGGCACTTTCAATGTATTTTGTTACTTTCTTTAGAGCTGGGAAACACGGCGGGAGGATCGTACTCTTAGCTATTTGAAGGCATTCATGAGTGTGACCTAAATCCCTTCCATCTGCTCCTTTTTGCTCCATATGGTGTTGGTGCCCACACTTGCTAGAAGGGAGAAAGGAAATAAAAGGAAACCCAAGAAGCAAAAGCCTCATCGTGCTCTCACTGCAAGCCTCATTATTTATTGCACATCAGCCAAAAGAAAGAAGGTGATTTTTCTGTCTTTTCCAAATATCTCTCTTTCACATCTTTACCAGAGTCTTTCTAGGATCCTGTCTGCTAAAAGGATTTCCTTAAAACACATACTTTATTAGTGTGTGCAAACCTCCTTCATTGCTAAATCAATAATGTGTGACTCTAATTTGATTCAACAAATAGGTCTTAATTTTTGCATTCACTTTTCTAAAAGGTTATGTGGGGGGAGGAAGGTATGTACATCCGGGAATGGTTAAGGGGAGAGAGAATATTGGCAAAATTTCATTGTAGGAAATTTCAAAGAATTAATGTTTTCCCGATAGCATTATTTTAGATGGGTTTCTACAATTTTATAGTCCAAACATAATGCTAAATTTAAACAAGAAGTTTGAGAAGAAAATATAGAAATGTCATTGAAAATGCCAGCCCTATTACATATGCACTAAAATTTGTACGTGGAAAATTTATTAGTGTTTTTGTTACGATTGACCCAGCCCTATTTGGTTTTCAGTGATTCCACTGATATAGATCTTTTAATCTATTAAGGCACTAATCATTGTCCGTTATCAAACACTTAAGTGTTGTGGTAGTTTGAATGTAATTGGCCCTCATAAGCCCATAGAGAATGGTACTATTAGGTCTGGAGAGATGGCACAGCCATTAAGGGCTAGGCTCACAAATAAAAATGTAAGAGATTCTGTGGTAGGACTGATCTTCACAGCAAGGGAAACCCAAATTCAGACAAATTATTTGATTATAAGTTCTCAAAGTGATCCCATACCCTAAGTTTTATCACAGTTTTTACATAAAAGAGAATACAAAAATGACCAATAAAATTATACATACATGCAAAGAAGCTTTAGAGGAAAATTGTTTGAATTATCAAAAGTTACTGACTTATTTTCTCCACATGGTTTTCTCATATCCCATTTTGATGAAGATATACTTCTACATGATAGATAAAAAGTACCATTTTTGAAAATTTACCATAAGTTAGGACTCTTTTAGTCTGCTTCATTTTGTGAAGAATATTCACATCTAAAAGTTACATGCATCTATTGCATCTATTTGGTTTTGTTTAGAAAAACTATTAAATTTTGTTACTTAAGTCTCTAGTGATATTGCTTAGGATTATGATAATTTGAACAATGTGCAAGAAATAGCTATCTTTTTGTACAACTCTATCAATTCTGATTATCTATCCTCTGGAGATTTTACTGTGAATTGCTGTAAAATCACTACTTTCCACAATATTTAATAATATTGATCTCAGGTAGCCTTAAGTTTTCCTTAATTTGAATTCTATACAAACTAATTGAGGGAAAAAAGCACATTTATTTGTGTGATAGAGAAATAGAATGTAGAAAAGTAAATATTTTTCTTTGATTACAGCAATATCTTAGTCACTTTTTGACAATTTGATACATGTAAAAATAATGAAATAATGAAAGTAAGTTCATATTTATTATTGCTGGTATTGTAGTATAGAGTTATACCCTGCTTGACTAAATGTAAAAGTGTTTTAAAATAACTAATTTGTTACAGGGATGGTTCAACACATGTAAATCAATCAATGGAATCCACCATATAAACAAACTGCATAAAGAAAACCACATGATCATCTCACTACATGTTGAGAAAGCCTTTGAGAAAATCCAACACCCCTTCATGATAAAGGTCCTGGAAAGATCTGGGATAATAGGAACATACCTGAACATAATAAAAGCAATATACAGTAAACCAACAGCCAACATCAAACTAAATGGAGAGAAACACAACACGAATCCACTAAAATCAGGAACAAGACAAGGTTGTCCACTCTCTCCATCTCTCCAATATTTTACTTGAAGTTCTAGCTAGAGCAAGAAGACAACAAATGAGATCAAGGGAATATAAATTGGAAAGGGAGAGGTCAATCTGTCACTATTTGCAGATGATGTGATAACTTACATAAGTGGCCCAAAATCTTTACCAGGGACCTCCACTGATAAATCCCTTCAGTAAAGTGGCAGGATAGAACATTAACTCAAAAAACTCATTAACCCTACAATATACAGATAATAAAGGGGCTGAGAAAGAAATCAGGGAAACATTCCCCTTTACAATAGACACAAACAACATGAAATATCTTGGGATAACTCTAACCAACCAAGTGGGGGGTGGGAAGGATTGGGAGAGAGAGTTGGGATTGACATGTGAAGCAAGCTTGTTTCTAATTTAAATAAAAAATAACTAGTTTGTATAACAAGTTGTAATCATATAGAACTGTATGTAAGTATATCTTTTGCTATTTTCAAATTAATGTTGATCTTGTAATATAGTACTATATCTTACTTGACTTAATATAAAAATACTTTGCAATAACTCATTTGTATAATCAGATGTAGTCCCATAGGACTATATGTAAGTATATATCTTCCTGTTTTAATATAAATATTTATTTCAACAAGTAAACAGGAGAAAAATTGAACAGATAGTTTTTGATAAATAGACAAACAGGAAACAGATATGGAGAAATTTCAGACATTCTGAGCTGTGAAGAAATGGAAGTTCAAACAAATTAGTATCCCACTGCAGCTTGGTCAGAATGGCTAGTGTCAAGAAAAGAAAAGAGAAAAAACAATTGCTCTAAAAGGAACACTCATACCTTGCTAATAGTAATAATACTAGGGCAATCAATATGGCCTTTTCTCAATAGATTCAAAATAGAAATAGATTATTATCCTGCTATATTACTCATTAATGTGTATCTATTGGAATCAAAGTCAGCATGTCAATAAACTTGCAAATTCCTGCTTATTCTAACAGTATTTGTAACAGTCAAGTTGCTAAATCTGTTTAACAATCCATCAGTTGTGTGAATAAAGTAAATGTGTATGTTATGTAGTGTTAACAAACAGTAAAGAAGATCAAAAATATTTTATTTTCAAGAAAATGTGGAGACCTGGAGGATGTCAAATCGCTGGGTCCCAGATGCCTTTTCATACTCCACACTTTTCCATCCACATTTCTCCACCACTCGGCACATTGCAGCGACTTCTCCCACTCTTTCTCTTGAAGTCAACTTTCTTGATGGTTTTGGTAGGTCTGAAATGCTCTCCCATCTCACAGTCATAATGCTCCCACTGATGTGACAGGCTGTTACATATGATGCTCTTCATTCTCATGGCCTGTCCATGGCTCTCGTAGCCATGGAGACTTCTTTTGCTTAACAAAGTTCAGTTTCTGAAGGTAATTTCCTGCCAATGCCTTCTCCCAAAAACTAATCTGTGGTATTAAAACAGTTAAGCCACTGGGTTCCAGGAGTTGCAAAGAAGAGTGATAACCATAGGAATCAAGATTGGGCTGGCAAACCCACAGAGGCAGCCGACCTAAACAAGGGGGTACACATGGACCCCAGACTGATGACTGAGGGGCCGGCATGGGATAGATCCAGACACCCTCCCACTGAACCTGGGTGACTGAAAGGAGGCCTTGGCAATCTGTGGGACCTGGAAGAGTGGAGCAGTATTTATTTCTGTCATACAGAAGGACTCTGGGAACCCATGCTGTCTCAGCCTGGACACATGAGGAAGAACCTGGGCCCTTCCCGGGATGTTGTGACAGACCCTGAAAATCCCTCATGGAAGACCTCGCTCTCCCTGGGGAGCTTAGGGGGGTGGAGTGGGGTTGATGGGTTGAGAGGGTTGGGGGAGGTGGGGGAGGAGGGAAGGGAGGGAAAGTGACATGCATAAAAGTTAAATAAAAAAAATATGGAAAAAATAAAGTATAAAAGAGAAAAATAAAAAATAAATCTAAAAAAAACCCACTTAAGCCAAACAGTCCAACAAGGTTTGAAAGCAAATCTCATGCTTTTTGTCATGTGTAGTAGAAAGACCTGGTCTCCCCACACCCCTAGGCGTGAAATTACATAGAGTCCTATTTTGGTGAGAGGTAAGTAACTGATGAAAGACAAGGACAAGATAGGATAAAGGGTAATACTCAAAGGACAATGTCCACATGCTTAAAAATCTCATAAGGAAACCTACTATTTGAACAGATAAACAAAAGTAATGATAGGGAAACCGTTTTGCTGTTCAATATTAAACCCCATTGCAAGCTGCATTGAAGTAAATATCATTTGTTAGGTTCTGTGTCTAATTTTGAATTGAAGGAGCAAATGCAGCCCTTCTTATATTATTGAGGAAAAACTTGAAGTCATGTGATCCAAAGTTCAGTATATCTTCTTTTTGAATCTTCTTTTAAAATTATTTTTTTTAATGTAGGTTAGAAACAATCTTGTTTCACATGTTAATTCCAGCTCCCTCTCCCTCCCTTTCTTCCATACCCTTCCCACCAGATTCCTCAGTCTCCCACACAGTCTCCACTCAGATCCCCAGGGAAAATGAGGCCTTCCATGGTGGATCTCCAGTGACTGTCATTTCATCCAGAGCAGGGCCTAGGCCCTCCCCGCAAGAGTCCCGGCTGAGAGAGCCTTCCATAATTTGGCATGGGAACTCAAAGTCTATTTGTACTCCAGCGATAGATACTACCCAAATCCCCATAGATTACCTAGGCCTCCTCACTGACACCCACATTCAGGGGTGTAGGTCATTCCCATGCTTTTCACACAGCCATCAATCTGGGGTCCAATAGCTCCCCCTTGTTCAGGTCAACTGTTTCTGTGGGTTAAACTTGCCCATTCTTAACTCTTTTGCCCATCAGATCACTTTTTCTGACACTGGATTCCAGGAGTTCAGTTCAGTGTTTGTCTGTGAGTATCTGCCTCTGCTTTCATAAATCGCTGGATGAAGGTTGTATTTCCTAGACTCTCTGGCAGTGGGATTGTATGCTGGCACTTGCCTAATTCGTGTCTGTAATCCATAAATGTGTAAGTACATACCATGTTTCTCTTTTTGTGACTGGGTTACCTTACTCAGTTTGGTTTCTTCCAGTGCCATCCATTTGCCTGCAAATTTCAAGATTCCATTGTTTTTTTCCCGCTGAATAGTACTCCATTGTGTAGATGTACCACATTTTGTCAGTCTACTCTTCAGCTGAGGGACATCTAGGTTGCTTCCAGGTTCTGGCTATTACAAACAATGCTGCTATGAACATAGTGGAACAGACATCCTTGTTGTATGAATGTGCATAATCTGAGTATATGACTAAGAGTGGAATTGCTGGATCTTGTGATAGACTGATTCCCATTTTCCTGAGGAATCTCCATACTGATTTCCAAAGTGGCTGTACAAGTCAGTACATCCACCAGCAGTGGAGGAGTGTTCCCCTTTCTCCACATCCTCTCCAGCATAAAATGTCATTGGAGTTTTTGATTTTAGCCATTTTGACAGGAGTGAGATAGGATCTCAGAGTTGTTTTGATTTGCATTTCCTGCATGGCTAGAGAAGTTGACCACTTTCTAAGTGTCTCTCAGCCATTTAAATCTCCTCTATTGAGAATTCTCTATTTAGTGCTGTATCCCATTTTTTGATTGGATCTTTTGGTGTTTTGGAGACTTGCTTCTTGAGTTCTTTGTAAATTTTGGAGATTAGCCCTCTGTCAGATGTGGGGTTGGTGAAGATCTTTTCCCAATCTGTGGGTTGCCTTTTTGTGTTGCTGACTGTGTCCTGTGCCTTACAGAAGCTACTCATTTTCAGGAGGTCCCATTTATTAATTGTTGATCTTAGTGTCTGTGCTACTGTAGTCTCCACCAATGGGACAGGCAAGGTAAGCATGGGTCTGTCTCCAACCTGCTTTCCAGTGGCCTTAAGTAGAACCACCAGAGACCTGAGGAGTGTGCACAGTGGATCCCAGGCCGACAGGATTCAGCCCACCCAGAGAAAATGCAAAAAAATCTTTTTGAATCTAGTTTGGACTAGCTTACCTTTGAGATTTTACATTTTTAGAGGTAAAGTAAATTGGGTTTTCTTTTTCATCTGTAGAACATTACAACAATTTTATGTGCTCGAAATATTAATATAAGATTATGTCTTCTTTGTTTTAATGTAATTTTATACTTTTGGTTTATGTATTTCTTTTCAAGTTGTGGAGGACATGAGTCTTTGTTCTTATCCACATATTCACATTGCCTCATTCAATCATGTCAATTAGTAAGACCTCAAAAATTTATGCTGAGTATATGATTTGAATCATTTTATTGACTATATCCATTCATTGAAAAGGAACCACAGCCATATGTCAAATTATCAAAAACATATTCTATTTCTTGTTTCAGAATTGGAAATGTGATTTACGTTATTTATTACAAGTATATCTACACATTTAAAACATGTTAGCCTAAGACATAAAAAGTTTAGTATTGTAAAACTTTATATAAGTAAATACTTACCAGGTGAGAACAAATTAGTTCTGTTTCAATATTTCAACCAGTTTTATGTGAATGATCAGGAAAATGTGGTTTACTGAGCAGACTTAAAATAGTTTTAGCCTGAGTTTCCAAAAACATTTATTTCTTATCTGCTGAATTAAACTTACTTTAGGAATGGTAATACACCCAGGATACTGAGAGACCATTAACAATGGAGATACTAAAAGTTCACACAATAAATAATAAGCCAAATAATAACAGCTTTTGTTGATATGGTTATACTGAATGATGGCAAGTAAGCCATAATTATGTTTCCTGAGATCCAAACTCATTTTCTATACTGAGCACAAAAAAATAAACCTGATATCTTACAGAAAGAAAAAATACGGCATGACATTAGTCTTTTTTATAAATACTGCTTGGAGTGAAGTACTTGAAAATAATAAAGATAAAAGGGTAATTCTAAGGAGGTGATATATCTTTCAGTTGTTCTTTTCCTTTTAAGAGGCAAACTTGGTACTGAGAGGACTCATATCTTTGACACAGGAAAAGCAACTTGTGCTTCATCCCATAGTGTTTATTTATGAATAGTAAAGCTTTATTGCATGCAACAATGCACAGGTGTGATGATATTTTGAGTGTCTAGGATTAATTTATATAATTGCATTGGGAAGATATTTTCATACAGTGTATTCTAATCACTATTTCCTCTCCCCCAACTCCTCCCAGACACTTGCCAACTATTCACCCACACAGAAAAATGCCTGTTGTATCTTGCTTTCTTTAGAAAACAAGCAAAATCAAACAAACAAGACAAATAAGAATTGTAAAAAAATAAACATAAGAAGCATATATACGTATACAAAAACTGAAAAAACACATAAATTACAAAATCATAAACCATAATACACAAGTAAAAATATCAGTAAAGCATACAATAAAGCCCAAACCAATAAGAGACAAAATATCTACAAAAATGCCTTTAGGTTTATTTGCATTGGCCATCTATTGCTGGGCATATGGCCAATCCTGAAGTGTATTAAATATAACCAATGAGACTCCAATGGAGAATTAATTTTTCCTTTGAAAGTAGATGTCAGTTGTGGATAGCTTCTTACTTAAGGACAGAAACCTGAGTCCACTTGTCCCTTTCAATTATGGAACCCCTTCCAGCTTGAACCTATGCAGACCCAGTGCAGTCATAGTTCATATGTTCGTCAGTCCATTGTATCTGTAAGACTCAGTTGCCTTGGAGTCATCCATGCCTGCTGGAACTTACATCCTTCCAGTCTCATTTTTCAAATAGCTCCCTGAGTCCGAATGGGAGAGTGTTGATTAAGACAACCCATTTAAGCCAAAGTATTAAAAAATTTCTCACTCTTGGCTAATTGTTCAGGTTTGGTCTCTCTGTGCATTCACATCTATTGCAAGAGTAAGCTTCACTAATGATAGCAGAGTGAGGCACAAACATATAGGTATAGCAGAATGCTACTAGCAGTCATTTTAAGGCAATTTTCCTTTTGTAGGTTTTCACCTTGGAAATCTAATGTTCATGGCCACACACGCAGTGTCAGTTATGGGTTCCATCTCATGGGTCTGAAACTCAACACAGAGAATGATTGGTTCCCCTTTTATGTTTGTGTCACTCTTGTACCTGTATTTTGCTAGCTGGTCACTGCTGTAGATCACAGTTTGTAGGTAGAACCTAAGACAATCCTAATTATGATGTTTATATAGAATTAACTATGAGTTTTCATGGAAAGATAAGGTTATTTGGTTATTCAAATAAATTTCATGAAAGTAGTTTAATGGAATATTGACATGCAAATTTTCCTTAATTAAGTCCCAATACTTCTGTAAATGATGATATTTAACATTCCTATTCTATTAAATTAGAACTAATAATGTTCCTGTAGAAGTAATGTGAGGCTAATTTCAAATGGAATCTACTATAGGTTTTGACATGCTACAATTCTGTTCTCAGTTAAGGGAAATAATGCCATGTTCTAGCTCATTTGTATTCCACTTTAAATAAATATACTAATCACTAGCAACTTGCTTTCATCACAAAAGGCTTTGATACAATTACTGTAATTGATAGAGTGAACCTGCTCAGGCAGGACAGACCACCCTGTGTCTGCCCACACCACAGTCTTGGCCCACTCTTTGCCTTGCACCCTCTGCTTGAGTGAGGAGAAGGCCAGAAGAGAGCAGACCATACAGAGTTGCAGACACTGGAGCCTTCACCCACCTATGCCACCTGGAGACTAGAAGAGAGGGAGAGATACCCACCTGCATCAAAGAATGGATGAGAAGATGACAGTATAAGAACACACTAAACAACAGAAAGACCAATATGATACAATCTGAATCTCAGAACTCAACACCTGCAAGACCTGAAAAGCCCAACGCAGATGAAACAGAAGAGAAGGAACTTAAAAACTATTTTATGAAGATTATAGAGACATTTAAAGAGGACATGAGAAAATCCCTTAAAAATAGAAAAAAACCAAATAAAAGAATATATAAAATGGAGGAAAAGACAAACCAAAAAAAAGACATTAGGAAATAAACAAATCTTTTCAAGAATATAAATAAAGTCAAGAAAAAAACAACAAAAAATGGAGGAAACAATTCAAACAGTTCAAGGTTTAAAAGCTGAAATAGAAACAATAAAGAAAATACAGAATGAGGGGATGCTAGAAATAGGAAAGCTGCATAAGTGATCAGGAACTACAGATGTAAGTGTAGCCAATAGAATAGAAGAGATGGAAGAGAGACTATCAGGTGTTGAAGATTCACTAGAGGAAATACATTGACCAAAGAAAATCGGAAGTCCAATAATCCCTAACACTACATAGCCAGGAAATATAGGACATCATGAAAAGCTCAAACCTAAGAATAATAAGTATAGAAGAAGGTGAAGAAATCCAGATCAAATGTACATAAAACATATTCAAAAAATTAATAGACAAAAAGTTCCCCAACCTTAAGAAAGACATGCCTATGGAAGTACAAGAAGCTTACAGAAGACCAAATAGAGTGGACCACAAAAAGAATTCCCCTCACCACATAATAATCAAAACACAATACTTAAAGAAAAATGAAAAAATATTAAGAACATCAAAAGAAAAAAAACAAGTAACATATAAAGGCAGAACTATCTGAATTATACCCAACATCTCAATAGAAATTTTGAAATCCAGAAGTAACTAGATAGACATTCTACAAACACTAACGGAACATGGATGCCAACCCAGACTACTATAACCAGCAAAGCTTTCAATCACTACGACAAAAACAGGTTTAAAAATGTATCCACAAATTCAGCCCTACAGAAAGTACTGGAAGAAAACTCCAACACATAAAGATAACTACACTCACAAAAACACAGGCAATAGATAATCCCACTTTACCAAGCACCAAAAGAAAGAATGAGGAAATCCACACACAGTAACAACAACACCAAAAATTCAAAACAATCAAGAGTCAACAATCAATGATCATTAATATCTCTTAATGTCAATGGACTCAACATGCCTATAAAAAGAAACAGGCTAGCAGAGTAGATGCAAAGATACAATTCATCCTTCTGCTGCATATATGAAACACATCTCAATTTCAAAGACAGACATTACCTCAGAGTACAGGTTAGGAAAAGATTTTCTAATCAAATGGACCCAAGAAAGAAACTGGTGTAGCAATCCTAATATCTAACAAATTAGACTTCAAACTAAAATCAATCAAAAGAGATAAAGAAGCACATTTCATGTTCATCACAGGAAAAGTCCATCAAGATGAAGTCTCAATTCTGAACACGTATGCACCAAATACAAGGGCTCCCACATTTGTAAAAGAAACATTTCTAAAGTTCAAATCACACATAAAACCCCACATAGTCAGAGGGGGAGACTTCAACAACCCACTCTCAATACTAGACAGAACGACCACACAGAGACTTAACAAAGAAACAAAGGAACTAACAGAAGTTAGGACTCAATTGGAATTAATAGACCTCTATAGAACATTCCATCCAAACCCAAAAGAATATACCTTCTTCTCAGAGCCACATGGAACGTTCTCTAAAATCAACCAAATATTCAGCAACATAGCAAACCTCAACAAATAAACAAAAATTGGAATAACTACCTGTGTCCTATCAGATCACCATGGTCTAAAGTTAGAATTCAACAGCAACACAAATTGCAGAAACCCTACAAAATCATGGAAATGGAACAATGCACAATTGCACCATTTCTGTGTCAATGAAGAAATAAAAAAAGTCCTAAAACTCCCTAGAACTTAAAGAGACTATAGACACAACATCCCCAAGTGGAACACTTTGAAAGCAGTGCTAAGAGTAAAGTTCATAGCACTAACTGAGCCACATGAAGAAACTGGATAATAGTCACACCAGAGAATTAGCAACACAACTGAAAGCTCTAGAACAAAAAGAAGCAAATTCACCCACAAAATCTGAAAATTTAAAGGAAATGGACAATTTTCTGGATAGATCACTTACCAAAATTAAATTGGGAACAGATAAGCAATTTAAATAGACCGATAATCCCAATGAAATAGAAGCAATCATCAAAAGTCTTCCAACCAAAAAAAAATCCTAGGGCAACATAGTTTCAGTGCTGAATTCTACCATAAATTCAAAGAAGAGATAACAACAGTACTCATGAATTTTTTCCACACAATAGAATCAGAAGGGACATCGCCAAACTCTTTTTACGACTTTATAATTACCTTAGTACCGAAGTCACACAAAGACACAAATAAGAAAGAGAACTACAGACCAGTATCACTCATGAAGATAGACACGAACTACTCAACAAAATATGCACAAATTGAATTGAAGAACACATCAGAAAAATCATCCAATATGATCAAGTAGGCTTCATTCCAGGGATGCAGAGATGGTTCAACATATGAAAAGTCATCAATATGACCCACCATATAAATAAACTCAAAAGAAAAAAAAAACACATGATAATCTCTCTAGATGTTGAAAAAGCCTTTGACAAAATCCAACACCCATTCATGATATAGGTTTTAGAGAGATCAGGAATAACAGGAACATACATAAACATAATATAAGCAATATACAGCAAATCAACAGCCAACATCAAACTAAATTGAGAGAAACTCAATGCGATTCCTCTAAAATCTGGAACAAGACCAGTTTCTCCATATCTCTTCAATATTGTATGTGAAATTCTACCTGGAGCATTAACACAACAAAAGTAGATCAAAGGGATACAAATTGGAAAAGAAGAAGTCAAACTTTTGCTATTTGCAGATAATATAATAGTTTACATAACTGACCTGAGAAATTCCACCAGGGAATTCCTACAACTGATAAACACCTTCAGCAAAATGGCAGGATACAAGATCAACTATAAAAAATCAGTAGCCCTAATATATACAGACAATAAAAGAGCTGAAATAGAAACCAGAGAAACATCACCATGTACAATTGTCACAAACAACATAAAATATCTAGGGGTAACACTAACCAAAGAAATGAAAGACCTGTATCACAAGAACTTTGAGTCTTTACAGAAAGAAATTAAGGAAGATACCTGAAAATGGAAAGATCTCCCATGCTCTTGGATTGGTAGGATCAAAGTAGTAAAAATGTCAATCTTGTCAAAAGCTACCTACAGATTCAATGCAATTTCCATTAAAATGCCAGCACAATTCTCTTATTTTTTTACAGGTTAAATATAATTTTATTCTGTTAGAAGTCTCTTACACAAGAAGCAGATGACCATCGCACATCTTTTCCCCAGCTCTTGATCCCGCATCTTCCATCCTGTATCCACTCTCTTCTACCACTCTCCTAGTTTACCCAGGACATCTTAACAATTTTCCCTTCCTGAGGCCTTCAATGACCTAATTGATTCATAGTAATGTAAGTAAAGATATTCTTGCTTGAGTTTATGAAGAATGCTTTGCAATAATATTTAAGAAGTATGAACAAAATTAAAACACTGACATGAAACAGATTACAATTGTGGGATGAATGGAATGGGAACAGTAAGAAGATAACTTAAAATTTAAAATGTGCTATGCTATGTGTACAACATGATTTTAGAATAATCAGAATTTCATACTCCAAGGGAGGTATTTGTTTTTTCTAAATGTGTCTGCTAACAAACCCTGGAAAATGTTATGAAGTATATATTTCCCTTCCAAACTTGCCAATCTAAAAGCTGAGAAATACAGAAATTGAAAACCTACACATAAGGAAATCTTTTCATTATATGCAGTAACATGAACACCAAATCAGAGAAATCCATTTAACAATGATGTGTTAACTCTTTTTATATAATGATTATTTTTAATTTAGCTTTTTACACATGTTATTCTCAGTTCCCTCTCCCTCTGCTCCTCCCCTAGGCTCCGATTCCTACCAACCCCCCACTTCTCTCCATCTCTCCTCTGCTCCCCAGGGAAGCTAAGGCCTTCCATGAGGGATTTTCAGAGTCTGTCCTATTAGTCATACTGTAAAAACAATTCTCCACATTATATGGAAAAACTAAAGACCAACGATAGTCAAAACAACCCTGCTGGCATGTAGAAGACTGCAGATAGATCCATATCTATCGCCATGCACAAAACTTGAGTCTGTGGGGACACCAGACCTTGAGCAGAAACCCACTTTCCCCTTCGGCCTGGGAGCAGGCAGCTGTGAGATAATGTTTACTGAAAACATGTGTACTGAAAACAATTCAGTGCCATAAAGCTGTTGATCGGGCTCCGTTAAGGGCTTGCTCACTGAAACACCATGACTTTGATTCCCCCTACCGCCAGATGCCTCTTCCTGCTCCCTGCTGTGTCTCCCTGATTCTGGGGCCAGCCAGGTTGGTGAGAAGTCTGTGAGAGCTGTGAGAGGTGAGAGCTCAGTTGGAGAATTGTATGTAGATAGATGGCAGTAGTCCTTAAAAAGGGAAGTGTTTTTTCTTGGGAGTCTCCCCCTAAGCTGACTTGGGAAGCATAAAGTTTTCTTAAAGCAACCGACCAGTCTCTGTGTCATCTATCCCGACCACCTCGCTACATTCTCGGATGCAGGCTGCACAGCAGGTGCGACATCAGTCCAAATGGATCCAAGACATCAACATAAATCCAGCCACACTGAAACTCTTAGAAGAGAAGTTAGGTGGTACCCTCAAATGAATTTGTACAGGAGACAGCTTCCTGAATATAACACTAGTAGCACAGACCCTGATATTGATAATTAATAAATGGGACCTCCTGAAACTGAGAAATGTTTGTAAAACAAATGACATGGTCAACAAAACAAAAGGGCAGCCCACAGAATGGTAAAAGATCTTCACCAACCCCACATCTGACAGAGGGCTGATTTCCAAAATATCCAAAGAACTCAAGATGCAAGTCACCAAAACACCAAATAATCCAATTAAAAAGTGGGGTACAGAGCTAAAGAGAATTGTTAATAGAGGAATCTATAATGGCTGAGAGACACATATGAAAGTACTCAACATCCTTAGCCATCAGGGAAATGCAAATCAAAAGAACTCTGAAATACCATCATATTCTTGTAAGAATGGCTAAAATCAAAACCTCCAACGACATTTTATGCTAGAGAGGTTGTGGAAAAAGGGGAACGCTCATCCAATTAGGGTGGGAGTGCTAACTTGTACAGCTACTTTGGAAATCAGTATGGTGGTTCCTCAAGAAAATGGGAATCAGTCTACCACATGATCCAGCAATTCCACTTTCATTCATAAACCCAAAAGATTCACATTCATACAACAAGGACATCTGTTTAACCATGTTCATAGCAGCATTACTTGTAAAAGACAGAACCTGGAAGCAATCTAGATCCCTCTCAACTGAAAATGGATGGAAAAAATGTGGTGGATTTACACAATGGGGTACTACTCAGAAGAAAAAAACCAAAAACAATGGAATCTTGAAATTCACAGGCAAATAGATGGAACTAGAAGAAACCATACTGAGCAACATAACCCAGTCACAAAAATACAAAAATGGTATGTATTCACTCATATATGGATTTTAGACAAAGAACAAAGGAGTACTAGCCTAAAATCCACACTGCCAGAGAAGCTAGGAGAAAAGGAGGACACTAAGAGAGACAGACATTCATGGTCCCACGGAGAAGGGGTCCTGAATTAATTGGTAGCATGGGGGAAGGGGAGAGGGAGTTAGAAGAAGGAGCTGCAGAGAAGAGGAGAGGAGAGGAGGACAGGAGAGAGCAGGAAGATTGAGTGAGGGGAAGAATAGAGGAGAGCAGGAAAAGAGACACCTTAAATAGAGGGAGCCATTAAAGGTTTAAAGAGAAGTCTGGCATTAGGGAAATGTTCAGAGATCTACAAGGTTGACCCCAACTAATAATCTCAGCAATAGTTGAGAGGTTACCTTAAATACTCTTCCTGGATAATGAAATTGATGACCACCTTATATGCCATCCTAGAGCCCTCATCCAATTGCTAATGGAAGCAAAATCAGAGATCCACAGCTAAGCACTGACCTTAACTCTGGAGTCCAGTTGCGGAAAGGGAGGAGTGATGAGCAAAGAGGTGAAGACGGTGCTGGAGAAACCCACAGAAACAGCTGGCAAGAACGAGGGGTTCCTCATGGACACCAGACTGATATCTGGGAAATCAGTATAGGATTGTTCCAGACATCCTGAATGAGGATGTCAGTGGATATCTTGTTAATCTATGGGGCCTCTAGTAGTGGATCAGTATTTCTCCCTAGTACATGAATGGACTTTGGGAGCCCACTCCACAAAGAGGGATACTCTCCAGCCCTCGATAAACAGGGGAGGGTCCAGGCCCTGCTCCAAATGATAAGACAGACTTTGAATATCCCCATGGATGCCCTCACCTCCCTGGGGAGCAGAAAGGGCATGGTATAGTGGGTGAGTGGAGTCAGGGGAGGAGAGGAGGGAGAGGGAACTGGGATTGACATGTAAAAGAAGCTTGTTTCTAATTTAAATTATAAGAGGGAAAAAAAGAAAAAATATTATTTTACATAATAATTCCAGTTACCTCTCCCTCCCATTCTCCCATACCCTCAACCTACCCCTCCACACACCCCAGGGAGAGTGAGACCTTCCATGGGAGATCATCAAAGTCTGTCATATCATTTAGGGCAGAGACTATGCCCTCCTCTGTTTATCTAAACTGAGAGTGTATCCCTTCATGGGGAAATGAGCTACCACAGTCCATTCGTGCATTAGAGTTAAAAACTTGTTCCACTTTCAGAGGCCTCGTAGACTGCCCTGGCCTCCTAACTGTCACAAACATTCAGGAGACTGGTTTAGTCCTATGCTGGTTGCCCATTTGTCTTCTGGGGTATATATGATCCCACCTAGTCAGGTCAGTTGTTTCTGTGGGTTTCCCCAGCATGGTATTTTCCCTTTTGCTCATCATGTCTCCTTCTCTACAACTGGATTCCACGAGCCAAACTCCTGAGCCAAACTCATGGTGAGTTTAAAGGCAGATTGGCCTAAATAGCAAGTTCTAGACCCTCTAGAACTATATAATTAGGGTCTGTATCTTAAAATAAAAGAAAAAAATAACTGAATTTCATAGGTATGTGCGAATTCTCTCTCCATGTATTTTCTGTTCAATGTACTCATTGAACATAAAAGCTGGTCAAAATATAAGGAAGTGTTTGGAGAACAGCAAATTGAAAATAAAACAAAGGAATGGTTCCTCTTCCAATTGCTCATTATTTTTCAAATTACACTGAATTTCATGAGGTATAAGACGTAATTGAATTGTTTTGTCACACTTTGGAGACCTGCAATCCAGTACATAACTAAGTACATGGAAACTTATTATTGCCTGTGGATTTCTGGCCTTAGCTTGATTTGGTTCTAGCCAGATTTTCTAACTTAATAACTTATTTCTCTTTAACTATGTTTTGCCTAAGGATTTTTTATATATTTTTTTATTCTGTATATCTTTCTTTCCTTCTTACTCTGTGGCTGGTTGTGTGACTGGGTGTCCTGCCACTGGCATCCTCCTCCTTTTTTTTTTTTTTTGGTTTTTCGAGACAGGGTTTCTCTGTGGCTTTAGAGGCTCTCCTGTAACCCTGTAACTAGCTCTTGTAGACCAGGTTAGTTTTAAACTCACAGAGATCTGCCTGCCTCTGCCTCCTGAGTGCTGGGATTAAAGGCATGCACCACCGCCCCCGGTCTTCTCCAGGAGAGATATCTGATGGAGATAACCTGTTTAGGGGTGGGATTTCCAAAGTCTCTCACTCTCTGTATATTGCCTCACCATGGATATATATATTTGTACACCTTTGATGCAGGAGGATGTTTATCTGATAAAGGCTGACACAGATCTATGATATTTGTAGAATGCCATTATTAGTCAGTTTATTCTTTTAGTACAACATTAGTACTTGATTGTACCTTAAGTCCCTTGGCTATCTTGTCTTAGGTTATTTCTCACCTATTCAATGTTGGGCATGTGTTACATCCTGGGAAGTTGGTACTAAATCATACTAGATGTTGTTTGGTTATACCCACAAGCATTTTGACGTTACAGTACCATATCTAGCAGCATGGATACCACCGTAGAGAAAAGGTTTGTAGCTGGGTTGGTGCTTGCATTTCTCCTTTGTTAACATGCTGTGATCTTTCATAGGTTAAAGACACCAGACCTTAGGATTTTAGGCTCAATGTAGCACCAAATCAACTTCTCCTTATTCAATGAGTTTTGAAGATATCTTCAGCAATAGAGCTTTGTCATTGAAATTTGGAGAATAACTTATAGTTTTGACAATAACCTGGGTTGTCTGGAGATTTGCATATCCAAATAAAGTAAGTCTCTTTGTCCAAGAAGTCAGTTAGATGTGACTCTGTCCCAGTAACAAAGGCTTCATTTAGTTGGAGGCTTTCTCCTCATTCTTTGGTGATTTCCTTTAGAATATGTATACATACATATATACACATGCATACATACTTGAACACACATATACATATGTATGTATATATACTTCAGGTAGCTTCTGCAACATTACTTTTCCGTACTACTCAATAAATGGACCTCAAGCTTCACTCTCATCTGGTATTCCCTTTCTCTTCCCCCATTTTTGTCTCCACATCTCCACTTCAAATTCATTTTCTAGTCCCCCCTCCATCCAACCATAACTATTTATTCTAATTCTGTTTTCTAGTGAGAGCTATCTGCTACATCCTCCAGTCTCTTATGCTACACCTAATCCATGTGCTTCTACAAATTTTAGCTTTGTTTTCATTGAGTTAACAGCTGATATCCACATATAAGTGTATACATGCCATATTTGTTTTTCTGAGTGAAAACATTCAAGATGATTTGTTTAGCTCCTTTTACCTGTGAATTTCAAAATTTTATTTATTTTTTAATGGTTGAGCAATATTCCATTGTGTAAATGCACTACATTTTCTTTATGCATGTGTTGAGGAACTTGGAAATTTTTCCAATATCTGGCTATTGCAAATAGAGCAGTAGTGAGAGATGGCTCAGTGATTAAGAGCATTGATTGAACTTCCAGAAGTTCTGAGTTCAATTCTCAGCACCCACATTGTTGTTCACAACTCTCTTTAAAGTTAGTCCCATTGTGTCCAATGACATATTTGTTGTAAGCTATACATACCTTTCATATTTAAAAGAAAAATTTGTTGAAGTTGTAGTTAGTGTTATATATCTTATAGACAGCATCAAATGCCAATGTGTTCATTATAGTTTGTAGCTATTATACCACAATTTGAAAACTCACAACACATTAAAGTGGATGCATTATAGATAAGAATTTTCTTGGCTTGAGCCCTATCTTTCATTGTTTCTTCCTGTGTTATTAACCTCAATGACTTTACTGCAAACATAATTACTTTAGTTAACTCAGACAGAAATTAGTCATTCCTATATAACCTATGAAATCAAATGAATCTTTCTGCAGTGTTTATTTTTCTCACTGTTTTTGCTATAAATCTTGTATTATTCAAACAATTAAATTTCTGTGTACCCATACTGCTAACTTGCAAACCTGCGGACATTTCAGACTGAGTTGGATTGGTGTAAGCACAGCTTCCTTACTCTTTCTAACCACGCATTCAATAGCTGCCTTTCTAATTTTATTGTGCATTTTGCTTTATATTTTAGGATGATATTTACATAGTTAAAGATTTGGGTTCATTATCAATCTGGTATTGAGTTTTATACTTATCAATGATTCTCCTATAATTTAAGTCATTTCAATAGAGACCAAAGATGTTCTAGTATTTAAGAAATGACTTGATATACTTAGATACATGTATAACAGCTCAAATCTATTTGAGGCTTATATGTTTTGAGCATAATTAAGCATGAGACACCACAGTCACTTAGTGGTTTTAGAAGCGATAGCTGTCCTCACCTTTGGCAGAGGTATTGGTATTTGAGAAATAGTGCTGTGTCATAATATAACAGTGAAGTGACAAAGTGAGGAGCTGGGTTGTGAAAAATGACATTATTCACTTTACACTTGAATTATTTTGCATCATTAACCTGTGGCTTCCACTGAGAGTGAATTGTTTTTTTTCCCTAATTTGACATCTTCAGTGTTCAGTGCTTTTTATGGAGTCCACCACTCCATTAGAGGCTCCTTTATTCACCAGTGGTTATGTGTGCATTTGTGTCCCACTACGTCCCTAAATTACGATATAATAAACTTTTCCATGGAAGCAAATGTTGTTTGAATAATCATGATAACAGCAGTTGCAAATTTGAAAGTAATTTCTAGGAATAATCTTTGTCAGAATGACACTTCAATAATAATATTCATTACAAACACAATTTCTTGAGAAATTGTGGTAGGAGACACTCCCCTAAGACCATTTCTGATACCTTCTTTAATTTTCTTAAGACGGTCCAGAATTGAGGGAGATTTACAGAGAGCAATGCATATCACCGGGTGTAGTAGCAATATTCCACCAGGAATTTTAAATAAGAGTGAGTCTCAAAGAACTAAATAACTATCATATAAAAGTGATTGGGTCATCTCTATTATTTTCCCCAGTGTAAGTAAAGTCAATGTAGTCAAGCATCCAATCTTTCACTAAAGGTATGCGTAACCTAGAAAGTCATCTAACTCAACATGAAGATAGAAACTAAATAGTTGATTAACTGCGAATACTACATGCAAGATTAAAGCCTCTGTCTCTTGAGGGATTATTGAATCATTTCTTGCCTATCTTCTACTTACAGAGTTTAACAAAAGTGAATGAGCAATGTGCCTTCATGTATGAAATGTTGAAATACTTAACTACTTGTCTCTCCATGTAGTTAGATGTCTTCTCCACTTTCCTACATTCGTTCAGAATCAATGATTCCTAGAGTTGACACTTTGATGCCTATGATCTTTGGAAACTGTCCACTCCATGAGGAAATTCAGGGAATGTCCAACTGTCAGCAATGCTGGCAACATGTGTCTGCAACTGTGTCTAGCCTTTCCCTGACCTAGATTGTGGCAGGCATCAGTCAAGTAGCAGGGTAGGATTCACTGCTGTAAGCTGTAGAGAAACACACAGCCTCAGGCTGTCATTGCAGTCACACTTTCTGAATGAAGGCCATTAGGTTAGTCACTGCTTTATCACACTGTGTTGTTTTTTTTTTTCAGTCTATGTATCAGTCTGTCAGACCTTGTTTTCCTGCCCCTGACAATCACTGAGCTATGGCAAGAAGAAAAAAATAGAAATCAGGATTTTATCATTTAAAGAACAAACCAAACCAAACAAACAAAAAACAACAACAACAACAACAGCAAAAAACAAAGATGAAAACCAGCCTTAACAGGCTGTTTCTTATTGGTCTTATGTGTGGCATCTATCTATGCCACATAGCAAATGCTTCCTGTCAATGCAACCATTCTTTTGTTGAGGCAAGCAGTTTCTGTGCCACAACAGCTCACAGAGGTTTCCGGGTGCAGTATACTTTTGTAAAGTGTATTGATAAAGTCTGGCAGCAAATGAAAAGCTGAGCTTAGCCTCTGCGACCCTTGGAACAAGCCTGTATTGCAAATAGCCAGCAAACTTCAAGCCAAGTTTTGGCTTCATGACCTGCTGACACTTGTCAGATGCAAAATGTCTATCCAGCTCATCTTAGCAGGGACAGAGTAAACACTGCCAAATCAAAGAGCCTGTCACTAGATTGTTAGGGTGTTTATCTAAATTTTCTGTCCATTTGTGACATTATGATTCTGGTTGTGTTCACTGTTTCCTTGCTCAATATTTTAGCCCAAAATATTTCAAAGAATATTTTGTATTAAAATATAGTTACCTGATGCTATTCATAGCCAAAATAAGTCTATAAGACCCATTTTATCTGAAGAGGGACTTTGAGCATTATAAGGGCAACAGAAATTTTCTAAATGTCTCTGCATTATTTTTTCTCCTTTCCATTAATATGTGGCTCTTGTGTTTTCATGTGCATGGATGCCTGTGTGGGTACAGATGGACATGCATGTATGTTTGGGCTTGTATGTGGAGGCTGAAGGTTGATACGGAGAATTGTCTTCATTGTTCTTTTGCCTTTTTTTTGAGTGATGTTTTCTTAATTAAATCCAGAGTTCCAGAGACTAAGTTTTCTCTGAGGATCCTTGTTTTTGCTTTCCAGTGCTATCATAACCAATGGTCTGCTATGTCATCTAGCATTTACTCAGATTCTGGGGATCTTAACACTAGTCCTTTTTCTTATAGAGATTTAACCACTGCCACCTTCCTATACTTTTCTAGTGATGTCTTAATTATTTAATACACTACCATGTACAAAGAGTTCTTCATAACAATATATGATCAGGTCTGTGATAGGAATCCCCTCCTCATGGTTTTACATGAATAATGCAGTCATCAGTAGCAACTCTCTTAAGTATTTAGAGAAACATTTATTTTATTTGCATCTATGTAGGAGTGTGTGTGTGTATGTTCTTGTGTGTGTGTGCAAGTGGGTCATGTTTATGTAGCTCCATTTGCATGTATATGTATGCTCCTGCATGTGCAATTCAGAAGCCAACTTTAGGTGATGATCCTGAAGATCATCAAGGGTTTTGTATGATTGTTTATGCATCCCTAGTGCTGGTGTTATAAGTCCTAGTACCATGAGGGGCTTCCAATGTTAGTTTGGGAATGCAGTTATGCACACTTGTTTGGTATACCCACTACTAAATAGACTATATTCACAGTCTAATAAAGCAAAAATCAAAAGGACAAATTGGGAGGCAAAATTTTTAAACTTTGATTTACAATATATTAAATACCACCAAAGGAGACACATAAATTGTCTGGTAGTGAGTGCTGACCCATTTTAATCTGTGCTTGCTCCAGTGTATCTGTATGATTTCACATGTGCCTACGCTTTGCTTGCAAATGTTGTGCTCCTGCTGTTTACAACTCCAACATTTCAGCCAGTGCCATCTATTTCTCACCATTTTGGACGAGAACTGCACTGAACACTGTTTCTTTGCTTGGCAACGATCAGAGCCAACAAGTTCCATCTCTCATTCTGTTACTTAATAATTGTGTAACTTTGACCAATTATCACATATCTTTTATACAAATTATTATCATTTTTATCTCACTTTTTACTGTTCAGAATTATTGTCTCTGCAAAGGTGTAGATTTATTTCACTTGGAATTTCCTGGGAACCCTTCTCCTAGCCCAAAAATCCTACAGATTTTCAAATTTCCTGGGATACATTGTTTTGTTTTGATATTCTGATAGCTAAAGTGTCTGTTTACAATACATTCATTTGTTAGGTTGTTACAGTTTGAATAATGAGTTATAAAAGCCTGCAGATCAAATGTTCTCACAACTGGCCTCTGACCAGACAGTCCATATGATGACTCCAGAGAACATCTAAGAAGTGGTCCTTCAATAAAAGCATTAAAGGATGCTTTGGTGGTGCTTTAGCAAATCGGTAAAGCCGTCTGCAAATTTGGTTTTCTCTTCTTCACTATCTCATTAGTTTTCCCATCACTTCCTTTAATTTTTTGAGAATTTCATATATGAGCAACATATTGTTATCCTTCCTACCTTCCTTTCTTCCTCTAAAGCCTCCTGCAGCCTTCCACTTCCTATGAAATTTTGGAAATCTTCATTATATTGTTATATAAACATGATTCTTGTGAGTCCATATAGTTGTTTCTGTGTGTAGAAAAGTTTAGGCTTAATCAATAGAAAATGAATAATGCATAAGACATCCAATTCCAAAAAATTGATTCTTCCTTTCCCACTTATCATTGATATCAGTAGCTCTTTATCTGAAGATGGAATTTTGTGAAATTGTTCCCATTCACTTTGACATGTCTGCTGTTTTTGTCATTTTGTGGGTCTTTTAGAGGCAACCATTGTGTTGAGATTTTATGGGTGCGGCATTCCTATGTTGCCTAGAAGTCATTATTCAATACCAGGTGTCCTGTCCTCTAGCTTTACAATCTTCCTTCCTCCTCTTCTGGAAATATACTAAGCTTTATGTGTAGCAGCTGCATTGTAGATGCATCATTTGGGCTTCTGAATTCTGCCTTTAGACTAGTTGTAGATCTCTTTTACAGTCTTTGCTGGACAAGAACCTTGCTTAATGAGGTGTGAGAGCTATACTTATCAGTGGGTATATAGATAAGCATTTGGAATACAGAAGTTACATTGGTTTAGGAAAATTACAGTAGTGGATTCTTTTCAAGAGTCCATTACTTCACCAACCAAGAAAGACTGGCTAGGACTATGGTAACTGACATGATTTCCTTCCCATTCAGTAGACATTTGATCTAGTCAGTTAGTTGTTACCTCCAAAACAGAAACACCACATTCAACATATCATGCCAATCAGGCCGCTGTTCTGATTCATATTCTTTGCACCTGAGCACAACTACTGACTGTTTTTCTTTCTTGAGAGCTGGTGTGCATCTTTTGATACTGGGGAGAGGGCTGCCAGGTCTATTACAGCTCCATACCTCCTAGCTTTGTGTCCAAATATGTGGTATCTTAGGCAATAGGATCTTTCCTTCCAGTTTTACAAGGCAAACAAAGGCAATGACAATGGCAATGGCCTATTTTGTTTTCAGTCTCTTCAAGTTCTTTCCTGTTAGGTTTTGAAGGGTTTTTATTCTCTAGCAGTATTGAAACTGTTTTCTTGCAAAATTGCTACACTATGGTTTGTGTGTGTGTGTGTGTGTGTGTGTGTGTGTGTGTGTGTGTGTGTATGTGTGGTTGATATCCTCTGTAACTCTAAAACCAGGTCTAGGTGGACTTCTACTAAGCTCTTTCATACTAAGCTCAGTTTCACCTTTCTGTGTTAAGCAAAAGGTGGAGATCTGGTACTGCCAAGAGAGCTTCTCAATGCCACTTTGCTCAGTACACAGACAATTGTTTTGCCAGAGTATTGCAAGGCAGGGTCTTTCTCACCTTTGGTGTTTTCCCCTTCATCTGAGTCTTGTCTAATTTTAGTTTTGCATGTTTATGTTTGTATGCATGCATGCTCTTCTGTATTTATTTGGTCAGCAGTTTCATACATGTGAATTGTGTGAGTTTTATTTGAAAGCAAATGCCTATTTTTGATTCACAGTTAGCTCAGGGGAGGTATTTGGAAGCTCAAATAAAATGATAAGGTGTATAATTGAAAGTTTGGTTCATGAATAATAACTACATATTAGTATCCATATTGTTGGGAAAGTAAATATATCAAAACAAGTGGATAATTGATTAATCACGTACTATGTACTTAAAATGTTTGTTTCTTAAATATAATTTATTATTAATTTCTATCAAAGTATTCATAGATGATTACAACAAGATTAAAAAATTACATACATTCTCAATAAATGTAAACTATATTTCTCCTTTTCTGAGATAAGCAAATGTGTATCAAAATCTGTTAACATACTTTTAAAAATAAAAAATGTACATTTATACATATAGCAGAAATACTACTTTCAAAGTCTGTGAAAGAAAATATGACATTAAACTGAGAGCTAAGTTTGTGATTTGTATGCTTACATTGCTGTTTCCAGATTTCAGCAGAATACTCACAAAGAGTAGCTAGGAAATAAACATTTGGTGCCTGTTTTAGTTAGGAAACAATTGTATCACTCCATGTTATTTCTTCTTACAGAAATACCCGTGTGATAGGACAATTCTTCATGAACTGCTGGCTTTGTGAAGATAGGAAATGGTTTGTGAGAAATGCTGCACAAAGGTTCTTAATCTGAATGATGTGAATCCATAGAAAATGAAAACACACTCTTAAAATCTATGTGAAGACAAAGGAGAAATAGAATGCATTGTTTTCATGTGAATGAAAGGAGCTAATGAAGACATTGTTTCTGTTATAAACTTGAATGGGAAACTATAATGCAGCTTTTCTGTGAATTCACTTTATTATTTTGGTTTTTCTGTGTTGATTTCATTGAGTAATTATAAAATTACTGAGGTGAATAGCACAAAATTTTCTTTTATAATTAAGATTCAAACACAATTATAATATTTTAACACAGAATATTCCTCCTCCATTGAACTTGTTCTTTTATACATTCAAAAATCTAGAACACTACAGTCATCCCTTTCCTCAATGATGCAATTACCTACTAGAGTAATATACAAGAGTTCAGAAGATGAGTTTTACCAAACTGCCATGACAAGTTCTTTTACCAACAGGTGATATGAAGTAAACCAAATCTCTTCTTTTATGCTGAAAATATCTTCATTACCTTTTGTTATTTAATGACGAATATGTAGTTTGGCCAGAAAGAAAAAAAATGTGTTCTTCACATTTGTTGTACGATTATTGGGATAATAGTCTTCTGGCCACAAATTAGAATTTACCCAGGAAATTCACACAGAGAGAAGGAAAAGGCAGCAGTCCTAGTACCAGCCAGAAGGAAACTTGTCTGCAGGCCTGATTTCACAAAATTCAACTTGTCAGGCCACCTACAAGCCAAATAACTATGATGGTTAATGCAGTACCTTGACCTGAATGCTTGATTTTGTTTTAGGACTCCAAAGATGTCCACTGGACCTCTTCATTATTTTTTTCAATGTGACCATATCAAATACACCCTTTTTCTACTTTCATTACTATATTATCTGTTTAACTGGACTGCTGAGTGGAGGTGGCCTAGTCAAGCTTCTGATGGCTTCAGTACCTGGGCTTAGGCCCAATATCTTTAATATCAGTATTTCAAATGAGCAGGAAGCAAAGGCTGCCTGCTCCCTTCAGTGACATGAGTCACGTCAATCAGAATTATTCAGAGGGGTTGAAAGATCCTAATTTAGAAATGATGGTTTTTCCCATTAGTACAAGCTACTCAGCAGGCTAAGGTGGGAAAGTAGTTGATTGATACTAGAGTTCATGGTCACCACAGGCCACAAAATAAACCAAAACAGAAAAAAAGTTGGTTGAGGCTTCTTCTGAAACAAGTCTCAGGAAAAAGATGTGCCAAGTGACCAATTACTGGAATGACTACACATAAACCTGAAAGCAATTTTAACCATGTTCTTTGAGGTAAAAGTAAAAGTTCTTAAAATGATGGAAAGATAAATTTCAGCTAAGAAATAGAAACTGTAAAAGATAGAGCTAAATGGAAGCTTTAGAGCTGGAGAAAACAATATCTGAAGTAAAGATTTACAGTGAATGTGCTCAATGGTAGAGAAACGAGCCAGTGAACTTCATAAAATGTCAATAGAAAGAAATCCACTTCAGAAAAGGGAAAGAAAGTAGAAGGGCTGAGTCCTAGTGGCCTCTAGATAATATGAAATCATTTTATGTTGTTTTGTTACTAGTTTTTCTGTAGCATGTGAGGTAGACTAATAAACAAATACAGCTCAAAAACAAAAGAATAAGCTCCAATAACTATTTCCAGAGATTGTGAAGTAAAAGTTATAATAATTACAAATCAAGCAACATGATATTAGAACCAATACTCCAAAGGCTGAAGATTCTCATGAAAACAACTCTTGGTGAAACAACTTGTTTAGCAGTTTAAAAGAAAGCCATTGAATATCCAAACTTTCTTTATGTAAAAACTCACAGAGATATGGAAGAAATTTCAGGTGGCATGCAAATGAACTCACAGACTGCTGCCGTACAGTCCAGAACTGCACAGGTTCAAGGAAGACGGATCACACCACTAACCAAAAGCTGTGTACAAACGAAGCCTCCTGGTAAAGGGGAATCAGTGCCCTTCAGTACACAGTCACTGGCGTGTCACTCAGTATCTGCAGGCTCCAAGCCAAGGTCTGATTTGTCAACATAAAACAGACTCCATGTTTGCTTGTATTTTTTATATGGAATTTTTTTTCTTTTCTTTTTTGTTTTTTCAACCTTATTGATTTTGTTTGTTTCTTTTGATTTTCATCTTAATGGGCCTCTTTGAAAGGGAAAGAATGTACGAGGATACACAGTTGGGTGACTAGAAAGGTTGGGAGAATCTCAGAGGGATTTGGGGAGCAGAATGTAGATACATAATAAAAACATATTTCATTTAAAGTGATAAATGAAAGAAACCTAGGTGTGGGCCTGTGATGGGGGAAGTCCTGTGTATATGCCAATAAAGCACTGTTGGCCAATAGAGAAGCAAGATAGGTGGGACTAGGACTCGAGGAGGACTCTGGGAAGGAGAAACACAGTGAGTCAAGATGTAATGCCATGGGGTAGAGAGCCCAGAAACCTCTCCGGTAAGAGAAATACTTGGATTAACAATTATGGGGTAATTACTTAAGTCAGAGCTAACCAGTAAGAAACAAGCAAGGCCAAAGGCTTCATAATTAATATAGCCTCCTGTGTGTTTATTTGGAACTGATGTGGCTCTGGAATCAGGCTGGCGTGAAGGCTTCTCTCAAGGAAAAGATTTGTCTTTACAGGCCTGAGATGACAGATAGAAGAGCTATGTATGGTAAATATTAGATTTACACACAATAAATAGGTGGATAGATTCATGATTTATGTAGATAATGAAAACATATGATAGCTATATACATATGATAGATACATATAAGATATATCATATGTAAATACATAATGATGATAGATAATAATTCACAGATAAATAATAGACACATGTATTATAGATGATTGATATATCATAGATACCTACATGATGCCAGATATAGGCAGATGATAGATAAAGTTGATTGATAAAATGATGGTAGATGATAGATAAATGAATGATACATATAGATGGTCAAAGGATACAAAGATAGATAAATGTGATAGATGGAAGGTAAGTCAAAATTACTAGGAGAGAGGAGTGATGAGCAAATTGGCAAAGAATGGGCTGGCAAAACCAGCAGAGACAGCTGATCTGAACAGGGAAGAGTTCTTGGACCCCAGACCGACAGCGGGGAGGCCAGCATGGGACTGATCCAGACCCTCTGAGTGTGAGAGTCAGTGAGGAGGCCTGAGCAACCTGTGGGGCCCTGGGCAGTGGATCACTGTCTATCCCTGGAATACTAACAGACTTGGTATGTCCATAACACAAAGAGGGATGCTCTCTCAGCCTGGACTCTTAGGGGAGTGCCTGGACCCTGCCCTTAGTGAAATGACCAACTCTAGATATCCCCTATGTGGAAGGAAATGGCAATAGGATGGGAGGCTGGGGGATATGGGGGATGAGAGAGGAGGGGAGGGAGAGGGAACTGGGATTGATGTGTAAAACAAGCTACTTAAAATTAAAATTAAAAAAAGATACTAGGTAAAATATAAGTTACCTGAAAATGGAAATGTTTTAAAAGAAAAGTTAGATAAGATTTCTGTGACTGAGTAAGTAACTCTTTATTCTCCTATTTATTAATATTTTGCCAGGTAAAAATGTATAATTTTTTAATTAAAATAATAACAAGCAGGATTTATAAAAAGATTAATTCTTTCTTTATAATATTTAAAATGTTGTTATTTTCTTCAGAGTACTGCAGCCATGGGGGCCATGCCAAACTGGGTGACATGCACTGGTACCTGAGCCTCTTAAAACCTGGCTTGGGGTGCTGCTGTCTGTTTCCATAGTTCTGGCACACTCTGGGTCTGTGTTGATGTCCCTGGCTCCATTTGCCACCAGAACCCACCCAGGGTCTGGCTGAGAGCCTGTGAACATGTCGGTGTGCTAGGACCGTGCAGCTGCCTGAGTCAGGACGATTTGTGCAGCCATGGCTGTCAACTGGGTCCATGGTATCATTCCAACTATGGCTGCCATAGAAGAGATTGTCTGGGTCCATGGCCCTGCTGCAACCAGGGCTTGTGGCCCTGAGACTATTGGAGACTCTGCCAAAGCCACCAGCCATGTTGTTGTCCGTGGGTCATTCTGCAGCGACGCCATGAGTGTCCGCGTGCCCTGCACTGTTACGTGGAACCAGGGTAATGTCCAGGATGGGCTGCTGACCAGGGTCTATATTAATGTCCGTGGCCCATGTTGCCACCAAAAGCCACATAAATGCCTGGGGTCTGAATTATAACTTGTGGCCACGATGTCGTCTAAGGGCCATAATGTCACCAGGACATCCTGATCTGAATGGTCTGTACTGTCATCTTGGATCTAAGCGTCATCTGGGCCAGGGCCCCAGCAGAGAGCCATGTCTGTGTTCATGGCTCTACAGCAATCAGGGTCTGAGATGATGTCGAGGACTCCTATTGCCACCAATGTCCGTGCTGATGACTAGGGTCTGCTTGGCCACCATAGCTTATGTTGGTGTCCAAGCACTATGCTGCATGGGAGGCCATGCTTATCTGGGTTGCCTGTGCTGCCACCTGGGGGCAGGGAGTCATATGGACATGGGATGCTACCTAGGGCCATGTATGGGTGTGTGGCTGTGTAGAGGACAGGATCTGCGGTGGTGTCCATGGCCACAGTTGCCACCGAGGCTATGCCGACGCCAGTCACCTGGTTCTATGTTACCTTTCATTGGTCATGCTGCCACCAGGGGAATGGGGACCTGAGTGGCTCCAGCGAGAGCAGAATCCAGAGGCCTCAAGCCAGAGTGATGACTACTGGAAATGAACCCTTACAAGTAAAGATGAATGTAGTAAAGGGCAAAGCTTATGACTCAGCAGGCCACATTACTGCATTCTATGACAAGACGCTTCTTACTTTTTGTTTTGTTTTAGTTCCTTCTTTTATATGGGTTTTAGTTTTTCTTTTAAATTTCGTTTTCCTTTAATGGTGAGGTTGCAAGGAGAGAGGGCAAATTCGAGGTGACAGGGAGATAAGTGGATTCGGCATGCATAATGGAACACTCACAAACAATATATAAGAAAAAAAAGTTTGACAGCCTCTTGTTAATAAAAGTTGTGTTAATGGGGCTGGAAAGAAGGCTTAGCAGTGAAGAGTACTCCATGAAAATATTGTGTTGGAGTATAGATCTCTGAAATCTACATTACAAGAAAAGTATCTTACAAATGCCTATTAACTCTAACCTGTGTGACCAGGACCCATATTTTGGCCTTATGAACATACAGGCACGTGCACTGGCAGAGACATATGTAGACACAACATACATGCAAAAATGTTTTTAAAATTCTGCTATCTGTTGCTATCTATATACCCATCTATCATTATCTATACATCTATCTCTTATCATCATAGCCTATCTATATATCTATTTTTGTATCTATTTATGTAATACATACACACACATATTTTTTAATTTATTTTTCAGTTTAAATTTAGATAAGAAACAATGTTGCTTCACAAGTCAGTTCCAGGTTCCTCTCCCTTTCCCTCCCCTCCTCCCGTGCCCTCCCCTCAACCCCCCTTATTCCCTCATTTCCCCAGGGAGGGTGAGGCCCTCCATGGGGGTGTCCATAGACGGTCATTTCATCCAGGGCAGGGCCTAGACACTCCCCCAAGAGTCCAGGGTGCTCCTACCTTCAGTGGACTGGGTGTTCTCACATCAACAGTGAATCAAGAAAATGCCCCTTAGACTAGTCTTTGGGCCATCTGATAGAGTCAATTTCTCACCCAATGTTCCTATTTCCTAAGTGGCTTTAACTTGCGTCAAGCTAAAAAAAGTCTAAGCAGCACAACAGCCAAGGTAGCTGTCATGAATTCTCCTGTCAAGTGGCTCTTAAATCCTATGAAATGGCTTTAGCTTATCCCCAAGGTAAATTTGACTTTGGGACACCACTGTGAATATATTGCCAATCCTGTCACTGCTATGGTTCACAGTCTGCATCATTGTAGGACTATAGATTATTTCTTCCCCTGGGATGATAATGTGAGAGCCAGTCCTCAGAGTGGAGGCTTGCAAGCTAATTCCAGCCCTATTCCTCCAAAACCTACATCTGAAGTATGTGGCATCATTGGCAATAGAGTCATACATTGATATTCAGAGACAATCAATGGCAACTTCCAAAACTTCCATTATTTTTGGAGTTTCAAATATTCTCAAGAGTGTGGTTGCATGAATAAGACTAGCACAATGGCAATACCAATTGATGTACTAATGTAGGCAAGGGAAATTCAACATAATATTACCCCAGCACTAAAGGCAGTCAATTACAACTATAGACTGAGAATCTGTTCTTCTATTTGCAACCTCCCACATTGGCTGCTCAAACCCAAGAAATCGGGTCTAGGCACATGTGGGTTGTTGGCAAAAGATCTTTGTGAATGCCAGATCTGTGTTTTGAGCAAGTTGTTTAACCCTGTTGGCCTCATCCCTATAGCTCTAGAACAGAGACAGTAGCTTCTAATCTAGAATAATTTTGACACTTAATTAAAGTGACATCTATTATCCATTTAGAAAAAGTCTTGATGTATAATGAATCTTTATGTGAATAAATGATGTGCTTAGAAATGGAAGTAGGCTGTGAAATAAGTCCCTTTAAGGAATTATTCAGTTTAATATGTACCAATAAGACAATTTTGAGGGCAAAACAGGTATTATGCTGGGGTAAAAAGAAGCATACTTAGAGAGATTGTGATTTCTCAAAACCCTTATGTATAATTCTGTAACAAGAAAAGATCATGCTTGGTGACATTTATAATCCTAGTACTTAGGAGGCTCAGTCAGGAGAATTGTAATTTTAAGTTTATAGTGAAATACATAATAAGTTTGTGGTCAATTAGTCTAGAGCATTGGAAGCTCTTTTATAAATCATACCATCTTGGCATTGAAATAAATACCATAGTCATAGAGTTTGGGAGGCAGGGGCAAATGGTTGTATGAGTATCAAACCATCCTAGCATTTTTAAGGAGTTCCAGGCCATTTAGTGATTCATAGTAGGGCCATGTCAAAATAAAAAAAAAATCATCATCAACATAATAAAAGAGAGACTAAGTTTATCTGAATTTAGGAGAAAGTATTTTGAGACGAGTTTTGTGAATTCTTTTTTAAATTTTTCATTGTTTAATTTATTAAAAGGTAGTTAAAGATTCACTATGAGTCATAGAATCTCATAAAATTACAGTGACTATATGTGAATCATCATCACACTAAATATTTGAATCAACTTATTTATGCTATCATTTCCCAAAATCACAGCTCAATTTTATATCAAAATAGTTTGTCCTATTAATCCTATTTTATTTTCAAATATAGGCAATGTTCAGTGTATAATCTGTGATCATGACTTTTTACTCTGATGATCATCTGTGCAATGTAAATATTGTTGTCCTGCTATACTGATTAGCTGAGTGAAATGTGGTGCATATATACTATATAGTACTATTTACCTTTTTATTGTTTTGTTTAGTTTATATTTATTGATGCCAACAACATATTTGATAGTAAATTTGCAGATTATTTGGAAATAAAAAGAATGAGGATGATAGAAATAGTGTAGAGGGTGGCTGAACTTACTATATCCTGTAATCAAATTGGTGACTATCCTAATTGTCATCAGAGAGCCTTCATCCAGTAACTGATGAAATCAGATGCAGAGATACAAAGCTAAGCACTGGACTGAGCTCTGGGTGTCCTATTAAAGAGAGGGGGTAGGGAATTCATGAGTCTGTGGGGCGTGTTCAATTTTATGATCGAGTGACCCATAGAAACAGGTGAACTGAGCTATTAGAAGCTCACAGTCTCTGGACCAAAAGCTACGGAGTCTGCGTGTGACAGATCTATGCCCTCTGCATGTGTGTGACAGTTATGTGGCTTGGCCTGGTTTGAGGGCAGTAGGGTCAGGACCAGTCCCTAGCATTAGAACTTGCTTTGGGGAACCTGTTCATTATGCTGGGTTGCCTTGTCCAGCCTTGATTTGAGGAGAGGAGCTTGGTCCTGCCTCAATTTGATGTGCCATGGTTTGTTGACTCCCATGGGAGGCAGGCTCCTTTGCAATTGAGGACTTTGGACAGAGAGAGGGATAGATGAGATCTTGAAAGTGGGGGAGGATGGACAGTAGGAGAGGAGCAAGGGAAATCTGTGGTCGGTATGGAAAATAAATAAAAAATTAATTAATATAAAAGATAAAAAAGAGTGAGTGGGACAACACTTTAGAACTTGAATGAGCACTTGGAGTTTCTTAACCCCCACTCATTGGTATGATTCACTGTCAAAGCAGAGTCCTCATGCTTTGTCCCTCACAATTGTTACTTTATCTGTGATCCTTTATTTTGCTCCTTCATCTACAACTACTCTTGCTTTCAATACGGAAAATAGCAACAGTGGGAAGCACAAGATCACAGCATGAAATCTTTTATGGAAGAACTAGAAATATTAAAATATTATAACTTGTATGTTATATTATAATTAGCAAGAGCAACAAGTTTGAGGTACTGCATTCAGCATAACAATTATAAACAATTAGATATTTTGAAATGCTATAAACAGTATGTGGCAACACATTAATGCACATAAATATTATTTTTTCATAATTAAAATTAAAAAAGAAAAGTAGATATATTGTTATTGGTTGTGAAACTAAAGAAGGAAGAAATTTCATTTTCATAGTCACAAAATAAAATTTGTGGTATGATAAAATATATAAGTGCACACACATCAAAAAAGTATCATGAGCGTGTGTGCAAGTGGTCATGAGTGTATGCATGTGTAGCTATGTGTTTGTATATGTTTACATGTAATTGTAGGTCTGCACATACAAAACTATGTACATAGAAGTCAGTAGACAACTTTGGGTGTAGGTATTTGCCTTCAGGCTTGGTTAGGACAGACAGGTCTGTGTTTTCCCACTGCACATAGCCGGTGAGATATTCCGAAAGTTCCCTGGGACACTCTTTTCTCCATCTCCATCTCCATGTGGTCGTGGAAGCACTGGCGTTACAGACATCACGATGTTGCTGAATATGGCTTCTATGTGAATGTCAGAGATTCAAATACAGATCATGGGAGTGCCATCTCCATAGACTCCACAGAGACGTTTGCTGTTAATCTCAGAAGTGCCTGCACATAATTCCTTGAGAAGCGGTGAATTGATCATGTAGATCTTGAGAGATAACATAAAGTATCCAGGGCATGCAAATCAAATATCTGACACTTTAATAAAATATGTAATATATTTCAGAGTGTTCTCTTTTCTGTGATAAATACTATCATATTGGTTGAGAATATGAAGGTTATGAAGCCAAGCACATCCCACGGTACCCTTCTATTTCATATTTGATTAAATTCTTTTATGTAATGTGAACATGTATACATATTCTTGTATTTGTTACTTGGACATCACGCATGAATATACACAGATAATGCCTTGAAATATGTGCCACTGTGCTTGCTTTATCTATACTAAGTTCCAAATCATATCCTGAGGAACAGAAGAATTTGTCTTGCCTGAACTCAAATTAGTGGTATTATAGCAGTAATACATGGAGGATCAGTTTGTGTTTTCTTTAATTTACTTTTGCTTTCAAGCAACAGTTCTGAAAACAGAAAGGGAGCACACTCAGTGAAAGAAGTTCTCAGAAACAGCTATAAGGAGATAAGAAGCAAATAAGAGAATAGGAAATGATTTGATAATCACCTCTGAACCCAAGATAAAAGTCCCCAGGCCTATGAAAAGTGTGATGTGCTTACTCCGTGTTGTATATTCACACCTGATGATGTGGAGCTAGTAACCCATGTGGGTGTGAGCATTTTGAACCTGACATTCTGCACTTGGGTTACCTTTCTCAATATCATCTATTTCAGGTCCATGCATTTACCTGTGAATTTCATTACTGCATTTTTCTTTACTGCTGGTGTCCTATGGCATATATGTACTTCATTTTCATTATCCATTCATATGCTAAAGGCCTTTAGGTTGTTTAAATTTCCTAGCTATTGTGAATTGGGTAGTGATGATCATGACTAAACAATTGTTTATTGAATAGGATATCAAGCCATTTGGGAACATGCCATGCTGTGGTGTATCTGGGTTATATGGAAGATTTTGTTATTTAATTACATTATTAGATTACATTATCCATACTGATTTTCCAGATTAGCCCCACCAATTTTAATTCCTACCAATAGTGATGGGGGTTCTTTTTCCTCACAACCTTGACAGTGTTGGCTACTGATTGTTTTGTGGATCTTAGCCATCCTGACTAGGGTAGGATAAAATACCAAAGCTCTTTTAAATTATAGTTTTTAGTTGCTAAAGATGGGGAAAACCTTTGAAGCTATTTCTTAACTGTTTTTTCTTCTATTGAGAAATTTCTGCTTGTGTTCCTAGTAAATTTTGCATTATTTTTATAATTATAATAATTATGATATTTCTCCCTCCATTTTCTCTATCCAAATTATTCCATGTATACTTCCTTAGATTCCTTCAAATTCATGTAATTCTTACACTAATTTCTATTACCTACCTTTATGTATTTACGTTCATAATCCTTAATATACCCATTTGATCCATTCTGGTAGATATCAAGAGACAACACTAACTATTTAGAATATGCAAATCAAATATTCACATTTATCAAAGATTCATTCCATATAATGCTAATTATGTGCATATTTTTCAGGCTGAATCCAACCTTCCACAGATTCCTGTAGTTCTTTCTGTTGATTCTAGGCCTCATGGCTTCTCTTCACCATTTTGCTATGTTCATTGGTGCCATCCTTGTTCAGCTTACTTTTGGGCAATCACTTTTGGTGAAATTCTATGAGTATATAGCTTCTGATATTACTAGGAGACAAAATTTCACAGAAAAGTTTCTGATTTTCTGGTTCCTACAATGTTTCTGGCCTGTCTCCCATATTTCCTGAGTCTTAGATGCATGAGTATTTTGCAAATGTATCATTTAGGATTGAAGTCCATTTTTTGATTGTGTACTATGCTTCTTTGACTAATTTTTGAGATATTTCTATTTTTGAATTTCTACACAATAACTCCTGTCAGATGTATAAAGATCCCCTTCAATTCTGTGGTCTTTCCCTCACTCTAACGATGGTTTTTCAGTTGTACAGAAGTTTTTGAGTTTTATGAAGACTCCATTGTTGGCCTTAATTCCTTGGCAAATAGAATCCTCTTCAGAAAGTCCTTTCCTACGTATACGTTGTAGGGTGCTTCTATGTTTTCCTGTACCAATTTTATAGCAGGACATAGGTAATATGAAGTGAGAAATAGAACAACTAGAAGAGATTAAGCATGGGAGGAGGGAAGAAAGACAATGCAGAAGGACAAATAGGTATAAATAAAATCAAAGTTTCATGTTGAAGCCTCAAGAATCATTAATTTATATTTATCTAAAATTATGTATAATTCATAATATATATATGTGCATGTATATACATCTCTATCATCTATCTATATTTGTCTCTCTATCATCACCATTACCTATTGATCTCTATCTCTTCCTCTACATCTACCTCACCTATAGCATCTATGAAAGATAGACAAGCCACTTGGACTAGCAATGCTCTGCGTAAGAACGATAGACTAATAAAAACCCAACTATCAGTCATACAGAACGTCTTTTTGAAGAGTCTATCAAGATAGTATACCTGATTCTTCCAGGGATATAGATTTTCAATGTATCCCTTGGCTGATCTCATAGTTTGGGAGATATCCCCTATTGATGAACATGCTGCACAGTTAGAACAAGGGCTCAGATGACTAAAACTGAATTTGGCTTGAAATCTTCTTTATTATGATCAAGCTTCCATGGTGCCAGAAAAGACTATGCAATATGTTACAAATACAATTAATTACAAAAGAGGCTATCCACTCATGGAGGGCATGAGAGTGGTTAAAGGAGGGTAACTTGGAGAAGCTGGAGGGAGAAAATTGGTAGGGGATGCAATTCTATTCAATTAAAAACAGAAAGAATGTTGTATGGTGTTAAGTCTGTCTTGAGGAGACAAAAATAAACCTTAGAGACAGATGAGCATTTGAGGCTGTCTTCTTATAACAGAGCATGCCTTCCTACCATCTCTGTCCACTCATAGGAACATGTAACATCCAAGAGATGAGGGAATGTGTGTCCTTGATCATGTGAAGTGGTAGTTTTAGGAATTGTACTTGCTACAAATGCATCTTATCTTGCAGAATAATTTGTTCCCTTTTCTCAAAAAGACATCAATTCTTATACCATCAGTAGTTTATAAGTAACCTCTCTTCACTTTCCCAAAATACTAGGTTATGTTCTTAAAACATGGACATATTGTACAGTAATAGCACATGTGAAGGTTTATTTGTCAAGTTGACTAGCCTAAGGAATAGTCACATAGATGGTAAAGCATTGTTTAAGTATATTTCTTTTAAGGCTTTTCCTGTAAGAGAATGGCGGGAAAGATGTAACCCAATTGTTCTTTCTTTTAGTTTTTTGAGACAGAGTACCTCTATGTAGCTTTGGAGCCTATCCAGGCAGTTGCTCTTTTGACCAATCTGGCCTCGAACTCACTTACAGAGCAGAGCTGCTTCTGCTTCCCAAGTGCTGGGATAAAAGGCATGAGCCACCAACGCCCAACTGTAACCCAAAATTCAATTGGCCAATGAAGCATAATGGCAGAGAAAGTTTGAATTGTCTCTCCTTGCTTAAGCAAGAACATCCTTTGCCTATGCAAGGAAATAGTCCTTTGGACTAAGATCGTATTATCTCCTTTCCTGGGTTTCTGGTTTGTTATACAAAGCAGGTCGTGAAAATGCACAGCCCCCACAATGATATAAGCCATTTATAATCACTTATCATCTCTTTCTCATCTATCTATCTATCTATCTATCTATCTATCTATATATCTACTATCTATCTAATCTACCATCTAACATTTCTGTATTATATATCAATTCAATCATTTGTATATTATCTATTTTATCTATAATTTGCCTATCTATAAATATACTGTTTATATACTTTCTCATTTAGCATCTGTCTAAATGCAGAATTCAGGGAAGCATCTCAGCTTGTAAGTATAGAATTGTCTTCTGATTATATGAGTTTATGAGATACTACACATGAAATGGTAACTAATTGTTGTTGTTAAATATCCATTAGAGTCAGAACTTGTGGAGAGCATTAACATAAATATAATTCAGTTGTATAACTAGTTTGTTCTTTTTCTTGATTTTTAATGATCATATTTTTAGAAAAATTCCTCATTATTCACTATGTATATGTTATTGTTTTGACACAAGTTGAAAAGATAACATCTGTTTATCTTTATTTTGGCAGACTTCTTAAAAATCAAATAACAATTTAAAGAAGTCCTTGGTTGCATTAGTAAAATAAACAATTTAGAGCAGTCATTACTAAATTTGAATATCTTGTGTAAGAGTTGTTTTCTTTGCAATTTTAAGTAAATTACTAAACTTTTCTGAATTAAAGTCCATGTTTTAAAACAAAGGTAGTAGATTGTGCAATACTACTTAAAGATATGTTGCATTTGTGTAATTCTGTGAAACTGTGATACTTTGCCTGTCTAAAATACATGGTTGGTCTAATAAAGAACTGCACAACTGATAGATAGGCAGAGAGAAATTATAGGTGGGGCTGGCAGGCAGATTGAATAGCTGGCAGGAGAAATATGGGAGGGAGGAAAATCTAGGGGAAACAGACAGAGAGAGAGAGAGAGAGATAGAGAGAGAGAGAGAGAGAGAGAGAGAGAGAGAGAGAGAGAAACAGGCAGAGTCCAGGGTCCAACCACCCAGCTACATAGCAAGCCTCAGAGTAAAGAATAAAGCAAGATATACAGAAATAGAGAATGGTAAAACCCCAGAGACAAAAGGTAGATTGGACAATTCAAGTTAAGGAAAGCTGGCTAGAATCAAGCCAGGCTAAGACTGGACCTTCTTAATACTACCTCTCCATGTGTATTTATTTGGGACTTGGGTGGTGGGCCTCCAAAAAGATTCAGAGTGTAGTTGGATGTCCTTCTGTATGCTACAAATGTGTGTTGCTTATACTGGTTGATGAATAGATATATTTTGACCAATGAACAGGTAAAATATAGCTGGCTTCAAATGCAAATAGAGTTATGGAAGAAAAAGTTGGAGTAGGTGAGATGCTATGTAGTTCCTGAAGGAGTAACATGTCACAGCATTGCTGGTAGGCCACAGCCTCAGGGCAACACATACTTTAATAGAAATTGGTTAATTTAGAAGAGAGAACTAGCCAGTACTATGTCTAAGCCATTGACCAAACAATTGTATTTTATATTAACCCTCAGACTGTTATTTCATAAGCAGTTTTATGGATCGGGAGGGTGGGATAGAAACTGTTTCAGTGTGACTAGGTGAGACAAAGAAAAATTCCAAACTACAAAAGACCAAGGAGCAAAGAGCCAGAAAAGTAAGAGTAAGAAATAAGCAACATGGGGTGGGGAGGGCACGGGAGGAAGGGAGGAAATGGGAGAGGGACCTGGAACTGACTTGTGAAGCAACCTTGATTCTTATCTAAATTTAAACTGGAAATTAAAATTAAAAAAAAGAAATAAGCAACAATAGTAATACCAATGTTCACAGTTATTTAAAGGTATACTCCTTTTTCCTCTTCCTTCAACAGTCTGACAATACATGCCCAGTTCTATGTGAAGGATTCAGCAAAGATGGTTATTTCTATGTAGCAAGTTACACATTGCTTACAAACTCATTCTTTGTACCTGAAGTCTTAAACAGGTTGGAGTTGGTAGCCTCTGGAAGGTCACAAAGCTGTTTGGCCCATGCTAATTCTTATCGTGCTTCACATCTTCAATGCAGAATAAGCTGCTAGCCTTCCAGCATGAATGTTTATTCTGAAACAAAGACTTTCAAAAACAAAAATGAAAATATTCTGTTCTTACCTTCTTCCAGATAGCTTTAAAAAGTGAAAAGCTTAATATGAACTGTGTGGTTCTCTACCATGTAAGAACTAAGGACTCAAGTGCATGTTACAGAAAATTGTATCTTAAATACAAGGTTACTAAGGCTGATAAATAAAAGAAAAAATGATGTTCTGTTCTACTATTCATTTCCATCAGGATCTGAAGAAAGGCAGAAAATAGAAAAGCTGGACAAACAGTCAGGCACAACCAATACAAGCATTACCAACAGAATAGAAGAGATGGAAGATAGAATCTCAAGTGTTGAAGATACACTAGGAGAAATGGATTTATCAACCAAAGAAAATCTTAAATCCAACAAATCCTTAACACAAAACATCCAGGAAATATGGGACACCATGAAAAGACCAAACCTAAGAATAATAGGTATAGAAGAAGGAGAAGAAATCCACCTCAAAGGGGCAGAAGGCATATTCAACAAAATGATAGAAGAAAACTTCCCCAACCTTAAGAAAGACATGCCAATGAAGGTACAAGAAGCCTACAGAACACCAAATAGAGTGGACCACAAAAAAATCCCCCTCGCCACATAATAATCAAGACCCCAAACATACAGAATAAAGAAAGAATATTAAGAGCAGCTAAGGAAAAAGGTCAAGTAACATATAAAGGCAGACCTATAAGAATTACACCTGATTTCTCCATGGAAACTCTGAAAGCCAGAAGGTCCTGGATAGATATTCTACCTACACTAAGTGACCATGGATGCCAGCCCAGACTACTATATCCGGCAAAGCTCTCAATCACTATAGACGGAGAAAACAAGATATTCCATGACAAAACTAGATTCAAGCAATATGTTTCCACTAGACCAGCCCTACAGAAAATTTTGGAAGGAAAACTCCAACCCAAGGAAGCTAACTACAACCAGAAAAACATAGGCATTAGAGAATCCCCTCTCTACCAACAGCAAAAAGAACAAAGGTGTGAAATTCCACAAATAATTCCACCAACAACAACCATCGCAAATCGAAGAAGGATGAGCAATCATTGGTCATTAATATCCCTCAGTGTTAATGGCCTTAACTCACCCATAAAAAGACACAGACTGGCAGATTGGATTCGAAGACAGAACCCTTCCTTCTGCTGCATACAAGAAACACACCTCACCCTTAAAGACAGACATTACTGAGAGTTAAAGGTTGGGAAAATTTTTTCAATCAAATGGATGCAAGAAACAAGCAGGGGTAGCAATCCTAATATCTAACAAACTAGACTTTAAAATAAAATCAATCAAAAGAGATGAAGGAGGTCATTACATACTCATCACAGGTGAAACCCACCAAGATGAAGTGTCTATCCTGAACATCTATGCCCCAAATACAAAGGCATCCACATTCGTTAAAGAAACATTATTAGAACTTAAATCTCATCTAAAGCCCCACACAGTTATAGTGGGAGATTTCAACACACCACTCTCACCACTAGACAGGAATACCAAACAGAAACTCAACAAAGAAGCAAAAGGTCTAATAGAAGTAATGACCCAACTGGGATTAACAGATATCTATAGAACATTTTATCCACATAAAAAAGAATATACCTTCTTCTCACCACCACATGGAACCTTCTCAAAAATCAACCACATACTTGGCAACATATCAAACCTCAGCAGCTACAAAAAAATTGGAATAACTCCATGCATCTTATCAGACCACCATGCTTTACAATTAGAATTCAACAACAACACAAATTGCAGAAAACCTACAAACTCATGGAAATTGAATAATGCTCAACTGCACCATCCCTGGGTCAAAGAGGAAATAAAAAAAGAAATTAAAGACTTCCTCGAATTCAATGAGAAGGAAGACACAACATACCCAAACCTATGGGACACTTTGAAAGCAGTGCTACGGGGGAAGTTCATAGCGCTAAGTGCTCACATGAAGAAACAGGAGAACAGTTATACCAGAGAACTAACATCACAGCTGAAAGCTCTAGAACACAAAGAAGCACACTCCCCCAGGAGGAGTAGACGCCAGGAAATAATCAAATTGAGGGCTGAAATCAACAAAGTAGAAACCAGGAAAACAATACAAAGAATCAATGCAACGAAGAGTTGGTTCTTTGAGAAAATCAACAAGATAGACAAACCTTTGTCCAAACTTACCAAACAGCAGAGAGTGAACACGCAAATTAACAAAATTAGAAATGAAAAGGGGGACATAACAACAGACTCTGAGGAAATACAGGGAATCATTAGGTCATACTTTGAAAACCTGTACTCCACAAAATTCGAAAATTTAAAGGAAATGGATAATTTCCTGGACACCTATCAATTGCCAAAATTAAATCAAGAACAGATAAGCAATTTAAAATAGCCCTATAACCCCTATGGAAATAGAAGCTGTCATCAAAAGTCTCCCAACCCAAAAAAGCCCAGGTCCAGATGGCCTCACTGCAGATTTCTACCAGAAATTCAAAGAACAGCTTATACCAATTCTTCTCAAAGTGTTCCACACAATAGAAGCAGAAGGGTCTTTGCCAAACTCTTTCTATGATGCTTCAATAACCTTGATCCCCAAGCCACACAAAGATACAACTAAGAAAGATAACTTCAGACCAATATCCCTCATGAACATTGATGCAAAAATACTCAATAAAATACTAGCAAATCGGATCCAAGAACACATCAAAACAATCATTCACCATGATCAAGTAGGTTTCATCCCAGGGATGCAGGGATGGATCAACATACGAAAATCCATCAACGTAATCCACCATATAAACAAGCTGAAAAACAAAAATCACATGATCATCTCACTAGATGCTGAAAAATCCTTTGACAAAATCCAGCACCCCTTCATGATAAAGGTCTTGGAGAGATCTGGGATAACAGGGACATACTTAAACATAATAAAAGCTATATACAGTAAACCAACAGCCAACATCAAACTAAATGGACAGAAACTCAACGCAATTCCTCTAAAATCAGGAACAAAACAAGGCTGTCCACTCTCTCCATACCTTTTCAACATGGTACTTGAAGTTCTATCTATTGCCATACGACAACAAAGGGGGATCAAGGGGATACAAATTGGGAAGGAAGAGGTCAAACTTTCACTGTTTGCACACGATATGATAGTTTACATCAATGACCCAAAGAACTCTACCAGGGAACACTTGCAGCTGATTAACACCTTCAGCAAAGTGGCAGGCTACAAGATCAACTCAAGAAAATCAGTAGCCCTACTATATACAGATGATAAAAGGGCTGAAAGAGAAATCAGAGAAACATCACCCTTTACAATTGCCACGAACAACATAAAATACCTTGGGGTAACGCTAACCAAACAAGTGAAAGACCTGTATCGTAAGAAGTTGGAATCTTTAAAGAAAGAAATTAAAGAAGCCCTCAGAAAATGGAAAGATCTCCTATGCTCTTGGATAGGTAGGATCAATGTAGTAAAAAAGGCAATCCTGCCAAAAGCAATCTACAGATTCAATGCAATCCCCATTAAAATCCCAGCACAATTCTTCACAGACCTTGAAAGAACAATAATCAATTTTGTATGGAAAAACAAAAGACCCAGGATAGCCAAAACAACCCTGTTCAACAAGGCAACGTCCGGAGGCATCACCATCCCTGACCTCAAGCTCTATTATAGAGCTATAGTCCTGAAAACAGCTTGGTATTGGCACAAAAATAGACAGGTAGACCAATGGAATCGAATTGAAAATCCGGGTATTAACCCACACAGGTACGAACATCTGATCTTTGACAAAGAAGCTAAAAATATACAATGGAAAAAAGTAAGCATCTTCAACAAATGGTGCTGGCATAATTGGAGACTGGCATGTAGAAGAATGCGGATCGATCCATGTTTATCGCCATGCACAAAACTTAAGTCCAAATGGATCAAAGACCTCAACATAAATCCAGCCACACTGAACCTCTTAGAAGAGAAAGTGGGTGGTATCCTTGAACGAATTGGTACAGGAGACAGCTTCCTGAACATAACACCAGTAGCACAGACAGTGATATCAACAATTAATAAATGGGACCTACTGAAACTGAGAAGCTTCTGTAAGGCAAAGGACACAGTCAGCAAGACAAAAAGGCAGCCTACAGAATGGGAAAAAAATATTCACTAATCCCACATCTGACAGAGGGTTGATCTCCAAAGTTTACAAAGAACTCAAGAAGCAAGTCTCCAAAACACAAAAGGACCCTATTAAAAAGTGGGCTGCAGAACTAAATAGAGAGTTTTCAATAGAGGAGTCTAAAATGGCTGAGAGGCACTTGAGAAAGTGCTCAACATCCTTAGCCATCCGGGAAATGCAAATCAAAACAACTCTCTGATACCATCTCACTCCTGTCAGAATGGCTAAAATCAAAAACACCAATGACAATTTATACTGGAGAGGATGCGGTGAAAGGGGGACACTCCTCCTTTGCTGGTGGGAGTGCCAACTGGTTCAGCCACATTGGAAATCAGTATGGAGATTCCTCAGAAAAATGGGAATAAACCTACCACAAGACCCAGCAACTCCACTCTTAGGCATATATCCAAAAGATGCCCATTCATACAAGAAAGATGTCTGTTCCACTATGTTCATAGCTGCTTTATTTGTAATTGCCAGAACTTGGAAGCAACCTAGATGTCCCTCACCTGAAGAGTAGATAGAGAAAATGTGGTACATCTACACAATGGAGTACTATTCAGCAGAAAAAAATAATGGAATCATGAGATTCGCAGGCAAATGGACGACACTAGAAGAAACCATCCTGAGTGAGGTAACCCAGTCACAAAAAGAGAAACATGGCATGTACTCTCTCATATATGGATTTTAGACATAGATCTGGGGAGTGCCAGCCTTCAATCCTATGGCCAGCGAGTCTGGGAAACAGAAACTTTATTTAGTGGCTGATCGAAGAAGATGCAGACTCCCTTGGTTAAGTACTGAGCTGAACTCAAGAAAGCCAGTAACAGAGAGGGAGGATTGATGATCAAAGAGATTAAGACTGGGCTGGTTTAACCCCCAGAAACAGCTGACCAGACAAAGGTTAACTCTTGAATCCCAGGCATCAGCCTGGGAATCATGCATGGGACTGATCAAGACCCCCTGAATCTGGGTGTCAGTGAGGAGGCCTAGGGAATCTATTGAGCCTTGGGCAGCAGATCAGTACCCATCCCAAGTATACACACTGACTTTGGACTCCCATAGAACAATGTGAGGTGCACTCTCACCCGAACTCTTGGGTAAGGGTCTAGGCCCTGCCCTATATGAAATGACAGACTATGCACACCCCCAAGGAGGGCCTCACCCTCCCTGGGTAAATGAGGGGATAACGGGGGGGGGACGGGAGGGCTCGGGAGGAAGGGAGGGAATCGGAGAGGGACCTGGAACTGACTTGTGAAGCAACCTTGTTTCTTATCCAAATTTAAACTGGAAAATAAAATAAAAAAAAAATAGAAATGGCAACAATACAGAAGTTCTGAGTCAAATTCTAAAAAAAATAGTATTATATGCTATTAAGTATTATTTTTTTGTAACATGAATTAATGAAAGAACAGGGACAGACATTGGGAATTCACGCTTCATGCTGAAGATCAGAAAGGCAAAGCACCTGGCCACCAGCTTCTTACCTCTACTTCAGGCTGAATGGGCTGATCCTGTCCCCACAAACTCTCACCCATCCTCAGACAGTAACCTTTCCTCAGCATGGCTGGAGAATCCTGAGACTTCAATTATTTCCTGTCCATAATGTGGTTGGATAATAAATGCCTGTTACTGAAACCTCACTCCTGTCTTATATACCTTCCTAATACTGTGATTAAAGTCATGTGATCCCAGGTGCTGAGGTCCTCTTTGTATAGTTGAGGCAGTGCTAAATGCTTTTTAGCAAAACTGAACTTTGTTTTAATAGAATGTGTTTTACTTCAACTGCTGCACTGCTTACAATATTCAGTATGTTAACATAAGTATTGGGAGTAGAGATCATTTCCATTATTAAAAATACACACATCAGTATTCTAGCTGATATTACCAGATTGATTTAATTGAATATCTTTGAATGTAACATAATTATTATTGATTTGAACATTCTTTCATATATCATGAAATATAGTGATACCTATGAAAACTGTAACTGTTATAAAATTACATTATGAACATAATTTTAAAAGTTAATTTTGAATGAAATTATAATAGGTATGCAGAATTAAATGAAGATTAAGATACTAATAATATATTGGTGTGGTGAAGATAAAAATACTAGACACATAAGATTTATATTCATTGCTAAATAACAGGACAGCTGAAGTTATATAAAAATCATAAAGAAACTTAAAAGTGAGAGATAGTTGAAAACAATTCCCCATACACTGCCCTGGCCTCCCAACTGACACCCACATTCAGGGGGCGTGGTTTTATCTGTCTTATGATGGTTTCCCACCTGTCAAACTGGAGTCCATGTGTTCCCACTAATTCACGTCAACTCTTTCCGTGTGTATCCCCAGTATGGTCTTGAACCGTATGCTTAACATTTCTACCTCTCTACAACTGGATTTCAGGAGTTTTGCTCAGTGCTTAGCTGTGAATCTCTGTTTCTGGTTCCATCAGTTTATACATTAAGGCTCTATGATGGCATTTAGCTAGTCATCAATCTTATTATAGGGGCAGGGCATTTAAGGTTGCCTCTCCACTATTGTTTAGATTCTTAATTGGGGTCATCCTTTTGGATTCCTGGAGATTTCCCCAGTGCTAAATTTCTCCTTAAGACCATAACAGCTGTCTACCTGTTAATCCTGACTGCTAGGATTAAAAGCATATGCCTCTATTCTATGGCTTGTGGCTGACTTTGCTTTCTGAATCCTCAGGCAAGCTCTAATGAATCATAAATAGTAAATCAACACATATTTACTGGAAATGTTGTATGCAATAATTGATTTGAATTCCCAGAAGCATACCAGTTCCTAAACTCTCTGTCATAACACCATAATCTTAAGGGAGAGGTTAGACATGGAATTATAATATGAACTTTATTATATTTCATTAAATTTGCCTTGAAAATGCACATTTCACAGTTAATTTAGTATTGCAAACCTTATCTTCATAAGATACAGGGTAAGGAAACAAAAATAATTATAAAATAGAGTTGGTTAAGATAACCAGGCAACAGTAGTCTCTCAAAATTGAAGCTAATAAAAAGAATAATGTCCCAATTTTAAATGCACAAATAGATTATTTTCACTTGTGGGGATATTTTTTTGGTTTTTCAAGACAGGATTTTTCTGTGACTTTGGTGGCTTTCCTGGAACTATCCCTTGTAGATCAGGCTAGTCTTGAGCTTACAGAGATCCGAGTGCCTCTGCCTCCCAAATGCTGGGATTAAAAGCATGTGCCACCACCACCTAGCTCATTTGTGGGACTTTTAAAAAATAGTAACCTTTAACGATTACTCTATACACACATGAACAGATTAATGATACAAATGAAAATTGGTCGCCAAATGATTTGACACATATATTTACTATGGAATGTCTGAAGCAAACTAATTTCATAACATTATCTTAATTCATTGTTGAGGAAGAAACCATCTTGTGTGAGGTAACCCAGTCACAAAAAGAGAAACACGGTATGCACTCACTCATTTATGGATTTTAGACATAGAACGGGATTTACAGCCTATAAACCCACCGCCAGAGAGTATGAGAAACAGAGAGGGCCCTAAGAGAGATATACATGTTACCCCAGAGAAAGGAAGTAGGACAGAATCTTTTGAGAGGATTCAGAGAATGGGGGGAGGGGAGACGGAGCTTAGGAGAAGGAGAGCTGGAGAAGAGGGGAGAGGAGGACATGCTGGAGCAGGAAGGTTGAGTTGGGGAAGAATAGAAAGCAGGATGAGAAACGTAATAGGGTGAGTCCTTATAGGTTTGGCGAGAATTCTGGCACTAGTGAGATAACTCCAACTGGCAAACTAAGCAATAGTGGAGAGGCTACCTTAAATGCCTTTCCCTGATAATGAGTTTGACGACTATATTATATGACATTCTAGAGCCTTCATCAAGTGGCCGATGGAAGCAGAAGCGGGCACCCATAGCTAAATACTGAACCGAATTCCTGGAACCCAGCTGCAGAAAGGGAGAGTGATGAGCAAAGGTGTTAATAATGGGCTCGTGAAACCCACAGAAACAGCTGATTTTAAATAGGGGGAGCTCTTGGACCCCAGACTTATGGCTGAGAGGGCAGCATAGGCCTTAATCAGACACCTTGAACATGGGTGTCAGTGAGGATACCTAGGCAATCTATCGGGCGTTGAGTAGTATTAGTATTTATCCCTGGATTACAAATGGACTTTGGAAGCCCATTCCACATTGAGGGATGCTCTCTCAACCTGGACACATGGGGGAGGGCCTAAACCCTCCCCTGGATGATATGACAGACTTTGGAATCCCCCATGGAAGGCCTCACCCTCCCTGGGGTTCCGGGTGGGGATTGGGTGGGGGGCTTGTGAGGGTTGGTGGTGGTTGGAGGAGGAGAGGTGGGTGAGGGAGCTGGGCTTGCCATGTGAAGCATGCTTGTTTCTAATTTAAATAACATTAAAAAGTATAAAAAATCATTTGCTTAAATGTTGGAGGTGTATTTTACCATCATCAAATAATGAAATAAAGTAACAAACATTCTATCAAGATGCTATTAAACAGTAAAATGTAAGCATAAATGTAGAATTATATTTTCATATGCTTTGATGATATAAGACGTTGTCCTTCTTTAAAACAGAGGTAGAATGTATAATGAAAATTCTTGCTCCTCTTGGAAGTTCTACTGTGTGCTGGAAGAAATGATTGCTCCTTAGAGCTAAGAATAAACATCTGATGTGTATGAGTCTATTTAAATGATATCCCCAAATATTATCCATGGTAATTTCTACTAAAACGCATCATAAAGAAAACATTTGCTCTTCAATTTCTGTTTTGTCATATTATGCCAGTAATTAGACCTGGTAAAATGGGAAATCAAATTTATAAAGTTATGTGTCATCTCCTTTGCAGTTTCTGTCATCTTCTTTGTGAACTTTTCATTTCAGTTTGATTTTAGAAAGATCTGTCCTCCACAAGGGACATTTGGGCAGTTTGGGAACTTATGCAGACATTAATATGGAGAAAGTTGGAAAGAACAGTAATTGAACTGCTGAGATAATTCCTGTCAGCTGCAGTGTTCAGAACTGGCATGAGTCCATCTAACGCCGTCTGGTCCTGTGGTCTCCCACTGAAGGCACTGTTCTGCATATTATCATTGATCCAGTTATGCTTGAACAATTTTGGATGAAGATGGCACATTTGTCCACTCTTCAGAACTCAGCTACTCACTTCTCAAATATGAACTTCTTTATTTTTCTTTTAGCTGAGAGCTAGCCAGGGATCATAGTTGGTGACTTAAAATTAACACAATAAGTTGTTTATAAGACAAAAATAAAATCTGCATTGTCTACACAACATCAGCCAGGACTCTCCTGCTTTGTTTGTTATTTTGTTTTCATTTTAGGCTAATAAAAATAGTAATATGCTCTCATTTGTAATATACCATGCTATCGTAATTTACCACAATGTAACTAAGACAAGCTGCTTTTAAAAGAATTGTGTTGTCTTCCAGTTTTAGATAAAGGAAGATAGAGATCAATGTGCTATCAAAGTGTGGCTGGAGGTGGCTGTGTTCTTAATTTTCAGAATACCATTTCTTAGTTTCCTTTTGTAATACTTCAATCCCTTACCAAGTTGCCTGATCTCATGGATCCATCTAATGGAATCACTATATGAATCATCAATCAACAAGATACATCATACATTAGTTTACCCCATAGTCTCACATTTTAAATTCCAGTTCCCAAAAAAGTGTTGTTGTTCCAAGAGGCCTTAGAAAACTTACAAGATGGGACAGCGTGAACTGAATCCATTTTTAGTGACATATTTATAAGTGTTTTGTATTATAGAAACACTGGGAATATTCTCTTGTTCTGGGATAGTTTTGAACATCTTAAATTTTGGAAATGACATACAAATGTGTAAAAATATAAATTAATCTTACTACTTTTCTAATTTTTGTCCAATTCTCCATGTGGAATTTTGTTATATATATGTATTCTTCTAAATGCAAGATAAAAACCTACCTAAAGACAATTTTGTATATTTCTATTTTCCATTTTGCAAAGTATCAGAACAATCCTAAATCGAGAGTCATAATTGCCTTTGGTAAATATCCGACTTTCTAGCAATCATGGTAACTGAAGTAGTTGGTTTTGCAATTGGTAATTTGAATTTAAAATGATAATAAATGCCCTAATATTTGTTGTTATGGAATCTATATAAGATACATGTGTATATCTATGTACTAAACTTCAGCTCTACTTAGTAAAGGGAATAATTAACTAGTAATACCTGTTGTTAAACTCTAAGTGCTCATAATCTGTAGTGATTGGGAGTGGGTTTTTTTTTTTTTTTGGTTTTACGAGACAGGGTTTCTCTGTATTGTTTTGGAGGTTGTCCAGCCTGGCCTCTAACTCACAGAGATCCACCTGCCTCTGCCTCCCGAGTGCTGGGATTAAAGGCGTGTGCCACCACCGCCCAGCGATTGGCAGTGTTTTACGGTAATCTTTTGGCATTTGATATCACCTAATAGTGATCTAAAAGCATTATTAGGCAGCACATTTTAAATATTAATTATATACATCTTCTTAAGAAATAAAATAGAGTTCCTCCGGCAGCACCAGGTAAACAGGCCAGCTTCCCAGCCTGTGTTCCAGGGCCTGCAGATCGCCTGGGAACTGCACAGAGCTCCCAATCCTGGCAGGAGCAAAGCACCCCAGACTCCAGATCTTCGCTCCCACCAACAAGACCAGGAAACAAGAGGAGGCTGGGAGTCCAGGGAAGCAGCTGTTCCTCTGGCAGCATCAGGTAAACAGGCCGGCTTCCCAGCCTGAGTTCCAGTGCCTGCAGATCGCGTGGGAACAGCACAGAGCTCCCAATCCTGGCGGGAGCCAAGCACCCCAGACTCCAGATCTTCTCTCCCACCCACGAGACCAGGAAACCAAAGGAGGCAGGGAGACCAGGCGGGTAGCTGTTCTGGATCAGGTACAACAGGACCCAGCATAGGGTCCAGGGGACCAGGTAGGAGGCTAAGCGCCCCAGATTCCTGTTCTTCTTCTCCACCCACGGGACCAGCATTTGGACAAGGAATAGAAGAACCACCAGATTATTGGACTTGCTAGCACCCACCAAAAGGGAACTCTGGTCCCCAGACCAGTAAGGGGCTCTTTCTGCACCCACTAGAAGAAGAGATGGGAAAGAGACAATACAAAAACACAGTCAGCAACAGAAAAACAAATATGACACCGCAAGATTCTAGAGACTCCACACCAGCAAGACCCCAATATTCCAATGCGAACGAAGCAGAAGAGAATGACCATAAAAGCACTTTCATGAAAATGATAGAGGCCCTAAAAGAGGATATAGGAAAATCCCTCAAAGAAATGGAAGAAAAAAACAAACCAAAAAATGCAAGAAATGGAAAAAAAACAAACCAAAAAATGCAAGAATTGGAAGAAAAAACAAACCAAAAAATGCAAGAAATGGAAGAAGAAATGAAGCAAAAAATACAAGAAATGGAAGAAAAAACAAAGCAAAAAAATGCAAGAATTGGAAGAAGAAACATACCAAAAAAGGCAGGAAATGGAAGAAGAAACAAAGCAAAAAATGCAAGAAATGGTAGAAAAAACAAAGCAATAAATGAAAAAAATGGAAGAAGAAACAAACCAAAAAAGGCAGGAAATGGATGAAGAAACAAAGCACAAAATGCGAGAAATGGAACAAAAAGCAAACCAAAAAATGCAAGAAATGGAAGAAAGAACAAACCAAAAATTCATAGAAGGCAACAAATGGACTAAAAGATAAACAGAAAATTGCAAGAAGCAATGCAAACACTGCAAGGGTTGAAAACTGAAATAGAGACATTAAAATAAACACAATCTGAAGAAAGGCAGAAAATAGAAAAGCTGGACAGTCAGGCACTACCAATACAAGCATTACCAACAGAATAGAAGAGATGGAAGAGAGAATCTCAAGTGTTGAAGATACACTAGGAGAAATGCATTTATCAACCAAAGAAAACCTTAAATCCAACAAATCCTTAACACAAAACATCCAGGAAATATGGGACACCATGAAAAGACCAAACCTAAGAATAATAGGTACAGAAGAAGGAGAAGAAATCCACCTCAAAGGGGCAGAAGGCATATTCAACAAAATGATAGAAGAAAACTTTCCCAACCTTAAGAAAGACATGCCAATGAAGGTACAAGAAGCCTACAGAACACCAAATAGAGTGGACCACAAAAAAAATCCCCTCGCCACATAATAATCAAGACCCCAAACATACAGAATAAAGAAAGAATATTAAGAGCAGCTAAGGAAAGCTAAGGAAAAAGGTCAAGTAACATATAAAGGCAGACCTAGCAGAATTACACCTGATTTCTCCATGGAAACTCTGAAAGCCAGAAGGTCCTGGATAGATATTCTACCTGCACTAAGAGAACATGGATGCCAGCCCAGACTACTATACCTGGCAAAGCTCTCAATCACTATAAACGGAGAAAACAAGATATTCCATGACAAAACTAGATTCAAGCAATATGTGTCTACTAACCCAGCCCTTCAGAAAATTTTGGAAGGAAAACTCCAACCCAAGGAAGCTAACTACAACCAGAAAAACATAAGCATTAGAGAATCCCTCTCTACCAACAGCCAAAAGAACAAAGTTGTGAAATTCCACACATAATTCCACCAACAACAACCATCGCAAATCGAAGAAGGATGAGCAATCAATGGTCATTAATATCCCTCAATATTAATGGCCTTAACTCACCCATAAAAAGACACAGACTAGCAGAATGGATTCGAAGACAGAACCCTTCCTTCTGCTGCATACAAGAAACACACCTCACCCTCAAAGACGGACATTACCTGAGAGTTAAAGGTTGGGAAAATTTTTTTCAATCAAATGGACCCAAGAAACAAGCAGGGATAGCAATCCCAATATCTAACAAACTAGACTTTAAAATAAAATCAACCAAAAGAGATGAAGGAGGTCATTACATACTCATCACAGGTGAAACTCACCAAGATGAAATGTCTTTCCTGAACATCTATGCCACAAATACAAAGGCATCCACATTCGTTAAAGAAATATTATTAGAACTTAAATCACATCTAAAGCCTCACACAGTTATAGTGGGAGATTTCAACACACCACTCTCACCACTAGACAGGAATACCCTACAGAAACTCAACAAAAAAGCAAAGGGTCTAATAGAAGTAATGACCCAATTGGGATTAACAGATATCTATAGAACATTTCATCCACATAAAAAAGAATATACCTTCTTCTCACCACCACATGGAACCTTCTCAAAACTCGACTACATACTTGGCAACATATCAAACCTCAGCAGCTACAAAAAAATTGGAATAACTCCATGCATCTTATCAGACCACCATGCTTTACAATTAGAATTCAACAACAACACAAATTGCAGAAAACCTACAAACTCATGGAAATTGAATAATGCTCAACTGCACCGTCCCTGGGTCAAAGAATAAATAAAAAAAGAAATTAAAGACTTCCTCGAATTCAATGAGAATGAAGACACAACATACCCAAACCTATGGGACACTTTGAAAGCAGTGCTACGGGCAAAGTTCATAGCACTAAGTGCTCATATGAAGAAACAGGAGAACAGTTATACCAGAGAATTAATGTCACAGCTGAAATCTCTACAACACAGGAGGAGTAGACACCAGGAAATAATCAAATTGAGGGCTGAAATCAATAAAGTAGTAACCAGGAAAACAATACAAAGAATCAATGCAACGAAGAGTTGGTTCTTTGAGAAAATCAACAAGATAGACAAACCTTTGTCCAAACTTACCAAACAGCAGAGAGTGAACACGTAAATTAACAAAATCAGAAATGAAAAGGGGGACATAACAACAGACTCTGAGGAAATCCAGAGAATCATTAGGTCATACTTTGAAAACCTGTACTCCACAAAAATCGAAAATTTAAAGGAAATGGATGACTTCCTGGACAGCTATCATTTGCCAAAACTAAATCAAGAACAGATAAGCAATTTAAATTGACCTATAACCCCTATGGAAATAGAAGCTGTCATCAAAAGTCTCCCAACCAAAAAAAGTCCAGGTCCAGATGGCCTCAGTGCATAATTCTACCAGAAATTCAAAGAACAGCTTATACCAATTCTTCTCAAAGTGTTCCACACAATAGAAGCAGAAGGGTCTTTGCCAAACTCTTTCTATGAGGCTTCAATAACCTTGATCCCCAAGCCACACAAAGATACAACTAAGACAGAGAACTTCAGACCAATATCCCTCATGAACATTGATGCAAAAATACTCAATAAAATACTGGCAAGTCGGATCCAAGAACACATCAAGACAATCATTCACCATGATCAAGTAGGTTTCATCCCAGGGATGCAGGGATGGTTCAACATACAAAAATCCATCAACGTAATCCACCATATAAACAAGCTGAAAAACAAAAATCATATGATCATCTCACTAGATGCTGAAAAATCCTTTGACAAAATCCAACACCCCTTCATGATAAAGGTCTTGGAGAGATCTGGGATAACAGGGACATACTTAAACATAATAAAAGCTATATACAGTAAACCAACAGCCAACATCAAACTAAATGGACAGAAACTCAACGCAATTCCTCTAAAATCAGGATCAAAACAAGGCTGTCCACTCTCTCCATACCTTTTCAACATGGTACTTGAATTTCTAGCTATTGCCATACGAAAACAAAGGGGGATCAAGGGGATACATATTGGGAAGGAAGAGGTCAAACTTTCACTGTTTGCCGACGATATGATAGTTTACATCAATTACCCAAAGAACTCTACCAGGGAACTCTTACATCTGATTAGTACCTTCAGCAAAGTGGCAGGCTACAAGATCAACTCAAGAAAATCAGTAGCCCTACTATATACAGATGATAAAAGGGCTGAAAGAGAAATCAGAGAAACATCACCCTTTACAATTGCCACGAACAACATAAAATACCTTGGGTAATGCTAACCAAACAATTGAAAGACCTGTATCGTAAGAACTTTGAATCTTTAAAGAAAGAAATTAAAGAAGCCCTCAGAAAATGGAAAGATCTCCCATGCTCTTGGATAGGTAGGATCAATGTAGTAAAAAATGGCAATCCTGCCAAAAGCAATCTACAGATTCAATGCAATCCCCATTAAAATCCCAGCACAATTCTTCACAGACCTTGAAAGAACAATAATCAATTTTGTATGGAAAAACAAAAGACCCAGGATAGCCAAAACAACCCTGTTCAACAAGGCAACGTCCGGAGGCATCACCATCCCTGAACTCAAGCTCTATTACAGAGCTACAGTCCTGAAAACAGCTTGGTATTGGCACAAAAATAGACAGGTAGACCAATGGAATCGAATTGAAAACCCAGGTATTAACCCACACACGTACGAACATCTGATCTTTGACAAAGAAGCTAAAAATATACAATGGAATAAAGAAAGCATCTTCAACAAATGGTGCTGGCATAATTGGAGACTGGCATGTAGAAGAATGCGGATCGATCCATGTTTATCGCCATGCACAAAACTTAAGTCCAAATGGATCAAAGACCTCAACATAAATCCAGCCACACTGAACCTCTTAGAAGAGAAAATGGGTGGTACCCTTGAACGAATTGGTACAGGAGACAGCTTCCTGAACATAACACCAGTAGCACAGACAGTGAGATCAACAATTAATAAATGGGACCTACTGAAACTGAGAAGCTTCTGTAAGGCAAAGGACACAGTCAGCAAGACAAAAAGGCCGCCCACAGAATGGGAAAAATATTCACTAATCCCACATCTGACAGAGGGTTGATCTCCAAAATTTACAAAGACCTCAAGAAGCAAGTCTCCAAAACACAAAAGGTCCCTATTAAAAAGTGGGCTGCAGAACTAAATAGAGAGTTTTCAATAGAGGAGTCTAAAATGGCTGAGAGGCACTTGAGAAAGTGCTCAACATCCTTAGCCAACCGGGAAATGCAAATCAAAACAACTCTGAGATACCATCTCACTCCTGTCAGAATGGCTAAAATCAAAAACACCATTGACAATTTATACTGGAGAGGATGTGGTGAAAGGGGGACACTCCTCCATTGGTGGTGGGAGTGACAACTGGTTCAGCCACTTTGGAAATCAGTATGGAGATTCTTCAGACAAATGGGAATAAACTTACCACAAGACCCAGCAACTCCACTCTTAGGCATATATCCAAATGATACCCATTCATACAACAAAGATGTATGTTCCTCTATGTTCATAGCAGCTTTATTTGTAATTGCCAGAACTTGGAAGCAACCTAGATGTCCCTCACCTGAAGAGTGGATAGAGAAAATGTGGTACATCTACACAATGGAGTACTATTCAGCAGAAAAAAATAATGGAATCCTGAGATTCGCAGGCAAATGGATGACACCTAGAAGAAACTATCCTGAGTGAGGTAACCCAGTCACAAAAAGAGAAACATGGCATGTACTCTCTCATATATGGATTTTAGACATAGATCTGGGGAGTGCCAGCCTACAATCCTATGGCCAGTGAGTCTGGGAAACAGAAACTTCATTTAGTGCCTGATCGAAGAAGAGGCAGACTCCCTTGGTTAAGTACTGAGATGAACTCAAGAAAGCCAGTAACAGAGAGGGAGGACTGATGATCAAAGGGATTAAGACTGGGCTGGTTTAACCCCCAGAAACAGCTGAACAGACAAAGGTTAACTCTTGAGTCCCAGGCATCAGCCTGGGAATCATGCATGGGACTGATCAAGACCCCCTGAATCTGGGTGTCAGTGAGGAGGCCTAGGGAATCTATTTAGCCTTGGGCAGCAGATCAGTACCCATCCCAAGTATACACAGGGACTTTGGACTCCCATAGAATAATGTGAGGTGCACTCTCACCCTGAACTCTTGGGGAAGGGTCTAGGCCCTGCCCTATATGAAATGACAGAATATGGACACCCTCATGGAGGGCCTCACCCTCCCTGGAGGAATGAGGGGATAACGGCGGGGGGGTTGGGGGGAGGGTACGGGAGGAGGGGAGGGAATGGGAGAGGGACCTGGAACTGACTTGTGAAGCAACCTCGCTTCTTATCTAAATTTAAACTGGAAAATAAAATATAAAAAAAGAAATAAAATAGAAATGAAAAGAGTTAAGAGCTATCTCAATGAGGTCTTAAACATCCTGCAAAATTATTGTTTATAGATTCATTTCATATGATTCGTGGTCATACTGAATGACCATTGCAGTTATGTAAACATTATACTTAATATTTCAAATGTTTGAAGCCTTTTACCTGTCATAATGAGGAATCTTGGAGCCAGAAAATACACATTAGCTTGACATCACTTATGTGTCTGGGAAAAACTGTGGACCAACATTGCCAGCTGAGGTATCAAGCATCAGCATGCTTTCTTTCTTGAAACACAGCTCACGAATGCCGATTATGTCACAGAAAGCCACCCTTAGCATTTACTCTGGACACAGACTTCTTGAAGCCTGCCATAAATTCCTTCAGACATGAACATTTTTAAAATGAATTTTAATTCTTCATTTGTCAGATATTCCTCTTTTGAATCTCAATGAACTTTGTTAGTGATATGTTTCAGGGTTGGTTTCCAAGGGTAAGCTATGAAGTGTGCTAAACTTGAATTGACCCAAATGGGCCAGTATGCAATAGTACAACAATTAATTGGACATGGGTGAAACAGGATGGAGTTCTCCTATCTTTGAGCAATCCAGGTATTTTACAGACAACCTTAAATCCCCATTATCAACATTTGAATACATGAATTAAGTAATATATCCCAGAATATTTCCTCTAAATGATTTTGATATTTTTATTTACTTCTCCAAAGTTATCAATGAAGCAAACATCCAAAATGCTTTCAATAAAACAGTTCTTTCATATTACAATGTTTACATTAATTGCAATGACTGTGTGTGTGTGTGTGTGTGTGTGTGTGTGTGTCTCTGTGAAATAGCATAGTGAAAACAATACTGCAATTGCACACTAGAATGCATAGGGGTGATATCTAAATTTTCTTACTGTTTTCTTCAATGTTTATCCTCTGATCATCAATATGAACATATTGATGATATATATATATATTCACTGTATATTCCCTGTTACTAGTTTACACTGCTGTAACAATAGAAGTTTTTTTCTGTCTGTCCTTCTCTCTCACATGTACAGAGAGTACAACAGAGACAGAGAGAGACAGAGGCAGAGAGAGAGAGAGAGAGAGAGAGAGAGAGAGAGAGAGAGAGAGTGTAAATCCAGTAGACTGACAGTAACCAGTGACTACTGTTTTGCTTTCAGGGCCTTTTAATTTGTTTTGCTCATATTAAATTCATTCATCCTTGATCAATTTAATACACTTAAATAAACTCTAGATATGAGCAATCAGATTTGGGGAAATGTAATTTAAAATACAATTCAAATTCTATAAACTTTTCTTGCAGCAATAATTCTGTTTTATGTATTTATGAAGAATTTGTTTAGATTTAGACTCTAAATCTGATATTCAGTAACAACCCACTGTAGAAATTATGCATTTTCATACTTATTAAAATAAGAATGAACATTTAAAATCTGGTTTGGGGGTCAATAATAATGAAGCCTCTTATATTTACTGGTAGAGTGAAGATTAAGTATGATTCTGATGCAGCTAGAATAACTGACAATTTCACACCCATGGAAATTTTATCCAATTATCTGTAACATTATTGGATTAAGTTAAAAATATAGGTGTGAAAGAGGAAAAGATGAAATAGACAGAAAAATATAATCATCTTTGAACTTACTTCACATATAATGTAGATATAAAAATTGCCAGATAATTTGAAATGACTATCAACTTTAAAGTATTCATGAAAATGTGATGAATATAAAATAGTTAAAACAAGAAAATGTACCTAAACTTTAATACAACTAGTAATCCTTATACATAGTGTGAGTTTTCATAAATATATAATAAATCATGTGTTGTGATCATATTTAACTCCTAGAAAGCATTTCTTCACAGACACTTATTATTTCTAAAGTATGACTTTGAGTTAAGAAATGCATATATCTTCTGGGCACTGTGTGCAACAAGTTGAGGCTTGGAGATTGCCACTGTCATTCTCATTCTGGCAGGAGCCAACCTACCCAGAAACTGCCAGTGTCCTAGTCCCTTTCTCTGCCCTGAGGAGTAGATAATCCTGGGCCTGTATCTGGCCCTCCTTTCTGTGTCCGGCCTGCAACCAGCTGAGGTCTGGGAACTGACACTGGTTCAGATCCCAGCAGGGTCCAGCCTATCCTTAGACTACCAAGGTTCGATTACTTGGACAGCCTCCATCAATGGGAAGTAGAGAGTCACCAGAATATTGGATGTGTTTAAACCCACCAGAAGGGAACCGTGGTTCCATACTCACTAGGAGAAGAAGAGACTCATGAACCTTCTGGAAGAAGGAATGGGAGGGAGACAATATATAAACACACTCAGCAAAAGAAAACCAGTATGACACCACCAGAGTCTAGAGACTACACCAGCAAGAACAGAACATCCCAATGCAGATAAAACAGAAGAGAACAACCTTAGAAACAACTTCATGAAAATGATAGAGACCCTCAAAGAGGATATGAGAAAATCCATTAAAAAACATGGAAGAAAAAGCAAACCAAAAATGTAAGAAATGGAGTAAAAGAAACAACGCAAGTTGTTTCAGTGCAAGCATTGTAAGCTGAAATACAGACAATAAAAAAAGCCTGAGAGAATGTTGGAAATAGAAAACCTGGGCAAATAGTCAGCTATTATAGATGCAAGCATAACCAACAGAATACAAGAGATGGAAGAGAGAATCTCAGGTGTTGAAGATACACTAGGGCAAATAGATTCATCGACCAAAAAAATCTTAAGTCCAAAATATCCCTAACACAAAATATCCAGGAAATATGGGACACCATGAAAAGGCCAAACCTAAGAATAATAGGTATAGAAGATGGTGAAGAAACCCACCTCAAAGGGGCAGAAAACATATTAAAAAATCATAGAGGAAATCTTTCCCAAAATAAAGAAAGACATGCCAATAAAAGTACAAGAAGCTTATAGAACACCAAATAGAGTGGACCACAAAACTTCCTCTTGTCACATAATAATGAAGACCCAAAACATACAGAATCATGAAAGAATATTAAGAGCAGCAAGGGAAAAAAATCAAGTAACACACAAAGGAAAATCTATGAGAACTACAACTGACTTCTCCAATGAAAGTATGAAAGCCAGAAGGTGCTGGATAGATATTCTACCAACACTAAGAGACCATGGATGCCAGCCCAGAATCCTATACCCAGCAAAGCTTTCAAATACTGTAGATGAAGAAAACAAGACATTCCACGATAAAACCAGATTTAAGCAATACATATCCACTAACCCAGCCCTATAGAAATTTCTGCAAGGAAAATTCAAACCCAAGGAAGTTAATTACAACCAGAAAAAAACAGACAATAGATAATCCCACTTTACCAACAGCCAAAAGAAAAATAGGGGTGGAAATCCACACACAAATCTACCACCAAAAACAATTTCAAAACAAACAAGAATGAACAATAAATGGTCATTAATATCCCTCAACATAAATGGTATTAACTTGCTCATAAAAAGGCATAGACTAACAGGGTGAATTCAAAAAGAGAATCCATCCTTCAACTGAATACAAAAAACACACCCAAGCTTCAAAGACAAATGATACCTCAAAGATAAGGATTGGGAAAAGATTGTCCAATCAAATATACCCAAGAAACAAACAGAGGAAGCAATCCTAATAGCTAACAAGTTAATCCTTAAACTAAAATTAATCAAAGAGATGAAGGAGGTCTAATCGATGGCACAAGAAGAAACCATCCTGAATGAGGTAACCCAACCACAAAAGACAAATATAATGTGTACTCACTCATACCTGGATTTTAGACATGGGATTAGTACAGTGCCAGCCTACAATTCCACTGTCAAAGAGTCTGGGAAACATGGAGGATACTAAGAGAGGTATGCATTGTACCCCAGAGAAGGAGAATGGGCCAGGATCTCCTGAGAAGATACGAGCATGGAGACAGAGGAAAGTGAGTTGGGAAAGAGATAGTGGGAGAAGAGGAGGGGAGAGGAAGAGATGTGGGAACAGGATGGTTTAGTTGAAGAAAGAAGAAAGGATAGCATATAAGAGATATCATAATAGAGGGAGTCATTATAGATTTTAGGAGCTATCTAGCACTAGTGAGATTTACAGCGATCTACAAGGATTACTTCAACTGGCAAACTATGCAATAGTTGATTGTCTACCTTAAATGCTTTTCCCTGATAATGAGTTTTATGACTACCTTATATGCCATCCTAGAGCCTACATCCAGTGACTCATGGAAGCAGAGGCAGAGACCCACAGCTAAACACTTAAGTGAATTCCTGGAACACAGTTGCAGAGAGGGAGGAGTGATCAGCAAAGGGGTCAAGAATGGGCTAATGAAACACACAGAGACAGCTGACTTGAAATAGGGGGAGCTCTTGGACTCCAGACTGATGGCTAACAGGCCAGCATGGGACTGATCCAGACCCCCTATATTTGTGTACCAGTGAGGAGGCCTCAGCAATCTATGTGGCCTTGGGTAGTAGATCAGTATTTATCCCTGGCATACAAACAGATTTTGGGAGCCCATTCCACATCAGGGAAGCTCTCTCAGCTTGTACCCTTGCAGTAGGGCCTAGAACCTGAGCTGGATAATATAACAGACTCTGGAGGGCCCCCTTGCAGGGACTCACCTTCCCTAGGGTGAGGAATGGGTCTTGGGTGGAGGGTTGGGGAGTTTGGTGGGGTGAGGGAGAGGAGGAGATGGAGAAGGTGCTTGATTGACAAGTGAAACAGGCTTGTTTCTAATTTATTTATAAAATGTAAAAAGGAAATGCACATGAAAACAATGTTGACAGATGTATGTACTACTACCTAATCATTTTTTGTTTAAATGATTTTGATTTCTTGTCTGAAAAAGAAGGATATAAATGTTTTTATTCTTTATTCCACAAGCATTCTTTATCATGTATTGACCTCAGTTAACTAGAGTGTAATTTTAATATTTTACCAACTTTTTGTATCAAGTTCATTTGCAAAACATGGCTAAGTCTTTGTTTAGAACCAGCTTTATTCTAAAGTGAGCTCGTGGTGAACCATGCCTTTCTTTTCCTGCACAGTTATAATCCTGATAGTTTGAATTCAATACCTCCTTAAAAACTGGATTAGTAATGGCTTTTTCTAAGAAAAAATTATAGGTATTATCTTAATTGTTATATCTCTGAAGATATCTGATTCATGTGCAAGCTTCCTATTTCCCTAAGTGAACATATTTGTTGAAATTTGTCAAGTTTAAAGAAAGATTAAAAAGTAATGAAATCATATAATGTGTCCCATTTTAATAACGGAACATGCTTGTATTAATTTTATTTGAAAGTTGAAGAACATACCATCATTAGTGTTCTTACTCCATGGACCTTCCAATAAATACAGACTGATTTTTATCTGAAAACCATTGACATTCTCTGTAGTTTTCAGTACTGGGGATCATACTATTCTGTGTTCATGCTATACAAGAATTTTGCCTCTGAGATATATCCTTATGCCCCAAAATAACATATCAGTTTAGTTTTCCTAATTTTCAGTATTAGAGAATACCAGCTATTTGCATGAAGAATCTTATTTTTTGTTTTGTGTTACATCTTGAAAATGTTTCCCATAGTTACAAATAGTAAACTTATTCATTCCTCTTTCATTATAGTGCATTATAGTATTCCACTGTATGAGCATAGTATAATTTCCTTAATTATTCAGCTGTATTTGCCTATTTATTCTTTCACTAGGTCGAAACTAGTAGTATTTTGCATGCAGAGACATTTGTATTGATATGTACTGATGAACAACTGTAAACATTTACATTGAATAATGGAGTTCTTCGTATGCATATATAAAATGTACATAAAAAGTGGTGGGTAAGCTAGGCAGTGGTGGCCCTCACCTTTAATCCCATCATTTGGGCAGCAGAGGCAGTCAAATGGCTGTGAGTTCAAGGCCAACTTGGTCTACAAGAGCTGGTTCCAGGAGAGCCTCCAAAGTTACAGAGAAACCCTATCTCGCAAAGAAGAAAAAGTGATGGCTGACATGATGGACAATTTAAACCAGTTGAAGAAATAGAAACAACTTGCAATTCTTTTTATTAGGAGCTGTGACCTATACTGTTTTACTTAAGAGATAATCCATTTAATGTTGCTGGGTTTTATTCTTTGTTTATTTCTTTTTTTTTTTTTTTTTTGGTTTTTCGAGACAGGGTTTCTCTGTATTGTTTTCGAGGCTGTCGGTCCAGCCTGGCCTCTCAGCCATCAGTCTGGGGTTCAAGACCTCCCCCTTGCCCTGCCAGCTGTCTTTGTGGGTCTCAGCAGCATGGTCGTGACCCCTTGCTCGTTACTCCTCCATCTCTGTTACTGGGATCCAGGGGGTCAGTTCAGTGTTTAGCAGTGGGTATAGGTCTCTGATTCCATCAATCACTGGATGAAGGTTCTAGGATGGCATATAAGGTAGTCATCAACCTTATCATCAAGGAGGGGTTATTAATGTAGTCTCTCCACTATTGCTTAGCTTCCCAGTCGGTGTTATCCTCTGGAAATCTCACTAGTGTCAGCTCTCTCCCCAAAACTATATTGACTGGAACTATTATGGTATATCTCATTCTGCTCTCCTCCGTTCTTAAATGGATTCAACCGTCACGATCCCTCATGTCTTCTTCTCCCCTCCTCGTATCCCCCTCTCTTTTTGCTGGATCCCTCTACCCTCCCCCAATGTTCCCAATCTGCTCAAGAGACATTGGCTCATTCCACTTCTCTGAGGTATCATGCATCTCTCTTGGGAACCTACCTGTAACCAAGATTCACTGGCACTGAGATTGTAAGCTGACACTTTCCTGATCCATATCTAAAATCCATATATGAGTGAGTACATACCATATTTCTCTTTTTGTGATTGGGTTACATCACTCAGGATGGTTTCTTCTATTGCCTTCTCAAGATTTCATTGTTTTTTTTCCGCTGAGTATTACTCCAGTGTGTAAATGTACCACATTTTCTCTATGAACTCTTCAGTTGTGGGGCATCTAGGTTGTTTCCAGGACCTAGCTATTACATGTAATGCTGCTAAGAGCATAGTGGAACAGACATCCTTGCTGTATGAATGGGCATCTTTGGGTATATGTATAAGAGTGGAATTGCTGGGTCTTGTGTTAGACTGAGTCCCATTCTCCTGAGGAATCTCCATACTTATTTCCAAAGTGGCTGTACAAGTTGGGACTCCCACATGCAATGGATGAGTTTTCCCCTTTCTCTACATCCTTATCAGCAAAAAATGTCATTGGTGTTTTTGATTTTAGCCATTCTGACAGGAGTAAGATGATATCTCAGAGTTGTTTTGATTTGCATTTCCCTAATGGCTAAGGATATTGAGCACTTTCTTAAGTGTCTCTCAGCAATTTCATACTCCTCTATTGAGAATTCTCTATTTAGTTCAGTCTGTTACTTTTTAATTGTATGCTTTGGTGTTTTAGAGACTTGCTTCTTGAGTTCTTTGTAAATTTTGGTGATGAGAACTCTGTCAGATGTGGGGTTAATAAATATCTGTTCCGAATCTGTGAGGCGCCCTTTTGTCTTGCTCACTGTGGCCTTTGCATTACAGAAGATACTCAGTTTCAGGAGGTCCCAGTTATTAATTGTCGATCTCAGTGATTGTGCTACTGGTGTTGTATTCAGGAAGCAGTCTCCTGTACCAATTCGTTCAAGTGTACCTCCCACTTTCTCTTCTAACAGGTTCAGTGTGGCTGGATTTGTTGAGGTCTTTGATCCATTTAGACTTAAGTTTTGTGTATCTGCAGTCTTCTACATACCAATATCCAGTTATGAGAGCAACATTTGTCGAAGATGCTATCTTTTTTCCATTGTACAATTTTAGTTTCTTTGTTGAAAATCAGGTGTTCATAGGTTTGTGGATTAAGATCAGGGTTTTCAATTTGACTCTATTGATCTACCTTGCTATTTTTGGGCCAAAACCAAGCTGATTTCAGGACAATAGCTCTATAGTAGAACTTGAAGTAAGGGATGGTGATGCCTCCAAATGTTGCTTTGTTGAAGAATGTTTTCTTGGCTCTCCTGGGTTTTTTGTTTTTCCATAGAAAGATGACAATTGGTTTTTCAAGGTCTGTGAAGAATTGTGCTGGAATTTTGATGGGGATTGCATTGAGTCTGTAGATTGCTTTTGGTAGTATTGCCATTTTTACTACATTGATCCTACCTAGTAAGAGCATGGGAGATCTTTCCATTTTTCTGGTGACTTCTTTAATTTCTTTCTTTAAAGGCTCAACGTTCTTGCTATACAGGTCTTACACTTGTTTGGTTATCGTTACCCCAAAGCATTTTATGTTGTTTGAGGCTATTGTATACGGTGATGCTTCTTTGATTTCTTTATCGGCCCTTTTATTGTCTGTAAACAGTAGGGCTACTGATTTTCTTGAGTTGATCTTGTACCCTGACACTTTACTGAAGGTGTTTATCAGCTGTAACAGTTCCCTGGTAGAGTTTTTGGGTCACTTATGTAAACTAACATATCATCTCCAAATAGTGAACGTTTTACTCTTCCTTTCCAATTTATGTCACCTTGATTTCCTTTTGTTGTCTTATTGCTCTAGCTAGAATGTCAACTGCTATATGGTAGACATATGGGGGGACAGGACAACCCTTCCTTGTTCCTGATTTTAGAGTTTCTCTCCATTCGGTTTATGTTGGCTGTTGTTTTGGTTTATATAGCTTTTATAATGTTTAGGTATGTTCCTGTTAACCCAGATTTTGTCAAAGGCTTTTGCAGCATCTACTGAGATGATCATGTGATTCTTGTTTCTCAGCTTGTTTATATGGTGGGTTATATTCATGGATTTTTGTATATTGTACCATCCCTGCATCCCTGGAACGAAGCCTACTTGATCATGTTGAATGAAGTTTCTCATGTGTTCTTGGACCTTATTTGCCATTATTTTATTAAGTATTTTTGCATCAATGAGGGATATTGGTCGGAAGTACTTTTTCTTAGTTGTGTGTTTGTGTGGCTTGATAGCAATGTTATTGAAGCCTCCTAAAAAGGGCTTGGCAAAGGCCCTTCTGTTTCTGTTGCATGGAATTCTTTGAGGAGAATTGGTATAACCTGTTCTTTGAATTACTGGCAAAATTCTGCACTGAAGACATCTGTCCCTGTGCAATTTTTTGGTTCTGAGACTTTTGATGACTGAATCTATTTCTTTAGGTATTATAGGACTATTTAAATTACTTATCTATTCTTGATTTAATTTTAGTAAGTGATATCTATCCAGAAAATTGTCCAGTTCCTTTTAATTTTCAAATTTTGTGGAGTTCAGCTTTTCAAAATATGACCTGATGATTCTCTGGATTTCCTCACTATCCATTGTTATGTCTCCCTTTTCATTTCTGATTTTGTTAACTTGCCTGTTCATACTCTGCTGTTTGGTAAGTTTGGATAAAGGTTTGTCATTGTTTTTGATTTTCTCATAAAACCAAATCTTTGTTATAATGATTCTTTGTATCATTTTCCTAGTTTCTACTTTATTTATTTCAGCCCTCAATTTAATTATTTCCTCGCATCTGCTCCTCTGGGGTGAGTTTGCTTCCTATTGTTCTAGAGCTTTCGGTTTTGCTGTTAATTCTCTAGTGTGGCTATTCACCATTTTCTTCATGTGGGCAATTAATACTATAAAATTTCCTCTTAGCATTGCTTTCAAAGTGTCCCATGTTGCGTCATCATTCTCATTGAATTCTAGGAAGTCTTATTTTCTTTTTTTATTTCTTCTTTGACCTAGGAGTGGTGCAATTGGGCATTATTCAGTTTCCATGGTTTGCAGGGTTTCTGCGATTTGTGTTGTTGTTGAATTCTAACTTTAAACCATGGTTGTCTGATAACACATATGAATTATTCCAAATTTTTTGTACCTGTTGAGGTTTGCTATATTGCCAAGTATGTGGTTGATTTTTCAGAAGGTTCCATGTGAAGCTGAGAAGAATGTGTGAGGTTTTATATGTGTTTTGAGTTTTAGTAATGTTCCTTTTATGAATGTGGATGGCTTTGTATTGGGGCATAGATGTTCAGATTTGACACTTCGTCATGGTGGATTTCTCTTGTAATGAGTATGAAGTGACCTCCCTCACATCTTTTGATAGATTTTAGTTTATAGTCTAATTTGGTATATATTATAATTGCTACTTCCACTTGTTTCTTTGGTCCATTTGGTTGGAAAAATCTTTTCCCAACCCTGAAATAATGTCTGTCTTTGAAGCTGAGGTGTGTTTCTTGTATGCAACAGAAGGATGGGTTCTGTCTGCAAAACCATTCTGTTAACCTGTGTCTTTTTATGGGCGAGTCAAGACCATTACTATTGAGGACAATTAATGACCATTGATAGCTCATTCTCATTTGTTTTGGAATGGTCTTTGTTGATGGAATTGTATATGGATTTCCACCACTTTATCTTTTGTCTGTTGGTAAAGTGGAATTACCTAATGCCTATGTTTTTCTGGTTGTAGTTATCTTCCTTGTGTTGGAGTTTTCCTTCCATAATTTTCTGTAGTGCTTGCTTAGTGGATATGTATTTTTTAAATCTGGTTTGCCATGAAATATTGTTATCTCCATATACATTGATTGAAAGCTTTGCTGGGTATAGTATTCTTGGCTGGTATCCATGGTCTCTTAATGTTGATAGAATATCTAACCAGTACCTTCTGTCTCTCATAGTTTCCTTGCAGAATTCAGGTGTAATTCTGATAGGTTTGCCTTTACATGTTACTTGGCCTTTTTCACTAAATTCTCTTAATATTCTTTTTTTATTCTGTATGTTTGGGGACTTGATTATTATGTTTTGAGGCGATGTTTTTTTGTTTTTTGTTCCACACTATTTGGTGTTCTGTAAGCTTCTTGAACCTTCATTGGCATGTCTTTCTTTAGGTTGGGAAACTATTCTTCTATGATTTTGTTGAATATGTTTTCTACCCCTTTGAGATGGATTTCTTTACCTTTTTTTATACCTGTTTTATAAGTTTACTCTTTTCACAGTGTCCCATATTTCATGTATATTTTGTTAGTGATTTCTTGGACTTAAAATTTTGTTTGGTTGAGGAATCTAATTCTCCTAGTGTATCTTCAACACCAAATATGCTCTCTTCCATCTCTTGTACTCTGTTGGATATAATTGCATCTGTAGTACCTAACCATTTTCTCAGCTTTTCTATTTCCAGCATTCTTTCAGACTTTTTAATTGTTTCAATTTAGATTTCAGCTCTTGCACTGTTTGAATAGTTTCTTGAAATTTTTGTTTCATCTTATCTTCCGTTTCTTGCATTGTTTGGATTATTTTTTCTTCTATCTCTTTAAGGGATTTTCTCATATCCTCTTTGAGAGCCTCTATCATTTTCACGAAGTTATTTTTAAATTCATTCTCTTCTTGTTCATTTGTGTTGGGGTGTTCTAGACTTGCTGCTGTACAATCTCTGTACTCTGGTGGTGTCATAATGGTTTTTCTGTTGCTCCTGTGTTTTTATATTGTCTCCTTCCTATCTGTTCTTGCAGTGGGTTCCAGAAAGGTGCTGTTTCTTTTCTTGGTGGGTGTGGGACCAGGTTTCCCTTCTGGTGGGTGTAAGCAAGTCCAATATTCTGGTAGCTCTCCACCTACTGGTCTCCTGGGTGGTGAAATGCACTAGGATTCTGGGGGTGCTTTGGATCCCACTGGGATGAATGGGAACCCCAGTGGTAGACCCCAGGCACAGGAGTGTGGCCTGGAGATAGGCCCTGATAGTCTTTGTCACATTGGAGCAGGAGACTTGGATGCTGTGGTGCATTGCCTTCTGCCACTGGGATGGAAGCCACTGTGGTAATTCCCAACCACTGGCCTTATTTAATATATTTTAACAACTATTGATGAACATTAAATTATATGTGGAGTTTTGATATATACTGACAGTGTAATTAAGATTAACCTAACTACTGTCAAATATAACAAACATATTTCAATAGGGAAAATTATCAACATACATTTTCCTAAGGTTTTAAGAAGTGTTGTTCTTGATTTCTATCTGTAATAATCTTAATTTCAAAAGAACATCAGGAGGTCTTGTTCTTATGTGACTCTTTTGTACATTTCCTTCTCTGCCTGACCTATACACAGCTTCTGGTAACCACCGTGTTCTTGGATTTTATGTATTTATGTTTTTGGCTCATATGAATGAAGCTTGTGTGTAGTACCTTACTTTGGGTTACTGATTAACTTCAATTCATACACAATCCCTTTTCTAACCATGTTGGCTATAAATGTGGGATTTCAACACCATGGTGGCTGAACCATGTTTGGTCGCACATATGTACAAGTTTTCTCATTAACTAGTTCATGAATTATTAACTTATTCCCATTTTTAAATTATTCGGAATACTAAAAATGATGATAGGAAACAGTTTATAAAACTGACTCTTGTATTGACATTATCCCAGGATTGACTCCTAGATCATTTGATAATTCAACTTGTATTTTTTATAAAAGAAAACACTATTCTGTTGTCTATACTGGATGTAGTAATTTACATACTCAACAAATTACTCACAATTCCCATTTCTACTAATATTTTTCCAAATTTTCATTCTTTTATTAGGCTTGATATCATCCATTCCTACAAATGTGATGATAAATCTAATTTCCTTTAATTGGCATTTCCCTTACAGATCTGTATTGTTGATCATTTCTTTCAACAACTATCTAAACAGACTATACATGCCTATATTTGTAACTCTTTTCAAGTTGTCTCTTGTTCAAGATTTTGGATGTCACAATCAAACAAAAATTACTAAGATGTCATTTTAAATAGAATCATGACTATGATGTAAACATAGAATAATCATAAGACATTGATTTTTTTAGTTAACTCATTCATCACTGAAGAAATCAGTAATATAATAAAACTGATTCAAAGTTTAATCCAAGAAAGTTTTATAACATTACTGAGTTCATGTAAGGAATGTGTTAACAGAACTGTTCAATGTCTTGAAAGCCTTAAAACTGAAATGCAGTCACCTTTGCTTTTATCTTTCTACCTAACAGAAACGTATAAATTAACATTTAATTTCACAGTTTCAGGGCACAATAAAATAGTAAATAGCAAGGTAAAATGCTGGTACATCCTTCTAGCCTGTTAAAAAGTGACATTGAGAGGGCATTGTTTTTCTCAGACTTATTTTAAACTTATGGATTTTTTTTATCAAACTAAGTAATGGCTATAAAAACCAAGCCACTCATCAGAGGCCTAAGATAGGCCACTGAAATCCAAAACTCTATTGCCATGACTTACATAATCGACTGAGAGTATTTTTTGAACATTGCATAGAGAGTTAACCCGTTCTCAGACTTTTATTTTAAAAACAGATAGTAAACTCTAATAAGTATTAAAAACAAACAATAAATTTGTTTAAAAATTGTATGTTTTAGTTATCCTCTTAATTGAAAGAATGACAGAAAGAAAGGGAGTCAGGTCTTTCTTTTTTGCTGTTATTTTCCAATATTAGAGTAAATGAAAGCATTTTGTCCATTTTATTGTTTTAAATAATATCCAGAATATGCATATAACTTTGTAAACTATAACCTAGTTCTTACATTATTCATCACTCTATATACTGCAGTTTTCAATTTTGTTTGAATTCAGTAGAATATTTTAGGAGCCATTTATTTCATGGTTGAAGCAAATATAATTTCTTTAAATGAGGAAAATATCCTAAGCAGTTTCAACCTTGCTGTCTTTGTCTAACACATATTCTCTCACTCATATAGATGGCATTTTAAACACCTGCTGTTTTTAAATGATGCTATAATCATTAACAGTTAAATCTGGGGATGGCATAGCTCTTATTGCCCTCTGTCGTCAAATAGTCCACCTGTTTTTAATTAGATAAGCCATCAATGGCTACGTATAGCATGCCATTTGGGGGTATAAATTGCAGTTTCTATAGGAGTGCAACATTTAGCTAACAAATTTTTGTTTTCTCTTGTAACTATTCTAAACTTTGAGAGAAGATAGAATTTTCTATACAATCCTCATATTTTAGATCTCCTTTGGTATATTGACAAAATCTTAAAACCATGTTACTCTTAAATCTATAAATCTCTTTTCTGAGGGATGTGGAGGGATATGGCCAAGGATCTGGGGGACAGAAGAGGTGGGGAAGGGAACTGGAGGGGTAAAGTGAAGTGAAACTGTAGTCAGGATGTATTGTAGAGTGAAATATTTCAAAATATCAAACCAACATTTTATGAGATGAATTTAGTATTTACTTCATGAATTTTTGTCTCATTGCAATACATGTGTGATATAAATATAAAATTAACAAAAATCACACCTGAAATAACTGGGAGAGAAAGCTAACATATTTTAAACATTAGCTTATTTCTGCAGGTGTCCAAGTGTGAAAACACAGGTTTAATAAATCAGTATAAATTTGTTTAGGTTTAATATGTAGAAACATACTGAATTCATGCTTATTTTACTCCAAATTTTGCTGTGCTTCAGAAAGCTCCCAGTTGATGGTCATTTAGATTTATATGGATCATTATGAAAGATCTATGTAGTATATCTGAATCACGATATTGAATTTTACTTGTTGGTTTTCTATTAATTTCTCTATGACTGTTGACTTCGGAGTTCTATTTCAGAATCATTTTGGAACACCAATGTCCTTTTTACTTATTGTATAAATAGGAATTACCATGATGCTGACTAAAACTCAGTATTCATAAACTTTATTCTAGGATACTGTAGTTTAGACTACTACCCTGGGCTTTTTGAAATTGTTTTAGAATAATTGATAATCAGACCATCAGTCTTTGGAGAAATAGGCAGATGAACAATTTTCTCAGTGAACATAGTTTCATCTTATTCTGCTTAAACCAATGAAACATTTGGAGAAATTTAGAAGGTTTGTAAGCCTTTCCATGTAGTTTATGAAAATCTCAAGTTTTTTCACTTGCATTAGTGTTTCACCAAAAGTATTCAAGGGAGTATATATATTTATGAACCTCATCAAGAAGCAATTGCAATGTGAATTTTAAGACAAAATGAACATACACTAAAGGATTTAATTATTTAACTTTTAAAGTGACCATTTCAAAATAAATTACCTTTTGTAATTTTGAGAGTATTTTTTTCAAGCCTGCACTCCTACATTTTAATCAAAATTCTATTTTATGTTTATCTCTTCTTTTTAAAATCTAATTATTCATTTAATTTATGTTTTAAGATTATAATATAATTGTGCAATCCTTCCTTCCCTTTCCTCCATCCAAATTTCCTGTATGCTTTATCTGAGTGTTGATGTAGTTTGCCTTTGTTTTTGCAAAACATCATACAAGTATCATCTGGATAAGATAAAGCTAGCTGTGAAGCTTCCTTTGGCTAAATGCAGAAGCATCTGGAGGGTTGGCAGTAACTGGTCTATCCTTTCATTGGAACCACATGCCTTTTCTGTCTCATTGAACAGAGGGATGTCAAACAGTTTTGAATTATCCTTGGTTCCCATAATTAGATCTGGTGGCAATATTTACTTGTGTAGGACAAGGAAAGAACTTTGAAGTCAGAGGACACTTTCCACACTGCTGCAACTCACTTAACTTTCTTTGTAAAAAATGTTCCACGTGCTGCCAAGGACATATACAAACACAAATTTGGTATTTTAAATACACAGCATGTGTTGTGAAGCTATAGACTTTTCTGAAGCCACAATCATCATCACTCTGTCCACATTAAAGAAAAATCAATGTTTAGAGAAAAGGTGATTCTGTTCATCTGTGAGTATATTTGAAAGTCATTTTAGGATTTATAAGAGATCAACCCAAGGATTAAGTACTTTTCACAGTACTTTCCTTCATCAATTTAATGTATAGCTACCACATGGTTCAGCATACAGGAAAGAACATGATATCCACTCAGGAATTTGTTGATTTCTAAACTTATTCATATAGTTATTTACAAAGCATTTACTCTGCTTCTTTTGTATTCTGGTACTATACCTGAAGTGGAAAATTTACATAATTGGATTTGCCTTAATGAAAATGTAAATATACATGAAACTTAATAGTACTTTTGGGACAGGTGACCTTGAAATTACAACAGACTAATTTGTGGAAGATGAGAGAAAAAAAGGGCTCTGAAAATGTATAATTATTCTCAGATCCATTTTGAATTAAAATAAAATTCTCAGGTATTGGCGGCAGGGAGTAAAATGAGATTAGTCAAGTGAGAAACTTAAAATATTATAAGGGAATACTTTTTAAAAGGAACTATATTTCATTTAATTAGAAACCTGAAAGATATGTTTAGATTTTTTTTCTTTTGTTTTCATTCAAACAACCAATATTAAAAGAAGATTAAGGAGATCAATAACTCAAACAGACCCATAATGAACAATAGGTTTGAAATAGTAATCAAAAGCTCATACAGAGATGGATTTATAGCAGAAGTTTCCCCATTTTTCAAAGAAGAGCTGCAACAAATTGTTCTTAAACTATTAAAAATTAGAAAGAAATGACACTCTAAACACTTTCTAGAAAGTGACTATTACTTTAATATGATAATTGGGTGAAATACAGCAATATTAAAAACTAACTAGAAACTGGAATCCCTAACTAACATAGAGTCACAAATTCTCAGCAAAATAATTGCAAAAGGAAAACAAATGTGTATCTAAAAGATAAGTGCAATATCAAGTTGGATTTATTCTAGAGATACATTAATAGATCAATATTCATATTTCAATAAATGTGATAAATCATATAAGTGAGAAAAATCTTAAAAATTTCAGGGAAAGAATAAAGAGGTTGGTATTAATGATTGAATGGTAGGAGGGGCATGTATGGTACAAAAATATACATGCTTCAGTCTAATTCAGGAAATATGAAAATAGACATTTGTAGGAAAAGCAGGGTATTTTGTTTTGTTATGGGAACCATGAACAAACAGTAAGTTGATAAGCTAGTATATTTTTATTTATTTGATTTAAGAGACATAATGGTTGCCATATAACAAATTAAATGCCCAGATTATGAATTGACTAATAAAATGTTTGAGAAGCTATTATACCAACAAGTGAGGCATGCAGTTGTATCAGCAATGACAGAAAGAAAAGAAAAAATGAGAGATTTTATTAAAAAACAAGAGAGGAAAAGCAATTGACATTCGAGGACATTCTTGTCAATAGAGTATACATTTTAGTACCCACAAATAGGCAAAGATTTGGCAATATTTTAGACATTAAACAAAGAGAAAAGTCTAGAAAAACAAAAGAAAATATTCCACATTTAAAGAAAGAAAGCAAAGCAAATTTGAAGGCCGTAGACATTATTTTAAACTTAACATTGGAATTCAGAGAGAAAATCATGGGAAGTTTAAATATTCATAAAACTGTTATGGAAAGTAGTTACCAGCAAGAGATAGGATGCACAGAAAACAAATTGAATACTAGGAGGAAGATGACAATATTTTAAGATGGAGAATTATCAGCTATTTCACATGTTGAACTAATTCAGCACTAAAGGGGAAAGAGTTTACTAAAATGGCTAATATAATTTACCAAGTCCTTGGGAAATTTTCATTCTACTATGCTTCATGAAAGAAATACTCAAGCTATTACCTCTCTAACTCTAAAATAAGTTGTCTCAATATAACAGAGCCTCCCTGGTTGAGAGTTCTGTAAGAAAAGAATCATTGATAACATGTATAAGAATATATTTAAAACCCTGTATATAAAAACATTTATAAAATTATAATGTTTAAGGGAGTCCCCCAGTGCTACATAGTAAGATTCTGTCTGAAACACACTCATCCTTATACATACTAACAAAGAAAGAAAAAGACTATCAGTTTTCCAAATTAAATATTACTGAAATTTAAGAAAGTAAATGAAGACTGTAGTTTGGTAATGAAATGGATGAAGAAAATTTATAACTATTAACAATGTAACTAAAAGATACCCTAATTATAGCTAAGAGAGTGTTGCATTTAATGGTATTTTATGCATTTGTATGTATTTTAACAAGTGGCAACTGTATTCTCAGCAATGTGTTGAAATTTTTTCATTTCAAGGTTGTTCATTCAAAGCTTCATTTGACAAGTATTACCAAACAAACATAGGACTGCGAGCTGAACCATAAATCTACAAAATGTTCAATTTAAAATAAATTTTGTAACAAGCAAAGAACAGAAACTGAAATTTTTAGGACTATGTTGTGTTATACATAATTTATAATAACCTTAAGGCAGTTGCAGCACCTGAAATTAAATAGGAAATAAAATTATTCCCTGAAGGCACTGAAGGTGGATGCTAGAAATACATTTTCAAACGAGTGCTAAAATTGTTTCTACTATTCTTGAGTGTGTTACTCAGCAGCTGTGTCCTCATTACAACTCCTCATTGCATTTCTCACAATATTAGTTGAACCTCATGGGTGTGATGTTCCTAGTGTATGTCATTTCACTCTTAGATAATAAATTATATGGCAATGTGAATGTTTATTGTAACAGATCACTCTGTGTCTTGGTTTCTTTCAGTGTGGCTAAAGTAGCTGATTAGTTTGGAATGCAGTCAACATCAGGAAACTCAAACAGTGTTCTCAATGAAAGAACACCTAGTAAGCACATAGGTTTCCTTAGTATTGATGACTGTTTTTTTGCATTGTTTTTAGATGCTGGAAAATGATTAATGAGATAAAACACAAATTTATTCGTGTTTATATGTCTATATGATTTTAGGAATTAATCCAAATAAAATCAAGAAGAAAATATGTTGAATAAATATTCTTAATATCTGACTAATTTTATTCCATAAAATAATGTATTAGCATATTAAAATCTATTGTTCCTTAAATTCAGAAAGAAATAAAAGATAAAGTTTATGTTTGCATTTACTCAGGCTGTTACGATGTTACTATCCTCTGGGAAATATACTTAGAGAAACAAAGATGATTACAAGGATATTTTCCCTGTCATCATGGATAAAGTTTATAGACTACACATAAGACCCTCCTTTCTTACACACACAAACACACCCACAAACACACATATACACTGTGACTAATTTTACATACTGGAAACATTTATGATAGATTAAATATATCATGTATGTAGGAACTAATTCTTTAATGTTTTATTTCCCAACCCATTCTAGCTTATGAAATTGCAGTCTCACAAACAAAAATATAAGGTCTTCTGAAATACCACTGTCCTATTGTGAACTTCATACTGATTTGTGTCTTATATCCCATTATAAATATTCCCATTGCATCTGTTATCACAAGAAAGTTCTTTCCTTTGGAACTGTTTGCTGTGCTTTCATGAAAAGCAGACACAAGCCAGCTACATTCTCAATCTCTCAAGAATTTTCTCCTTATCTTACATGAAAGTGTATGCATGTATCCTACAAAATGTTAGACCCTGTGTACCATGTATAGCCCTCCTGAACAAATATTGTCATCACTCAATTTCTACAAAAAATTATAATCAGAGAAACAAGTTCATCGATGTAGAGGTTGCACCCAGTCAAATAACTTCTCATTTCTTTTTTTTTCACTTTTTATTTTAATTTTAAATAGCTTGTTTTACATGTCAATCCCAGTTCCCTCTCCCTCCCCTCCTCCCGCACTCCCCTTTCCCCCCCAGCCTCCCACCCTATTGCCAATTCCTTCCACATAGGGGATATCTAGAGTCTGTCATTTCACTCCGGGTAGGGTCCAGGCATTCCCCTAAGAGTCCAGGCTGAGAGAGCATCCCTCTTTGTGCTATGGGCACACAATGACTGTTTGTATTCCAGGGATAGACACTGATCCACTGCTCAAGGCCCCATAGGTTGCCCAGGCCTTCTCACTGACACTCACATATTGGGGGGGGTCCAGATCAGTCCCATGTTAGCCTCCCGCTGTCAGTCTGTGGTCAAAGAGCTCTCCCCTGTTCAGATCAACTGTCTCTGCTGGTTTTGCCAGCCCATTCTTTGCCAATTTGCTCATCACTCCTCTCTCTCTGCCACTGGGTTCCTTGGGTTCAGTTCAGTGTTTAACTGTGTGTTTGCCTCTGCTTCCATCAGTCACTGGATGAAGGCTCCCAGATGGTTATAGACATCAAGTTCATTATCAGGAATGGGCATTCGAGGTGGTCAAATAACTTCTCATTTATACTTCACTAAAAATGCTCTTTTCTCTCCTCTCTAAAGAATTTCCAGACTTTCTGAAAATAGTCTCTGACAAATTTAGGTTTATAATTGCTTGACTTCATTACTAGTGGCTGTAAGCTATTCTTATTATAACAGGTACTATAGTCACCAGATGTAACAGAAACTTGCTTCTCTTTCTCATTCACCCTGTTTTCTAAACCCATCACTGAAGTTGCTTCTTCACTCTTACTTTTAATATTCTCTATTTTTTAACCTACCCATGAATACAAACTGAAGCTAAACATGCCTTTGTATTTATTATGTGTGACAACCATAAACCTTGTCAATAAATACATTATTTAGAAATGTGTCTTGAAATGCTAAGTAAATAAAATCCAGTATTCTATTTAGTTGTCAGCAACATGACTACTCCCACAACTTCGTTATTTTTAATTCCTTAATAGCACTAAAAGTTTTTTGGGGGGAATTGCCATTATCTCTTACCTTTGAAGAAAACAGGTGATGATAATTGTTTTAAGGTCATCAAATACCAATATGTAAAATATTTTCTAAATAGATCACTGTCAGTATTTACAATTTATTTTCTAAATTTCTAGCAAAAGTGCTAATCATTTGAGTTATAAGTCAATATTCACTTTTGCACAATTATTAAAATATGGTTTCTGTGTCTGGTAATTCTAAATAGATCAAAGTCTACCTCAGTTATGGACTGAAAGTCACTGTAACCCTTTTGCCAGAGGTTAAGTTTGTGTGTCATTTAAAACTTGGATACATGGGGACTACACTTTAGGTGATGAACGGTAATGGAGAGCTTGCTCTACTTGACCGTTTCTGTGTTGGAACTGAGTATAAGGAACTATTTTGTAGAGCGTGTTATTGCCCCAAGAAGAGTAATAGTAATTGTCTTTCTATCTCAGTGACACTATGCAACACCAAAAATGTTACCAGATATAAATGGTTTGCCAATGATTTATTCTTTTTGTCCAAGCACAAATTTTGCTATTAAGTTTTTTATATTGGATTTGCAAACTTGGCATAATGAGACTTATGTGTATTTCTAACAGGAGTGATGGTTCTGTTGTTTAAGTTCTTTTTTTCTAATCCATAAAGTTTTTGATAAAAACTTTTGCTTCTGGTTATAAAAGCACAACTGATAATCCAGAGATGACTGAATTTTGTTTAAAATGGTGCAATATTTGTGTTGTCTAAAAGTTATTGTGCATATTAATGTTTCATTATATAAAATGCACAGTGCCCTGCAGCCAAATGGATACTTGTGGATGGTAAAGTTTCATAATATCAAATGCACAATATCCTCCAAATAAATTCTTTCAAATAATAAACCAGTTTTTAGCCGGGCGTTGGTGGCACACACCTTTAATCCCAGCACTCGGGAGGCAGAGGCAGGGAGATCTCTGTGAGTTCGAGGCCAGCCTGGTCTACAGAGCGAGTTCCAGGACAGCCTCAAAAGCCACAGAGAAACCCTGTCTCGAAAAAACCAAAAAAAAAACCAGTTTTTAGATATTTGTCATTGTACTCATTCAGGATTTTAAGTGTCCTCTGAAAACTCTTTACTTGCCCTAAAATATTATGCTCTAATATTAATTGTAAAATGTGTCTAATAGATGTCAATATCACTGTCAAAAGTGATAGAATCAGAATGTGGTAGAAGATATCTTGAAATCTAGATCCTTAAGCACTCAGTTACTTCCTTTTACTCTTGAATTTTATAATTCTAAGGAATAAACATTTTAAATCCTGAATCTATACATTATACAATATTAAATTATGATACTGCAAGGTTAACTCGTGTTTTTTTAAGTGTATAAAACCAATCACTAGCAGTTTTTAAGGATATGAGGAGATGTTTCCTTAATATACTAAATGAATTTATCAGTCCTTATAGCTGTAGCTGACTAGGTTATGCTTATTTCATAGGCTTGGTGTAACTCTATGTACCCCGTCATCTAGGGGTATAAATAATCATATACGGCATCAGAGTTAACGTTTAGGTACATCTTGGAATTGGTATTTTCTAACTATAAATCTGTTACAAAGTACTGGTCATTTCCCACTGTGGGGATAACATTATTGCAAGGTATGCAGCACCTTTCTACAATATTTTGCTTAGCAAACATATTGTGAATTTTTTATGTTCATAATGAAGAAGGAGTTGTGATCTTAATACATATACTAACCATCCCTTTACTTCACTATCATATGTGGATATCTTTCTTGTTGAATAAAAACCCTAGAGTTGCTCACTAAGCCCTCTGTTGTGTGTTCATCTGTGAGATTGTTTCTAACACAAGCAATAAAATATTGAGGGACTAATATTAGTGTTCATGCTGATCATCAGAGAAGCAAAGCAGCCAGATATTTGCTCTTACCATTACCTCAGATTGAATGGGTGATCTGGTAACTCCATAATTCCCTAGACTGCAATCCTGTCTCCACCAAGCCTCAGACTGCAATCCCAGATTGCAGGGTCTTCCTTTTATACCTCACAAATCCTGGGATTAAAGGTTTGTGAACCCAAGTGTTGAGATAACCTTTGTGTGTGCTGTTTCTTTTAGCCCTGGGTCACTTAGCTCAGTGTGGCCTTGAGCTAACAGAGATTCATCTGGTTTTCTGTTGAGTTTTGTTATTAAAGGTGGGTATCCCTTTGCCTGACCTGTGTGGTTTGTGGCTATCTTTGCTTTCTGAACTATCAGCCAAAGTTTAATAAATCACAAATTATATATCACCACAATTATTGTTCTAGTCGTATATTTTTCCAATTTGGCAGAGAAAATTCCATCCAGAAGAGAAGCTTAAATTAGGAAAGTCTTCATCAGATTGGTCTGTATGCTTGACTCTAGTACATTTCTTCTTTAATGACCTATGTGGGAGGGTGTAGTCCACTACCTTTGGGTAGGTGTTACTGGGAGGTATAAGAAAAGCAATTGAATATGCTCTGAGAAATGAATCAGTGAACAGCGCTCCTCCAAAGTCTGCTTCAGTTCCTGCCTCTAGGCTCCTGCCTTGAACTCCTCCCCTGACTTCCCTGGATGATGGGCTGTAACATGTAAGATAAACCTTTGTACTCCCAAGTTGCTTTTGGAATCATTTTATCGTAGCAACATACAAACAAGCTCATACAACTATATTATCTTGATTAAAATTTGAAATAAATTCCAATGTACCATTTGGGATGTATTTGTTTGCTTAAACATAAAAGCTATAATTTAGTGATGAATAAAGAGCGATGAAGGTCTTCCTTTAGATTGTCTTATTTTTTTACACGAAAATCAAAATGAAAGAATACTTATAGATGTTTCAGTTTGCTCTTTTGGTTGTGTGTTTATTCATAATTATTATTGTTACAGTGGGAGATAGGCTTCCTTAAAATCACCACAAATATGAGATATAAGCATTCATAGTCTTCCTTCATATTCTCTCCTTCGGTACCAACTTTTTTACTCAAGAGATAATTAATAAATATCATATATATGCGCAGCTTTTGTAGTCTAATTTGTAATGCCTAAAACATTTTACTAAGTGAAATAAATTGAAATGAGTTAAATATATTTTCTGTAATATTGATTTTCATGAGAAAGAACTCAAAATAATCTTCATTATATATGTATATTATGTATGCTATAATATAATCAATAAGCAACTTTTGGCTTTTCCTGCTCTTTATTTGGAATTCATGGGTTTATATTGTAAACTGTAACCCAATTCCTGTATAAAAATTACCTATGAAAACATAGTATATTTGGTATGATACGATAAAAAATAATTTCAAATAAAATGTGATGCTCTTTCTTAATTTAATTGAGATAGAGGCTATTTCAGGCATAAGCTTGTGTAATGGTTCTCAAACATATCATTAGGATATCTAGGGGTTTGTACTTATTTTCCAGTAAGAACCAGAATCACTTATCTGTGAAAAGTCTCCAAAGGGGAAATACCACATGTCCTCTAACTCAGCTCTGAAGTGTCTATATCCTTAAGGCTTACCTTAAAATTCTGGTGGGAATCGAAAATCAATGGCAATAGTCTGTCATGTCTTGAAATGGAGTACAAGAGTATAGTATCACTCTTCCCAGTAATTTAAATAACACAACTGGCACTAAGGTTTTTTGTTGTTGTTTTTTCATAGTCTATATATGGTATGGGACCTTGGGATGATAAGTTTCAGCATACAGGTAAAAAAAATAATACCTATATAGTTAACATGGACAGAAACATATGTGTACTTAATGTCCAGGTCTTTGAACTAACATATAGAAATGGTTTGTATTTTAACTTACTTTGCAATTTACTGAGACTGTCTCCTAGAACTAGCTACACTTGAGTAAAAAATGTACAAAAAGTTTCCCCTTACTATTCTGTGGTAGTTAGCTTTCATTAACCACATTTTTCTATTGGATCAAGAAAAGACTTTCAAACTTTGCAGTTTTGGTAAGGTTTTTTAAAATCCACTAAATCTACTAGGAATGCTAGTGTATAGACTGTGAGTATTCAGCAAACATAGAAATTATTAAAAATAACTTTGCAGTTTTTATTGAAATGGCTTTTCCATATTTATTACCCTCAGAATCAATTACCCTCCAAATTGATGCTCTTACAGAGCCTCTAAGGAGTAGTTGGAGAAATACAAAGTAGAAAAGTATCAAGGTGATTATTTTAGGAAAATAATAAAAGTGAAATCTCACAGTGCATAAAGATAGAAAGGATAGTTCAACCATCTCTATACAAACTATGCATATATTTGTTAGACTGGTTTTGTCTTCCTCCTGCAAAGACAGGCAAAATTTAAACATCTGTTTTTCAGATAAAATAATATCCTTCAGTATTTGAAATTTATGTATAAAATTAATGCAAACAATGCTTTGTTGTCTTAAAATTTAAATTGAAAACCACAAATGCTGTGATTTTTAACACCTGAAAGATACTATAATTAAAACATAATAAAATTTATTCTTACATATTTTTATTGCATGTTATACACAGGTTGAATATATATAATGAACAATGGAATATTTAACTGTGCTTTGGAAATTAGCTAATTTGAATTTTCAAAGCTTAAAGTCTTAGGAGTACACAATATTATATTTTATTATCATCATTTTACTTCATGTTTCATTTAGCTTTAGAAATTTGTTATGATTGTACTCACATGATATACATATATGTATATATATATCATATATATATGCTATAAGGAAAGGATTCAATTTGTATTTCCTTATCTCTTGGTTAACTAATATTTTTAAGTATAGCATCTATTATTACTGGCCTGCATACTTAAAACTATAAAGTGAATTAATCACATAAATGATTAAATAAGTGTGGTTTCCCTAGACCTGATCTGAAATGAGGTGGACCATTATATATGAAGAATCTGAGAATCATTTCCTCTGCTTGAAACACACACACACACACACACACACACACACACACACACACACACACACACACACTGAGTCTATTGTAGAATTCAACCCATGGCTTCTGAAAGAAATGGCTGCACAAGAGATGTGGAGAAAAGAGGAACATTGCTATCCTGGATAACCAATCTCTTGTAATCTGCAATATCTAAGTCAGTAAGAAATTCTGTCCAGAGTATCTATGGACTGAGTCTGAGGAATGACATTTGAGGTTGCTCTCTGAACTTGGCATACATAGGCACACATTTGTAGACGCACCACAAAGACATATGCACCTGAGACTCATAAACAGACAATATCAATGAAGGTAATTGCATATGTAATTGTTAAAGCATTATTATGACAATAATGGGATCCTCCCAATACTTTTGAAAACGATAGGATATATGGGGCAAGAAACATGTATATTCTTTTTCACCCTACTTCTTTTAAAACTATGTATGCATTGAGTGTGTGTGTGTGTGTGTGTGTGTGTGTTTGTGTGTGTGTGTGCATGCGCATGCACGTGCGTGTCCCTAGGAGCCTTCTGAGATGAGAAAGTACATCATATCCCCTGGGAATGGACTTATACAGGTTTGTGAGCTACCTTGTGGGTGCTCAGAACTCAACTTAGGTCCCCCATTCTATTTTTCTCTGTCTCTATGTTTTTCTATCCCTCTATTTATTTTTATCTCTCTACCTTTCCCAGCTGAGCTTTTTACTGTGAAGTACAGTCAGGTAAAAGATATTTACACAATTGAGTACTATTCAGAAGAAAAAAAACAATGGAATCCTGAAATTTGCAGGCAAATGGATGACACTAGAAGATACCATCATGAGCGAGGTAACCCAGTCACAAAAAGAGAAACATGGCATGTACTCTCTCATATATGGATTTTAGACACAGATCTGCGGAGTGCCAGCCTACAATCCCATGGCCAGAGAGTCTGAGAAACAAAACCTTCATTCAGTGGCTGATGGAAGCAGAGGCAGACTCCCATGGCTAAGCACTGAGCTGAACTCAAGAAATCCAATGACATAGAGGGAGGACTGATGACCAATGGGGTTAAGACGGGCCTGGTTTAACACCCAGTAACAGCTGACCTGACAAGGGTTAACTCTTGAATCCCAGGCATCAGCCTGGGAATCCAGCATGGGACTGATCAAGACCCCCTGAATGTGCGTGTCAGTGAGGAGGCCTAGGAAGTCTATTGAGCCGTGTGTAGTAGATCAGTATTTATCCCACGTATACAAATGGAATTTGGACTCCCATCCAACAATGAGAGATTCACTCTCACCCTGAAATCTTGGGGGAGGGTCTAGGCCCTGCCCTGGATGAAATGACAGACTATGGACACCCCCATGGAGGGACTCACCCTCCCTGGGGAAATGAGGGGATATTGGGGGGATTGGTGGGAGGGCATGGGAGTAGGGGAGGGAAAGGGAGGGAGGGACCTGGGATTGACATGTGATGCAACCTTGTTTCTAATTTAAATTTAAATTTAAAAATAAAAAATATATAAAATAAAAGATATCATGCAGTAAAGACTCCTAAGTATATTTAAATATACAATAAATGAATTATTTTATTTCTGCAAATTCAATTCATACATTCCTGTTGGAGATCCTGAGGTAATGTACTTCTGTGAATTAGCACCCAGGAATCTTTCCTTATATGATTGCCCATGTTGCTGAGGAAAGATTAGAATGAAGACCTTGGACTTGGGGACTTGGGAACTATTTTGTCTGGACTGGAATGGTATCTGTCTCATACTTGATCCAAGAGTAGAATGTAACAATTTTCTAGCTTAAGAGGGAGCATGCAATGTCCTTTTGAAAAAATATCCAGAGGATACTTACATCTAGTTTGTAGTTAGGGATTAAAAGATATACACTAAACATCTGGAAGTGTGCAGAGGAAGCAAAAATAAAATGGGTAATTTTTAACAGCTATAGATAACGTAGGTATGTAAACATGTGACCTTTCTCATTTGTGTTTTCTATGCTACATCTTAACAATTAATTTAATAACACATTTACTTAAGAGTTGAATTCTCTATTTTTTATACTGTGTCATAGCAAACTTGAAATAATTTAATAATTCTGAGAGAAAAATTGCATCCTAATAAAATGTAATATCACATTTGCAAAGTAATTTATTTCATGAAATGGTATTATTTATGCTTGAAAAATATTTCCAGGCAATAGAATATATATTTAGTAATCAATATTGACATACAATTTGATTACACAAATATGATTTTCAAATTACTCTTTAATATTTTGTATATGATATTCATCAATCACAGCTCCTATACTTCAAGATCAACATAAAATCTTAAATGTATCTAAATAACATAATTTTGTATAACTTTGAATGCATTAGGCTTACCATATTACACTAAGTTTTTACAGTACTAATATGAGTAAAAGGATTATATATGAATGCTTGTTCCTAATTAGTTTTAATAAATGTTTGATATCAGTTTTGTAAATAAATGCAGATCAAGATGGTTAGTTTGAATTTAAACACTAAAGAGATTGCAAAACAGTCAGTATGTGTGAAACTTTAAGTTAGTCTGCATTCTATCTGGATGCTGTTTTTGTTTTTCTTTTTTTAATTATTGAAAACTTCATTTGTTGTCAGCAATTATAATGTATCACTGTAAGATGCACCACTGTTCTTATTAAGAAATATGATATGTCTATTTGAGTATTTCCTATCATTTTTTCTAATTATTTTTATATCTAGACTGGTAATTAAAGTATTATAGTGATATAGTTACCTTTCATTTATTGGGAAAGTTTGTTCAGTTTTGTATACATAATTAAAAGAAAACTTAATTAACTAGGTTAGCATCTTTTCCTCAAGAGTTTATAACAAAGCTCCAGAGAACCAAGCGATGTTAGTAACACAACCTGAATAATGCATTATCCATGATGCAGTGGGCTACATTCCATAGATGTTTACTCTTTTATTTGCTGTATGGTGCAATCAAACTTATTAAAGGATTCTCAGAAAGTAATTTAGAATATCATGTAAAAATACTGGATTATACTAAGATTTTGTCACCACTTGGCATTTGTCCATTAGACAGCTGCTATGTTATTAAATGATGTAAGATCATGATATCACTACAGTAATTGCAATCATGCACTACTGGAGTCTTATGTTATTTATATTATATGTGGATGTCGCATATGTGTGTGAAATCCCATAATGGTTATTGTATGTGTTCCTTGATTGTTTTCTACTTTATAGAGACAGTGTTACTTAAGGTAATCCAGCTCCCTACAACTTTCGCTAGTTAGATAACCGGGTTACAATTACTGGTTTAAATAAAAATATTTAACACTCATAAAATTAAGAAGTCAGACCATACATTATGTAGTTTCTGTTTTAAAGTTCTGTAACAACTTATGTGAAATGGTCACTATCTTTTCCTTCCATAAACATAACTTCTGGCCTACAAAAATCAATTACAGGCAGGGAAAAAGGGGGCTGCCCATAGTATGTGTGGGAGTGTGTGTTTTTATGAGTGTTAAATGTTCTTATTTAAGCCAGTAGTTGAAGCAGTGTTAAATGCTTTTTAGTACAACTGAACTTGGTTTTGATAGAATGTGTGTAGCTTCAAATGCTGCACTGATAGTATGCAGTATTTTAATATATGTATTGAGAGTAGAGATCATTTCCAGTTTTTAAATTGTACAGATCAGTATTCTAGCGGACATCACCCGATTGATTCCGATGAATATCTTAGATATAACATAATGGCATATTTATTTGAACAATTTTGCAAATATTATGAAAACTGTAACTGCTGTGATGTAATTATATTATGAACATAAGACGTTTTAAAAGTAATCTTGAATGAAATTATAATAGGTACACAGAATTTAGTGAAGATTAAGATACTAAGAGCCTATATATATATATATAGTGAAGATAAAAATATTAGACAGATGTGCTTTATAGTCATTGTTAAGTCACAGGACAGCTGATAGTTATACAAAAATCATTAAAAAACATAAAAGTTAGAGACAGTTGTAAACAATACATTGAGATTTTGGTAATTTTCTTTTACAATAAAAAACCAAGGTGTTTGAAAAAACAAGTCATACAATATCCAATTGTTGCATGAAAAATGCTCAGTGTAACTGGCTAATAAATGCATGCCAAACACTAAGTCACCACATCATTGAGAAGACTGACTTTTCATCAGAAACATGGGAGATGAGAAAATACTTTGCTATGGTGGGAATATCAACTTGTGTGACCCCATAAAAATGCAAAGTTCTTAAAATTTAAATAATGAATCTTTTCTCTGGTCCAATAATCCCAATCTGAGGATTTCATTAAAGACACAAAGTATGTATGGTGAAGCTAGGTTTTCATTCCTCTGGTCATCTCAGTAATGTTAGTGCCAATTAAGAAATGTGGGCTGACACAATCCGTGGGTATAAGACATGTTATGCATAGGTCTTAGTATCTAAATATGATCCTGAAACACATGTGAAAGTAAAAAGAGTGGGCCAACTATGTAAGTTGTTTTAAATTCTATCTTTCATTAAGAACACTATGACACACACTCTCACATGTATATCATATCATAATAACGACAGATCTTTAATAAGAAATATAAAGAAGGTGAGTGTTCAACAACTGATTGAATGATAAATAGCCAGCCTGTATACATATTCAATTTAATGAAACTCTGCCCAAAAATTGCTCTCATATGTGCCACAGTGAATGCTCTGGAGATCATGGTGTGCAGAGATAAGCTAGGTTCAGCAGAAGTAGTAGGACTTATTCTACCCATATGTGGAATTTAAGCATTTACTTCCCTGGTAGTGAGTATGGGTATAGTGGGGATACACCAGCTGGAGAAGAAACACCATTGGGGTTTTGCTAGGGAAATTCTGTCTATTAGGTTATATGGTACCAGCTCTATTGTGTTATTGTACATTAGGATGGTGTCCAGTGGCAGTAGTACACTATTATCTTTCTATAAGTTAGGAAGAAGATTTTGAAAGATTCAACATAAAGAAATAATAAATGTCTTAAGAGAAAAATATTTAATCTGATTGAAATGCAATGCATGTATGTATCAAAACATAATATGGTACCTCATTGTAATATACATTTTTATGTATTAGTTTAAAGAAAATGACCTCAATTTCTTGCTTGACATACAACACTTTAAAGCAATGTTTAACCAGAATATAAGAGTGTAGCATTCACTAGTCTTTTTTTTTTTTTTTTTTTTCCCTCTCCCTCCCCTCCTCCCGCACTCCCCTTCCACCCTCCCTCCCACCCTATTGCCAAATCCCTCCACATAGGGGATGTCTAGAGTCTATCATTTCACTCTTGGCACTCCCCTAAGAGTCCAGGCTGAGAGAGCATCTCTCTTTGTGCCATAGGCACATGAAGACAGATTGTATACCAGGGATAGACACTGATCCACAGCTCAGAGCCCCATAGGTTGCCCAGGCCTTCTCACTGACACTCACATTTGGGGGGTCCAGATCAGTCCCATTCTGGCCTCCCCACTGTCGGTCTGGGGTCCAAGAGCACTCCCCTGTTCAGATCAGCCGTCTCTGCTGGTTTTGCCAGCCCATTCCTTGCCAATTTGCTCATCACTCCTCTCTCTCTGTCACTGGGTTCCTTGGGTTCAGTTCAGTGCTTAGTTGTGTGTTTGCCTCTGCTTCCATCAGTCCCAGGATGAAGGCTCCCGGATAGTTATAGACATCAAGTTCATTATCAGGAATGGGCATTCGAGGTGGTCCTTCCACTATTGCTTAGCTTGCCAATTGATGTTATACCTTTAGATCACTCGAGGTCACTCTGGTGCCTGATCTGTCTTCGATCCTATGATTCCCTCTTCCCCCTATTTTACCCTCACCCCCTCAACTTCCTGTTCCCCCATGACCAACTCCCTTCCTCTTTACCCCCTCTTTTTAGATATGGAGATGGTAAAATGTATTATTTACAATTTTGAATGTTTTCTTAGAAATGATGTAAGGAACCAAAATGTCCAAAAAATATCAACTACCTAGAAATCCACTTTAGGATATTCTAAAGTAACTATTTATATTTAGTTTTAGAATAGTTATGTGTTAAAGGAGACACAAGTTGATTTGTATTATGATCCAGCAGTAGAATAAATGTAGCTTGAGTCTTGTATATTTCGACTGACAAAGAATGATTCCAACTAGAAAACAAAATTAGATTCTTTTGTAACAGATGGTATATTTTCTATATTATGCCAAAAATTAGGAAATATTGGGTTTTAAAACTAAGACTCAAACATTTTCGTGTTCTTCTCTCTTACTGTGTGATACAGGTAGAATATATCTGTACTCAGTTTCTGAAACATGTGCATAGAAAGTGGTGTCGACAAAGTTGTAAGAAACTGTTAGCACATCTGTGCAAATGTTAATGAGTCGTCCAAAGCTTCTTTTTGTTTTTCATCAAAACATTCATTATTTTTAGTATCAGTAAGAGAGAATACTAGGTGATGATATTTTGAAGGCTTAATTATGATTGATCTAACAAAATAATAAAGTTTTACATTTAATATATTTTCTTCGTTCCCTTTTTATAAATTTATATTAGAAGCAAGCTTCTTTAGCATGTCAATTCCAGTTCCCTCTCCCTTCCCTGCACCCACAGATTCCCTTTTCCATCCCCTTTCTGCTCCCCAGGGTGGTGATGTATTCCATGGGGGATCTTCAAAGTCTGTCATATGGTTTGGAGCAGGGCCTAGACCCTCCCCCATGTGTTTAGGCTGAGAGAGTATCCCTCTATGTGGAGTGGGCACCCAAAGTCCATTCATATGGTAGGGATAAACGCTAATCCACTATCAGATATCCTTAAGTTAATCATATCTCCAAGCTAATTCAGGAGGTCTGGAACAGTCCTTTATGAGTCTCCAGCTATCATTCTGGGTCTATGTGCACCCACTTGTTCAGTTCAGTTGTTTCTTTGGGTTTCTCAGGCCTCGTCTTGACCCCTTTGCTCATCACTCCTTCCTCTCTGTAACTGGATTCCAGAGTGCAGCTCAGTGATTTGCTGTGGGTGTTTACTTCTGCTCCCATCAGCTACTGAATTAAGGCTCTAGGATGGCATATAAGGTATTCATCAATCTGGTTATCGGAAAGGGCATTTAAGGTAGCCTCTCCAATATTGCTTAGATTGTTAGTTGGTGTCATCCTTGAGACATCTGGATATTTTGTTACTGCCACATTTGTCTTTAAACCTATAATGGCTCCCTCTATTATGTTATCTCTTTCCTTGCTCTGTATTATTCTTCCCCCGACTCTATCTTCCTGCTCTCTCATGTCCTCCTTTCCACTCCTCTTCTCACCATCTCTTTCTTCTAACTCACTCTCTCTTCCCCCATGCTCCCAATTAGCTCAAGACATCTTGTCTCTTTCCTCTTCTTCGGGGTACCATGTATGTCTGTCTCTCTTAGGGAACTCCTTGTTTCCTAGTTTCCCTGGCAGCGTGGATTGTAGGTTGTTACTCCTTTACTCTATATCTAAAATCCATATATGAGTGAATACATATCATGTTTGTCTTTCTTGTGACTGCTTTACCTTGCTCAGGATGGTTCCTTTTAATTCTATCCCTGAAAATTTCAAGATTCCATTGTTTTTTTCCACTGAGTAGTACTCCATTGTGTAAGTGTACAACATTTTCTTTATCCATTCTTCAGTTGAGGGGCATCTGTTTCCTTCCAGGTTCTGGCTTTTACAAATAAAGCTGCTATTAATATGGTTGAACAGATGTCCTTGTTGTATGAATGTGCATATTTTGGGTATATGCATAAGAGTGGGATTGTTGAATCTTGTGGTACACTAATTCCTATTTTCCAGAGGAAATGCTATGCTGATTTCCACATAGGCTGTACATGTTTGCACTCCCACCAGCAGTAAAGGAGTGTTCCCCTTTCTCCACATCCTCTCCAGCGTAAACTGTCATTGGTGTTTTGGATTTTAGCCATTCTGAGAGGAGTAAGACTTGTTTTGATTTGCATTTCCCTAATGGTTAAGGATGTTGAGCACTTTTTTATGTGTCTCTCAGCCATTTTTTATTTCTTTATCGAGAATTCTCTATTTAGTTCTGGATTATTTGGTGTTATAGTGACTAGCTTCTTGAGTTGTTTTATATATTTTGGAAATCAGCCCTCTGTCAGATGTGGGTTTGATGAATAACTTTTCCCATTCTCTGGGCTGCTGTTTTGTTTTGTTGACGGTGTTCATTGTTTAATGTTGATCACAGTGTCTGTGTTACTGGTGTTGTGTTCAGGAAGTGGACTAATGTAACAATTCGTTCAAGGCTACCACCTAACTTCTCTTCTAAGAGGTTCACTGTGGCTGGATTTATGTTAAAGTATTTGATCCACTAGGAATTAAGTTTTGTGCTTGGCCATAGACATGTATCTATCTGCATTCTTATACATGCCAACATCCAATTTGCCAGCACCATTTGTTGAAGATGCTTTCTTTTATCCATTGTACAATTTTAACTTCGTTGTCAACAATATGGTGTTCATAGGTAAGTGGGTTAATATCAGGGTGTTCAATTTGATTCTACTTGTCTATCCGTCTATTTTTGTGTCAATACCAAGCTATTTTCAGGACATTCCTTTATTGTGTATCGATGTACAAAATTTAATATAGTGTTATATACTCAATATACTGAATCTTTTACTAATCATGGTTTTAAAAATATGGTAGAAAGATATATATGTATATATATGTATGTATGCATATTTCTATTCAATGGGCAATTTTAGGCTTTGACAAATGAAAACCACATCACTGAAATAATTTGACAGGGATTCTCAGAAGAAGAAAATTTAATGAGATTCCCACTTGTTTCTGCCTATCACATGAGATTGTGTTTCTCTCTTTTTTTGTCTTAGTGTGGTCTTAGAGCATAGGGACAAGGGTCACACACTTTCCTATAATGTAGCTTTTCAGTTCTACAGAATAAAAATTATTCTTCTCCCTACCCTACTGTGAATATACATTTGATTAAAATACAATCTTCTTTGAAAAAATAAAATAATAAAATTGATGAACTAGCCCAAAGTAGAGTTATTTTTTTACAGTTCATTAAAGAAATTGAAAAATCTACATTATGTATTTTAGTTGTTCATAAAAACAGTATGCGGTATGCATAAATGAATAGCAAACAATAAAATTGTTTAAAAGTTAAACTACATCAATGTAATTACTGAATAAATATTTTCATTGAGAAATGTAAACTGATCATGATTAATGAATCTATAAATTATAATTGTTAAACATTACTCTAGTCTTCATATTATTTGCATATTATTTTATCTTTCATAATGATTGCAGCAATATTGGCAAGTATAATGGGGGAGAAAGGAAAAGGTTTATTTAAGGTTTCCAGAGGATTTCTTCAAAAATGGAGCATATTGAGGAAGTTTCTGAGCCTTTTATTGTACACAATAATCTCACCTATTCAGAGGAACCTAGCCACAAACAATAATTATAGTATGTTGATTAAAATACTCATTTCCACATATTTTAGCTTATCCCTATTTCTTTTAATTTTGAATGTTTCGGGGATGAACCGCTGGCAACACCCCAAAAATTCTCCTAACATTTACAGCACAAATATATGATGTTAATTTGATGAATTGTTAATTTTTAAGATATGCCAAGCTCTTGCATGACAAAATACATTTTAGACTGCTTAAAGTAACTGTGATACTCCTTAAACTAGGGTTCTCTTCATGTTCAAAGACTTTGTGAAGGCAATTTTGAATCACAGTAGCAAAACAATGAAAGTGTGACAACCTTACTTAAATTTTAGATTTGAATAAGATAATAATCTGTAATGAGATAGTCAAATGAATACACACCATTGGAAATTTATGAAGTCCTTTCAAATGGTGTCTAGAGTTTTCTTGGACAAATTAAAAGATCTTTATAAGGCTAAGTTACACATGGTTCCCCAAAGAAGAGGAAAGGGAAAAGAACCCATGAGCAACTTAGGAGCACCAGTGGGATAGAGGAGGGAGGCAGGAAAAAGAGAAGGGGAGAAGGGGAGAGGGCAGAAGAGCAAGAGACATCAGGATGACTGAGATAGGGAAGGAATAGGGGAGAGCAAGGAAGGTGATACCTAGATAGAGTGCACCAACTTAGGTTTGGAGAGAGGTCTGACATTAGGCAAATGTTCAGAAATCCACAGGGATGACTCCAACTAAGAATTTAGGCACTAGTGGAAAGGCTGTCTTTGATGCCCTTCCACTATAAAGAGACTGATGATTACTTTAGTTGCCATTCTAGAACTTTCATCAGTGGCTGATCGAAGCAGAAACAGGCATAGGGATGAGGGATTAGCAAAGGAGCCAAGATTGTGCTGAATAAACCCACAGGAATAGTTAACGTGACCTAGTGAGAGCACAGAGACCCTCCTCGTAAATAATAAATCGGGGAAACCAGCATTGGACCGAACCAAGCCCTCTGGATGTGGGTGGCCTCTGGGAGGCCTGGGAGGTCTATGGGACCTTTAACTGTTGAGTCAGGGTTTATCCCCAGTGCACAAATGGACTTTGAGAGCCCATTCCCTATGGAGGGATACTATTGCAGCCCAGATACATGAAACAGGGCTTAATCCCTCCCCCAAATGATGGGACAGACTTTAATGCTCCCCTGTAGAAGGCCTCACTATCCTTGGGGAGTGGGTGGGAGAGGTCGGTTGGGGAGTTGGTAGTGGGCATCAGGTGTTGGGAGGGTAAGAGAATGTGGGAATTGATATGTGAAATAAGATTGTTTCCAAAATTAAAAAAAACAACACATCAAAAGTCTAAGCTATTTCATTCAACCATAAAAACCTGTGATGATGGTTACCGGTCTAACAGATTTTTTTTCAGTGACCACAGCGACATTTTTTTGAATAGATGAATATAGTTTGTATTCTAAGTAAGAGTAACTAATAAGACCATTCCTACACTTATGTTATTTCATCATATATTATTAAATTATATATTTACTTATTCCATATGGGCGTATGTGGTGTAAATGTATCTACATATTCATATCCATCTATGAGCAGGAGTTAAAGGACAATGACATTTGTTCAGCTCAGTCACTCTCTGCCTTAGTCCCTTGAAAGAGTCTGTACTGGAACATACGCCTCACTGGTTTTTGGTGATGTAAACTGGCTGATGAACCCCAGCATTCCTTCAGTCTTCAGTCATACTCCACTAGTCATAATAAAACTGAGCTTACAGCCCTGCACATCCCAATTTCCTTTGTCTGTGTGATGAAGTTTAGAACTAGGGTGTCTCTGCCTGCAAATCAAGTACTCATATCTAAGGAAGTATCTGAAAAACCCTAAATTTTTTATTTCTATTTTTTATTTATTTTAATTTCTTATTTTACATATCAATCCCAGTTCCCTCTCTCTCCCATCCTCCCATGTCTACCCCCAACCCCTCCAACCCACTCACACACACTGAGTATGTCTCAGTGTTTAGCTGTGGGTGCCTACTTCTTCTTTGATTGGCTATTGGATGAAGGGTCTAGGACGTCAACCACGGCAGTCATCAATCTCATTATAGCAGAAGGGCATTAAAAGTAGCCTATCCATTGCTGCAGAGAATCTTAGTTGGAGTCATCCCTGTGGATCCCTGAACATTTCCATAGTGCCAGACCTCGCTCTAAACCTATCCTGGCTCCCTCTATCAAGGTATCTCTTTCTAACTCTCCTCTGTTCCTCCCCTGTTTCAGTCTTCCTGATCCCTCTTGTTCTCCTCCACTCTCCTCTTCTTCCCTTCTCTTTTTCCTATCTCCCTCCTCTCTGTCACCATGCTCCTAATTTGTTCAGGGGTTCTTGTCCCTTTTCTCTTCTTTGGGAAACCATGTGTTTTTCTCTTGGTGTTCTACGTGTTTCCTAGTTTCTCTGGTGGTGTGAATTGAAGGGTGGTAGTTCTTTGTTATATGTCTAATGTCCATATATGGGTGAGTACATATAATGCTTGTCTTTCTGTGATTGGGTTACCTCACTCAGGATGTTTTCTTCCAGTCATGAACCAAAGAAAATCTCAAGTACACCAAATCCCTAACACAAAATAGCCACCAATCCCTTATTTTTATTCGCGCTCGTTTCCACAGAATTTGGAAACAAATTTATCTTAAGACCACAGAATCAACAAGGAAGTTTTAAATCAATTGATCATATCTGAAATATGAAAAGATTTCATATATTCCATTCTAACAAATAGAGGTTAATAATGTTAAGATCAGTACATTAATCTCTTGAAATTCATTGAGAAGTATCTCAAATATAAAAACACAATATGTTTTTTAGAAAATTGCCTTCTTATGGACATTTATACAAAGAATGTGTACTGGTTATGATTCAAATGTTTTTCAGGAATCCTAAAAGAGTTGGTGAAGACATAAGCCATAAATATATAAAAGTCCAATTACCAAAAACCACTATGTGAGTTTGAAACATAAATGCATTTTCATTTTACTAGTATTGAAGAATAAAACATGATGCACATATAGAATATGCTTTGATGGATATGATACTGTAGAATGACTAATAATTTATTGACAGAACAGAAATTTAAGGAATTCTATTTTTTATTTACATCACTGAAAATGAATAATGACATCCAATGTCCCTCAAACTTTTTCAAAATATACATACCTATTTTCAGATATGTCTCCAATTAATAATGAAGTATAACTGATGTTTTAAAAGTTAAGTGATATTCATCTCATTCCAAATGAATAGGATATTAGAAACAGAATATGTAATGCACTGCACAATGTAGTGATACAAATAGCAGTGGTTACTCAGTAATAGCAGAAATGTCTGAAGTCATATAGACATTCAATTCTTTCTAAAAAACACAGCATACATATCAGGCAATGCCCTATATACATCAGCAGAAAGTTCTTCTACTTTATAGTTTATGTTTTTCAGCCCATAGTTTATTTTGGTAATATAATTTATAGTTTACTTGGCTGGCTGTTACAGAGAATTAGTATTTGTCTTGCTTTTGATAAATTGAAAATTATTGATTAATCTTGTATTTTTGTTGTTATTGTTCTAGGCATAGAGTAATAAATTCATTGTTTATTTTCTAGAAAAACTCATATCTGAGTATGCAATTTTGGATCATATTTTCTAAAATTATTGCATAATCTTTTTCAAGTACATAGGTGAAATTAAGTTTTCCTTTACTATACAAATCACTCAGACATGAAAAGAATGTGATCATACAAATTGTTTACCTTCAATTCTGCTGTTCAAAAATAGATAACAAAGCAACTGCATGAGAGATGGAATTATTTTACTTCACAGTTTGTGGATACAGTCTATTATGGCACAGTACAAAGCAAGCAAGAAGGTGAAGCAATGATTGCATTTCATGTGCTGTTAGGAAGCAGGCCAAGAAATCATGGTGTTCAATAGCTATCTCCTTTCCATTCATGCCAAGACCCATATCTTCAGAGTACCACTGTCCAGATTTAATTTCAGAAGAATTTCCCAGTTGATTCTAGGCACTGTGTAGCTAACAATCAACATTAAATTTACAGGTTCCTTTAAGTTTGTGTGTGTGTGACTGTGTGTGTGTATTGTGTGTGTGTGTGTATTATCATACATTTGTGTTCTATAACAGCAGCACTGAGGAGCCAGTGAGATGATCAATAGGTAAAGGTGCCTGTTGCCGCCAATGGTAGCCTGAGCTTTGACACAACACTCATCAGTGATGTCATATGTCTACTCCTGTGAAAGGAACACACAAAATAAAATTTTTATATGTAACTATGTTTGTGGTTGATGTACACAGTGTTGTTCTATTAGAGCAAACTGAATTTCCTCTTTCTAGCAGTGTACAATTGCAATTTTTTTCTAGGGTAGCAGTTTAATATTTCATGAATGTTGCCTTCTCAGTACTGGGATTTTGTTTGATTTGAATCTATGCCATCTTGTCCATACTGTCATCACCTCTGTGAGTTCATGTATGTAAAATATTGTTTTCAAGATCAAGCTGTTTCTTTGGAGTTGTCTAACCACCTTTGATAATTTAACCTTTCTTTATCTTCTTCCTCCTAGACTCTTGAGTTTTGAGAAGCGTGTTTTTAAATGACATCTATGATTATAATAAGTCATCTGGAGTCACTTTATTTCTATGCACATTCAACACAGCAGTTTTAAGACTTTGGGTGTAAACCTGTGTATCTGATATCTTGCATATTAGTTATTTACATTATAATTTATAACAGTAGCAAAATTACAGATATGAAGTATCAAAAAATAATTTTATGGTTAGGGATCACCACAACCTAAAAACACTGTATTAAAGTATAACAGCATTGGGAAGGCTGAGAGCACTGTTTTTAACAGAATATTAAGTAATAGGTTTTTTCCTGAGAACCATAACCTACCTCCTTTGTTACTTGGTCAAATTTTCAGTGTCAGGTATGTGCTTAATTTCATAGAATGAGTCTTTCTTCCAATAAAAAGTGGCTGGATGCTCCCATAATATTTGGCCATTATTGCAGCAGTATATTTTGCGGGCAGATTGCTATTGTAGGTAAGAGGGCTTGTTCTGCTTTTTTGCTTTTCTTCTTTGGTAGTGTTCAAAATACTTTTCCAGTAAGAATGAAGCTTCTAGCTGACTAATATTCCATTCTGCAAATGTATTACATCTTCACTAACAGTTCATAGTTGATGGATATCTAGACTATCTCCAGATTCTGGTTATTATAAATACAGCAACAATGAGCATGCATGGGCAAGTATCTCTATTACAAAACGAGTATACTCTCTAGTATAGCTAGACCATTGTGGTAGATCAATTTTCAAATTTTGAGTCCCCTTCACACTGTATTCCATTGTGGTTATACAAGTTTTCTCTCCCACCTGCAATGGGAAAGGGTTCAACTTCACTGCATATTCAGCAGCACCTGCTATCATGTGTTTTAATCATCTTGGCTATTATGACAAGGATAAGATGAAATCTCAAAGTAGGTGTTTTTTGGGTGTACATGTTTCATTTCATATTTTTCCTTTGTATTTGCTTAAACATTAATCCTCTGTAATAATTGGAAAGATTCCCATTCTATATTTTGCTATTTTGCTCAGATAATTGTGTTTTTTCTACTCTATAGAATATTTTAGGCTTACTAGCTCAATTTATTACTTGTTGGTTATATTGCCTGATGACCATATTGATGTCATGTTCAGAAAATTGTTTCCTCTACCAATGAATAAAAACCTATTCCCTACTTTTTTTGCTTCTAAATTCAGTATATGATCTTTTGTTGATAGCCTTCATTTATGAGGATTTTTTTCACAGGGTGAAAAACATGAATATATTTGCATTATTGTATATGAAGCCATCTTTGTTGATCAGTATCATCGTATCTTTTATCCAGCATGTATTTCTCTTATGGACAACAATCATGTGTCTATAGATGTGCAACATTCTATGCAGGACTTCAGTTCTATTCCACTTGTTAACATGTCTTCTTTGTATCAAAATTGTATTATTTTATTTTTGTCACTATAACTTTGCAATACAGTTTAAACTATTGGATGACCATATATCAAGAAGCTATTGTATTATTCACAATTGTTTCAATATTTGTGTTTCTTTAAAAGTGTTATTTTAATTTATGTAAAGAATTTTGTTGGAACTTTGGTGGGAATTGCATTCAGTCTGTATATTCCTCTTGATAAGATGTCCTTTCAATGAATATTTGATGTAGCCTTTGACTTCTTTCTCCAATAAGGGCTTTAATATGTGTTTTAGATTTTAGAGTTCCCCCACGATATTTTTGAGTCTATTATGAAAGATTTCTTCTCTAGTTTTCTTTCTCAGTATACTTTTTCCATTGTATATAGGAACCCATCTAGTTTTTGCATGTTATTTTTCTGTATAGTTACTTTACTGAAGGTGTTTATCATCTGTATGAGTTTCCTACTAGGACATTTCAGGTCACTTACACATACTATTATACCCTCCATCAGTAATGATTACTTGAATTCTTCCTTTTCTATTTTTTATTCCCTTGATCTCATTCAGTTGTCTTATCCATGAACCTAAGACTTTAAGTACGGAGAGAGTGAATACCCTTGTCTTTTCCCTGATTTAAGTGGAATTGATTTGAGTCTCTCTCCACTTAAGTTGATATCGACTATTGGTTGGCCCAGAGTATCCAATAGTGCTTTTCTGTCATGCATGGGTTAATAGAAAGACATATATCTTTTTTCTGATTTCCCTGACTTTAGATTTGGAAACATCTCCATAGAGTAGCAGCTATGAATAATAAATATGTAAACTGTGTTTAATCCATTTTGCAACACTTTCAGTTTCTGTGCATCAGAAAATGCATCCTTGCTTTTATACTTTTATCTGAATATATATATATATATATATATACTTATTTGAATTACATTTTGTTTGTGTATTCATTCTGTGTAATATTCGAAGAGGTCTCCTTATATAGTCTTCTATCTATGTCTATATATGGCTGTAGGTTGTCTCCAGAGAGTTTTTGCCAGAGAAAAGAGGCCTACTTTGAGTATGGACAGCAGCATATCTTGGTCTTCCTACCACCACCTTCCCACCATGGTGGATTATACCCTTAAATTAGTGCCAATTGGATATGCTGCTTTTTTCTGGGTTTGCTAATAGCAACTAAAGTTAAGGAGTAATTTTTTTTCTTTCTTAGTAACCTACTTTTTGTTCAATGGTTTGATACCACACAGATTCTGAATTCTTTTCAAAATTTAAGTGTTTTCATTAATTCTTTCAAATTTTTACGTATCTATAAAATTCAGCAGGTTTCAATGCATAATTGATGATCTTCCTTGTGTTGGTGTATAGTTAATGACACTGTGAACCACAAGGTGGCTTTTTTGTTAATTAAATAAGATTAACATTGGATCAGGAGGTTGAGGCAGCACCTAGATGACAAAAAGAAATCACAGAGTATCAGATGGCATCCAGAAGAGTTATAAAGATACACAAGAAGTAATTGGGAGGGATTTGGAGTGGCTAGTCTTTTATTATTTTGGGACACAGAAGGATACTCTCTTTCAGAGTGGAGGGAAGGTTAGCTAGCTGCGACTCCACCTGTCTGAGCTCACAGGTTTTCACCCCAACCTTTGAATCTTGAATCTTCTTTACAAAAGGAAACATAGAGATTTAGTTGAAGTTACCTCGGGGCAGCAATAGGATCTGTGCCTGTGGGAACAGAATTCCTACCAGGCTGATGCCTGAATTGCCCGGACACTGCTAGAGAAACAGACTGGTACCTGAGGACAAACAATTGCTGGCTGATATGTTAGTAGAGCAAGGTACAGCCAAAAAGTTAAAACAATACCCTTGTACCAAACTTAATATATGTTGTTGAACTTGAACTATTCTACCATAAGAAAGACTGCAGCTAGATCCATGTCTATGGTAGACCTCAACATAAATACAGCCACACTGAACCTGTTAGAAGAGAAAGTGAGAGGTACCCTTGAATGAATTGGTGCAGTAGACTGCTTTCTGAACATAACACCAGTAGCACAAACATTGAGATCGACAACTAATAAATGGGACCTCCTGAAACCGAGAAACTTTTGTAAGGCAAAGGACACAGTCAGCAAGACAAAAAAGGCACCCCACAGATTGGGAAAAGATATTCACCAACGCCACATCTGACAGAGGGATGATCTCCAAAATTTACAAAAACTCAAGAAGCAAGCCCCCCAAACACCAAAGGATCCAATTAAAATGTGGGGCACTGAACTAAATAGATAATTCTCAATAGAGGAGTATAAAATGACAGAGAAACTTGAGAAAATGCTCAACATCATTAGCAATTAGGGAATTGCAAATCAAAGCAACTCTGAGATATCTTCTTACTTCTGTCAGAATGGCTAATATCAAAAATACCAATGACAGTTTGTGCTGGAGAAGAGGTGAAGAAAGGAGAACACTGCTCCACTGCTGGTGGGAGTGCAAACTCATGTAGCCACTATGTAAATCAGTATGGAGATTCCTCAGGAAAATGGGACTCATTCTACCACAAGACCCAGCAATTCCAGTCTTAGGCATATACCCAAAAGATGTCCATTCATACAACAAGGATGTCTGTTCCATTATGTTCTTAGCAGCATCATATGTAATAGTTAGGTCCTGGAAGCAACCTAGATGCCCCACAACTGAAGAGTGAATAGAGAAAATGTGGTACATTTACACAATGGAGTACTACTCAGCAGAAAAAAAATAACAATGGAATCTTGAAATTTGCAGGCAAATGGAATGCACTAGAAGAAACCATTCTGACTGAGATCATCCAAACCAAAACAAACAAACAAACAGGGTATGTACTCACTCATATATGGATTTCAGATATGGATCAGTGGAGTGTCAGCCTACAATTCCATTGCCAGTAAGTATGGGAAACAGGGAGGTTCCCAAGAGAGTTGCATGATACTCCAGAGAAGTGGAATGATGCAAGATATCCTGAGCAGTTTGGGAACATTGGGGGAGGGGAGAGGGGACTAGGAAAAAGAGAAGGGGATAAGTGGAGGGGAAAAGAAGGCATGGGGGAGCAGGAAGTTTGAGTCGAGGTAAGAATAGAGGAGAGCAAGATGAGAGATTGAGTCATTATAGGCTTGAGGAGAGAGCTGACACTAGTGAGATCACCAGAGATCTACAAGGATAACAACACCAACTGGCAAACTAAGCAATAGTGGAGAGACTACATTAATAGCCCCTGTTTGATGATAAGGTTGTTGACTGCCCTAGAACCTTCATCCAGTGACTGATGGAAGCAGAGACAGATACCCACAGCTAAACACTGAACTGAACTCCTGGAACCTAGTGACAGAGACGGAGGAGTGATGAGCAAAGGGGTCAAGACCATGATGGCAAAAACCACAATGATAGCTGACCAAATAAGGGGGAGTTCTTGATTCCTAGAATGATGGCTGAGAGGCCTACAGGGGAATGATTCAGACTCCATGAGTGTATTCTCAGTGAGGAGGCCACAGTGGGGCCTTGGGTAGTATATGAGTGTTTACCATGGTGTATGAATGATCTTTGGGAGTCCAGTCCAAATAGAGGGATGCTCTCTCAGCCTTGACACATGGGGAAGGGCCTAGGTCCTGCCCTTGATGAAATGACAGACTCTGGAGATCCCCCCAAGGAGGGCCTCACCCTCCCTGGAGAATGATGTGGGGATTGAGTGGGTGGCTGGGTGTGCTGGTGGGGGGACAATGGAGGAGGCATGGGAGAGTGAGCTGGGATGGACATGTGAAGCATTCATGTTTCTAATTTAAATAAAATCATATATTGAGGATAAAAAAGAAAATTTGACTCCAGGACAATCCTGAGACTTCATTGTCTTCCCATGCTCAATGTGGTGGGAGAATGAATGCCTGATCTGACTGCTGAAGTCCCAGCTCCTATCTTTTTTATCTAGTGCCCGGATTAAAGCCATAATTTCTGTTGCTTGAGGGGTTCTGTTTGAAACTCTAATTCTGTTGTACTTGGCATGTCATGATGTCCAAGACTGAACAGATTTTTTTAGGAGATTCCAATGGTGCAATCTCACAGACAACAGAGGATGGAAATAGCAATTTCTTTCAGTACAACACTTTTTCTTTGCTACCCATGAGACATCACACACATTTCTGTCTGCAGTTTCAAGAGCTAAAGTAACTAATGCACTGAATTTGTCCTGATAGAGATGTAAGTTTAGTTGGAAATTAAAAAATGATGATAATAAGCTTTAATATGGTTCAGTTTCCACTGAAAATGCTAAGCACACATATCCAAGAAGACATAAAAGCTTGATGTGTCTTTGGTAATAAGATTAAAATGTCATCAAATCTGCAGTGTCTACTTTTGCAGAGCCAATCATAATAAAAACAATTTATACAGATAAAAATATGTATAAATAAGATCATTCAGTTGTAACGTGTTTGTGCGTTTAGGACTTTCAGTTAGTTATCTTCTTGCTAAAGTGGTACCACTCTGTGAACATGGTTACAGCTAAGGCTTTTAGCTCTTAATAAACAATTCAATCTGTTATAATAAGATGTGACTGATTTGCATAAATTCATCATTTTCTGTTGAGAGGGCTCAGCCTCATTTTCTAATGTTTGAACAAGTTTATATTATAATGAGTAAACACTAAAAAATTTAATCTGCTGACAATAGATTTCCCAAAGAAATACATTTCAGCTCTAATCACAGGATATTATAGATATCCTGCAATTTCTATTGTCTGAATTTGAGTCTAATTTTGTAAAGCTTATTACTGAAATGTGGATGGCTTACTAATTTGCATTATCAAGAGTTTGTTAATTGTACAGATATCATATCTCACAGCTAGGTTATATAATTTTCAGACTAACATTTTAATTATTTCAAGCAAAGTTTTGGTCATTTTTGAAGATGAGAATTATCAATTATGTTATTATATTTAATAAGTAACAGATATAGATGATTTTCAGACATTCTATGAATAATTTAGTAATAACAAGCCCAGTGGAAGTAAGTCAAAGATCTGATCATGTTTATTTTATTGATCAATTATGAAATTGTGAAGAAAGAAGACAGAGTCTACCTGCCCTACCTCCTTTCTTCTCTCCCTTCTCTCTCCTTCTTCCTCTGTCCCTCCCTCCCTCCCTCCACACCTCTATGATTATACACACCTATTTGTAAACCCTGGATCCTCAGGTGATACAAAACACCTGATATTTGTGCATCTTACTTTTCTTATTTCCATTAACATGCTTATATCCAACTGAACCATCATACTGCAAATCATGGAAGTGTGATCTTTGCAGCTGAAGGAGAGCACATCTTATAAAGACTGGACATTTTCCTTTACTATTCCTTTGTCAATGGATGCCTCAACTGATGCCATAAATTTTTCTTGGCAATTGTGATTTTATAAAAATGTTTGATGTTAATTTTTCAATCAAAATAAAGATACAGTATTTGCTTCATCATCTTTATTACTGTCAATCTCTAATTTGTGCCATACAAGCGCTCCCTACCCTTGTAAATGCTAACTCTTCCTTGAGACTTTGCTGAAATGGGGCAAAAATATAGAAAGGAAATATAGGAATCTTTTTTTTATCACCAGAAGTTTAAATGATGTTCATGACCATGATTTCTGATAATTAAGAACATTTTAAATCACTTTGAAAACTTCACATATCATCAGAATTACAGTAAAAACTCTGGCAGAATTGTCAACTCTGTGGTGATTTGATGATTAAAGTGCAAGATGACATTTCGCTGGGGTAGGTAGCCAAGGCAGGAGCATCACAAGGTTAAGGGCAGCTTTAGTCTTATAGGAAAATTCTGCCTCAGATGGAAAGCAAACGGGAAGTGGGAAAGAATGAATGAACAGGAGAATATTTTCAAAGGAGTTTTGTCTAAAACAGTGTCAATGAACTGATATTAACTATGTTTGATGAGCCTAATATCATTGTGATTAAAACACTGATAAATTTCATAAGTTATAGTTGTGGATCATTCTGTCTCAACATTTAAATCTCCCAAATCAAAAGGAATCCTGAATAAACATTTCCAAATGATTAGTAATATTGCGCATATCACAGGGAGTATTACCTTTCCTGTCAGAAAATGATAATTAACTACATGAGAGACCAGACAAGAAAGATACCTGGGATCATAGTGCCCCGAGGGTCTCCAGTATGTTACCAGCCTCACCAGGTTCAACATATACCTCCAGCTTACCATCCTCAAACACCAGAAAAATCTGCAGTAATGATTGTCGTTTGACTGCCACAAAACTTTGTTTTCCTCATAAATTTGTTCATCAGAAGAGGGCAGTAGAATCTTGTGATCTGCAAAGCTGTGTATTTTTTCCCAGCAATGATGCCAAGCTGTTTAGAATATTTATAAAAATCTATTTTATTTTTTACTTTAACTGCTAATGTGTTGAAAAGTTGCTTGTTAGGAATATTGCAGTATCACACTGATTTTGAAGGCGGTAGGAAAAGAAACACTTTATAATTTGACAACTTCCCATCAGAATAAACAGTTTAGTTGATACTTAATTTAGTGGAAGTGGTTGCTTAACACTTACAACTTGATACTCTTTCAAGAGAAATACTTGAAAAATTACTACAACAAGATTAAAAGAGAACTTTCGAAGACCAGTTCATTTGAAATATATGTAAACCTATTTACAAATACAAATTTTAACCTGAAACTACTCAGTTTTGAAGAATTACAAGAAAAATACTTACTTTACTCACTGAATTAAAGTAATATAAAGAAGATAACAATTTAAAGGCCTATACCATTTGAGTCAATTATTTTAAAATTTTTATTTTCCCTTTTGTTTCCTAATGTTATAGGATATATATCAATTTGATATAATTCAGTGTTTCAGAAACTGTACTTTAATAAATTTGTAACAGTATTATAGACAGAAAGCATGTCATTCTATTTAATAACATATGTATATATATGCATATATAATATACATTACATCTAAAGCGGAGAAAGTATTAAAACCCATATATTGAGGATCTTAGGGAATGGCCTAGTGGGTATAACTGCTTGCTATTCAAGTAACTTGGGGTTTTAGTTCAAATCCTCATCACACATGTAAAAATCCAAACATGGCTGTAAGGGCATGTGCAATCCTTGAATGTGAGTGCTGAAAACTGGCAGATGCTGGGATCTTCTTACTTAGACAACTATTGGAATAATAATAAATCATAAAGTGATGGAGAAAAACACTCCATATCCTTCCCTGACCTCTCCATGCATTCTCATGTGAGTGCACACCTTCAAGCTCATATGCCTACATGATACATCAAATACAGACACACACACATATTTATATGGAAAGAATTCACATAAAGAAAATGTCTGCATATTTCATAGAAAATTATTTCCAGTGATCTGGAATTTCAAATTCATGCCTGAGTATACAAAGAGTGAATTTTTAATGTGTGTATATCAGTCCTTTATACATTATTCATGTTTATTGGTTATTTGTGATCCATTTGAAGGTTGCCTTTCACCCTTATTTCCTTTACTGTGACCTATTTCATGAGTATGGGTGTCCAGAAAAAGCCATATCCAAACACCTATTTTAGCTGTTTTATCTTAGAATTGGACTGGAGCAATTGTCAAATGACTGAAAGTTTAAAGGAAACAGGGGTGGCATACCATTTCTAGGCCCTAGCTTCTAGCTCTATTCCTATAAGCAGGTGTGACCAACGCAGTAGCATCAGAATTAGCCATTATCAATCTTCTACTCAATGGGTCTGAGACAAACAGATCCATGAAGTTCACTAGGGAACCACTATAGCCTAGCCTAATTGGTTATCCCATGGCTTAGCAGATACTCACTCACAAACAAGGAATTTGGGGAAAATGGGACTCAGTCTACCACATGATCCAGCAATTCCACTCTTAGGCATGCACCCAAAAGATTCCCACTCATACAACAAGGATGCCTGTTCCACTATGTTCACAGCAGCATTATTTGTAATAGCCAGATACTGGAAGCCACCTAGATGCCCCACAACTGAAGAATGGATGAAGGAAAATGCGGTACATTTGCACAATGGAGCACTACTCAGTGGAAACAGACATTGAAATCTTAAAATTTGCAGGCAAATGGATGGCACTAGAAGAAACCAGTCACAAAAAGACAAACATGGTATGTACTCACTCATGTATGGATTTTAGACATAGATCAGGAGAGTGCCAGCCTACAATTCCATTGCCAGTGAGTCTGGGAAACAGGGAGGTTCCCAAGAGAGACATGCATAATACCCCAGAGAAGGGGAATGAGGCAGGATCTCCTGAGCAGATTGGGAGCATGGGGGAAGGGAAGAGGGAACTGGAAAAAAAGAGAGGGGGTGAGGAAGACATGTGGTAGCAGGAAGGTTGAGTCAGGGGAAGAATAGAAGAGAGCAGGATAAGAGATACCATAATGGAGAGAGTCATTTTAGGTTTCAGGAGAGAGCTGACACTAGTGGGATTTCCAGAGATCTACAAGGATGACAACAAATGGCAAACTAAGCAATAGTCGAGAGGGTATCTTAATTGCACTTCTCTGATAATGAGATTAATGACTACCTTTTATGTCATCCTAGAACCTTCATCCAGTGGCTGATTGAAGCAGAACCAGATACCCACACTTAAACACTGAACTGAACTCCTGGAAGCCAGTGACAGTGAGGGAGAAGTGATGAGCAAAGGTGTCAAGACCATGCTGGTGAAACCCACAAAAACAGCTGATATTATTACAACGGGGAGTTCTTGGACCCGAGAAGGATGGCTGAGAGGTCAACATGGGACTGATCTAGACCTCCTGAACGTAGTGTCAGTAAGAAGGCCCCAGAAATCTCTGGGGCCTTGAGGGGTAGATTTGGGTTTACTATGGTGTACGAATGAATTTTGGGATCCCATTCCACATAGAGAGATAATCTCTCAGCCTGGATACATTGGGGAGGGTCTAGGACCGGCCTTGGATGAAATTACAGACTCTGGAGATCCTCCATAGAAAGCCTCACCCTCCCTGGGGAATGGTGTGTGGATTGGGTGGGAGGCTGGGGGGCCTGATGTGGAGGGCTGGGGAGGAGGTTTGAAAGAGGGATCTGGGATTGACATGTGATGCAAACATTTTTCTAATTTAGATAGAATATATTGGAATAAAAATGGAATTTGAGGAATAACACTCAAATTTGACCTTTGGTCTCCATACCTATAAGCATACAGAGGCAAGAATTCCTGTAAATACAAAACCAAACATGCACACTCTCATGCATGCACACACTAGCAACTACCTTAGAATTGAGACAGTTCATAATTCCTCAGTACTGGCTTGGATTAAGATATTTCTATTAGTGAAAATCGCTTCAGCACAAACAGAATGCTGGCCTTCAGAAGAAAAGTTTAAGCAGTCTTTATGAAAGGTGTAGCCCCAATTAAATACAGGCAAAAAACGAAACAAAACAGAACTTGTGAGTAGCCCTCTGTGCACCAAGCAAATACACTAGGCTAACGATTCTATTACACCTCCCTCACAGTAACCAGCTCATGCTTCCATGCTACCTTTTCTGGCTTTCTAAGAGTGCTTCCAGATTAAATAATTAAATATCCTATGATGTCTGGAATTTTTCCTTCTTGCAAACAAGACTAAAGGGAAGAGCCTCTGGGCTATCTTGGTCAAGCAACTTGTGGTCCCTAGTGTTTTCCTAGGTCCAGTGATTCCAGCTGTCTTCGGATACTGCAGTCTGCAGCTTCTTCACTTATTTTGTTAACACTACTCTCTGTGTAATCAGTTCTCCCTATTAAATGCCATAGAAATACATAGTATGTTTGGGGGGCAAAAGGTATTACCTGAAAGGACATATAATTTAAATACAACAATATAATATTTGAGATATGGGGTTTTCCTTAGTTTTATTGTTTTGTTTATTAATATTTGATTGATATTTATAAAAATATCCAATTTATTGTATACTGAAAAGGAAACGTTCATCAGAGAAGGAAACCTTATAAAGGGGAATGCTCATCTGCTAGGATTTTTACATGTATAATGAGGTCACTCTCATTCACTGAAACACTCTGAGAAACAATCAGCTGTTTAAAAAGTTCTACTTGGAGAGAAATGGTCAATATTGTTATATTCCTCTAACTTTACATGCATGTGTATGCCTAGTCAGAGATTAGCACATCTTGGGATTTAAATGGACTGTGTTCAATTATTTTCTCAAGACAAAAATCAACATTCATGTGGCTGAGAAATCATGTATCATAAATTATGCTCTCTTTAAAAACTGTTCCCTACTTGAGAATCCAGTGAGTCAAGCAGGATTTATATCTTTGAAACATGTTAAAACCAGAGAAGTAAAATTAGGAGATGATGTAAGTGCTTGAAGAAGGTTTCTATACTATTTTAACATTTGAAACATGAACCGACTGTGACTGTACCAGCCATAATGTTTAGAACTCTGTCAGGAAGAGATTTCCATTAATATACCTTGTACAATGGCATAAAAAGATTGAATGTGGAGTGATATACAGTGGCAAGTTGCTAATTCACCTAAGGAGAACTTTGTGGCAAATAGCAAAGTGTAGAGAAAAAATAACCTGTTTCTCTTGCAATTGTGGAAAGCTGCTGACAAGAAACAAACATAAATGAATGATCAAAATAGGATGTGGATTTGTAGAACATGTGCTCCTGGAAAGATGACAGGACTTGCTTCTCTGCCGTTTGCATGCAGTTTTCATGTTAACAACTTTAAATATGTAGATGAGATCCATCATGCAAGCTTTCAGAAAAGTGGGAGGTTTATATTTTAACAAACCAGACTAAGAGAGTAAGACAATCCTGAGAGTGTTAAGATGGGGGATATCTTTTAAAGTTCTTTCTTTCTGTTGGCTTCATACACCCACACAATGTGGTGAGATTGCACCATTCCTATTCCCCTATACTCACTGTTCCCTTCTACTATTACTGACCATCCCTGTGCTCCCAACCTCCTCCCTCCTACTTTCCTACATTTATTTTATGCAAAGAATAAGAAGATAGTCATTCTGTGAAGTCATTATTGCCATGGCCATGTCACATAAAGCAAATGAATTTCAGGAAAGACAGTGCTCCTCCTACTTTTCCAAACTTTTTCTAGCCTTTTCTTGATATTCCATGGGACTGGGGGTGGGCAGAGTTATAGTTGTGAAGATTCTCATCACTAATCTTTAAACAACTCAGAATCCTAAGGACTAAGCTGTCTCTTCTGAGCTATATCAACTCAACTAAGTACTGTAATGACAACCCATTGTTTGAAGTAATTTTACAAATATGTACCTATTTAAAATAGTCTTTAATTGCTTATCTTTAGATTATAAAACAAAATCTTATTTAATATCAATATGTTATATTTAATATTCCCACTAAACTTCAAAATAATCTAATGTAGAAGTGAGCATTAAATCAGTGAAAATTTTCTTTCTGTATCCTGATGGCATTTAAAGTTTTATGTTAATATACATGACATACAAAAAGAAAAACATATATTGCTGTGATTCAAACAACTTGTAGAAAATGAATGATCAAACTGAAGCTTTATGCTTTTTAAATTTTCATTACATGGAAATTGGATTTGGCCATAGCAAATTGAATAAATTTTACTCATTTTATGCTTATTGAACCTGATTTTGGTTTTGACCTAAACATCACTTCCCACAGTTTGAAATTTTTTTATCTTGCTCCTTGTATTTTTATATTGTCTCCTTCCCATCTGTTTTTGCAGTGGGTTCCACAGGGTGCCTCTTCGTCTCCTGGTGGGTTTGGGACCAGGGTTCCCTTCTGGTGAGTGTAGGCAAGTCCACTCTTCTGGTGGCTCTCCACTTCCTGGTCTCATGGGTGGAGAAATGGACTAGGATGCTTGGGTGCTTTGGATCCCACTGGGATGGAAGAGAGACCTTCCCAATGGTATACCCCAGGCACAGGAGAGTGGCCTGGAGACAGGTCCTGATAGTCTTAGTCACTTGAGTGGAGCAAGAGACTAGGATGCTGGGGTGAGTTTGTCCTGCCTCTGGGATGGATGCCACCATGGCTGTCCCCAAGCACCAGCAGTGGGTCTAGTCCTAGTTCTGTGGGTGGAGCAAGAAACTAAGGTACCTTGTATCCTGCTGCCTCTGCCAGGATGGACGCCTCAGTAGCAGAGCCCAGGCCCAGGGAGCCAGTCCAGAAATGGGACCTGGTTTACCCAGCACTACATAAAATTCTGTAAGGAAAACTCCAACCCAAGGAAGTTAACTACAACCAGGAAAACATAAGCAATACATTATCCCACTTTACCAACAGGCAAAAGAAAAATTGGTAGAAATCCACATACAGTTCCACCAACAACAACAATTCCAAAACAAACAAGAATGAACTATCAATGATCATATTTTATGGTCTTAGCTCGCCAGTAAAAAGACACAGGTTAACAGAATGGATTTGAAGACAGAATACATCCTTCTGATGCATACAAGAATCACATCTCAGCTTCAAAGACAGATATTATTTCAGAGTTAAGGGTTAGGAAAAGATTTTCCAATCAAATGGACCTAAGAAACTATCGTGGATAACAATCTTAATATCTAACAAATTAGCCTTTAAACTAAAATCAATCAAAAGAGATGAATGAGGTCACTTCATACTCATCACAGGAGAAATCAACCAAGATGAAGTCTCAATTCTGAACATCTATGCCCCAAATACAAAGCCATCCACGTTCGTAAAAGAAGCATTACTAAAATTCAAAGCACATATAAAACCTCACACACTTGTAGTGGGAGACTTCAACACCACTCTCACCACTAGACAGGACCACAAGACAGAAACTTAACAAGTATACGAAGGACCTAACAGAAGTTATGACCCAATTGGGTTTAACAGACATCTATAGAACATTCCATCCAAACACAAAAGAATATACCTTCTTCTCAGCTTCACACAGAACCTTCTCAAAAATCGACCACATACTTGGCAACATAGCAAAACTCAACAGGTACAAAAAATTAGAATAATTCCATGTATCTTATCAGAACATCATGACATAAAGCTACAATTCAACAATAACACAATTTTCAGAAATCCTGCAAACTCATGGAAATTGAATAATGCACAATTGCACCACTCCTGGGTCAAAGAAGAAATAAAAAAGAAATTAAAGCCTTCTTAGAAGTCAATGAGAATGAAGACACAACATACCCAAAATGGGAAACTTTGAAAGCAGTGCTAAGAGGAAAGCTCATAGCAATAAGTGCCCACATGAAGAAACTGAAGAATAGTCACACTAGAGAATTAACAGCACAACTGAAAGCTCTAGAACAAAAGGAAGCAAACTCACCCCAGAGGAGCAGATGCCAACAAATAATTAAATTGAGTGCTGAAATCAATAAAAGAGAAACTAGGAAAACAATACAAAGAATCAATATAACATAGAGTTGGTTCTTTGAGAAAATCAAGAGAGACAAAACTTTATAGAAACTTACTAAAGGCAGAGTATGAACATGCAAATTAACAATATCAGAAATGAAAATGGAGACATAATGAGGGACACTGAGTAAATCCAGTGAATCATCATGTAATATTTTGAAAAACTGTACTCCATAAAATTTGAAAATTTAAAGGAAATGGACAATTTTCTGGAAAGATATCACTTACCAAAATTAAATCCAGAACAGATAAGCAATTTAAATAGACCTATAACACCTAAGGAAATAGAAGTAATAATCAAAAGTCTCCCAACACAAAAAAGCCTATGGCCAAATGGCTTCAGTGCAGAATTTTACCAGAAATTCAAAGAACATTTTATACCAATTCTCCTCAAAGAATTCCACGCAATAGAAGCAGAAGGGTATTGCCAAACTCTTTTTATGAGGCATCAATAACATTGATACCCAAGCCACACAAAGACACAACTAAGAAAGAGAACTTCAGATCAATATCCCTCATGAATATTGATGTAAAAAATACTCAATAAAATACTGGCAAATCAGATCCAAGAACACATCAGAAACCTCATCCACCATGATCAAGTAAGCTTCATTCCAGGGATGCAGGCATGGTTCAACATATGAAAATCCATCAATGTAATCTACCATATAAACAAATTGAGAAACAAAAATCAAATGATTATCTCACTAGATGCTGAAAAATTCTTTTATAAAACCCAACACCCCTTCATGATAAAGGTCTGGGAGACATCTGGGATAACAGGAACATACCTAAACATCATAAAAGCTGTATACAGTAAGCCAATTGCCAAAAACACCTGAATGGAGAGAAACTCAACATGATTCCTCTAATCAGGAACAAGGCAAGGCTGTCCTCTCTCTCCATACCTCTTCAATATTGTACTGGAAGTTCTAGCTTGAGCAATAAAACAACAAAAGCAGATCAAGGGGATACAAATTGGAAAGGAAGAGTAAAACTTTCACTATTTGCTGATGATAGTTTACATAAGTGATCCCAAAACTCTACCAGGGAACACTTACTGCCAACAAAAGCCTTCAGCAAAGTGCCAGGATACAAGATCAATTCAAGAAAATCAGTAGCCCTACTAACCCAAACAATAAAAGTATCGAGAAAGAAATCAGAGAAACATCACCCTTTACAATTGCCACGAACAATATAAAATTCCTGGGGGTAATGCTAATCAAACAAGGGAAAAACCTGTATCAAAAGAACTTTGAGTCTTTAAAGAAAGAACTTAAGGAAGACACAAGGAAATGGAAAGATCTCCCATGCTCTTGGATAGGTAGGATCAATATAGTAAAAATGGAAATCCTGCCAAAAGAAATCTACAGACTCAATGCAATTCCCATCAAAATCCCAGAACAATTTTTCACAGACCTTGAAAGAACAATTCTCAACTTTATATGGAAAAAAAACCAGGATAGCCAAAACAACCTTACTCAACAAAGCCACATCTGGAGGCATCAGCATCCCTGACTTCAAGCTCTATTATAGAGCTATAGTCCTGAAAACAGCTTGGTATTTGCCCAAAAATAGCAAGGTAGATAATGGAATCAAATTGAAAACCCTGAGATTAATCCACAAAGCTACAAACACCTGATTTTTGACAAAGAAACTTAAATTATAAAATGGAAAACCTTCAACAAATAGTTCTGGTGGCATAACTGAATACTGGCATGTAGAAGAGTGCAGATAGATCCATGTCTATCGCCATGCACAAAACTTAAGTCTAAATGGTTCAAAGACCTCAGCTTAAATACAGCCACTCTGAACTTGTTAGAATAGAAAGTGGGAGGTACCCTTGAACGAATTGGTTCAGGAAACTGTTTGCTGAAGACAACACCAATAGCACAAACACTGAGATAGACAATTAATAAATGGGACTTCATGAAATTAAAAAGCTTCTGTAAGGCAAAGGACACAGTCAGCAAGACATAAAGGCACCCCACAGATTGGGAAAAGACATTCACTAAGCCCACATCTGACAGAGGGCTGATCTCCAAAATTTACAAAGAACTCAAGAAACAAATCTCCAAAACACCAAAGAACCCATTAAAAAGTAGGCTACAGAACTAAATAGGGAATTATCAATAGAGGAGAATAAAATGCCTGAGAGACACTTGAGAAAATGCTCAACATCATTAGACATTATGGGAATGCAAACCAAAGCAACTCTGAGGTATCTTCTTACTCCTGACAGAATGGCTAAAATCAAAAACACGAATGACAGTATGTGCTGGAGAGGATGTGGAGAGTAGGGAACACTCCTCCACTGCTGGTGCGAGTGCCAACTCATACAGCCACTATGTAAATCAGTATGGAGATTCCTCAGGAAAATGGGACTCAATCTACCACAAAACCCAGCAATTACAGTCTTAGGCATATACCCAAAAGATGCCCATTCATACAACAAGGATGTCTGTTCCACTATGTTTATAGCAGCATTATATGTAATAGCTAGATCCTGGAAGCAACCTAGATGCCCTACAACTGAAGAGTGGATAGAGAAATTGTGGTACATTTACACAATGGAGTACTACACAGTGGGAAAAAACCATTGGATTTTGAATTTGCTGGCAAATGGATGGCACTAGAGGAAACCATCCTAAGTGAGGTAACCCAGACACAAAAAGACAAACTTAGTATGTACTCACTCATATATGGATTTTAGATATTGATTGGGGGAGTGTCAGCCTTCAATCCCAGTGCGAGTGAGTCTGGGAAACAGGGTGGTTCCCAAGACAGATCATGATACCCTGGAGAAGTAGAATGATTCAAGATGTCCTGAGCAGATTGGGAACTTCGGGGGAGGGGAGAGGGGCACGAAAAAGAGAGGGATAAGAGAAGGGTGAAGAAGGCATTGGGGATCAGAAAGGTTGAGTTGAGATGAGAGCAGGAAGAGAGATACCATAATAGATCGAGTCATTATAGGCTTGAGGAGAGAGCTGACACTAGTGGGATTTCCAGAGATCTACAAGGATAACACCATCTGTCAAACTAAGCAATATTGGAGAGACTACATTAATAGCCCCTCCCTGATGATAAAGTTGATGACTACCTTATGTGTCATTCTAGAACCTTCATCCAGGGACTGAGGGAAGCAGTGACAGATACCCACAGGTAATCACTGAACTGAAATTGTACAACCAAGAGACAGATTTGGAGGAGTGATGAGCAAAGCGGTCAAGACCTTAATGATGAAACCCACAAAGGCAGCTGACCTGATAAGGGGGAGCTCTTGAATCCCAGACTGATTGCTCAGAAGCCAACAGAGGGCTGATCCAGATTCCATGAATGTAGTGTCAGTGAGGAGGCCACAGAAATCACTGGGGCCTTGGGCATTAGATGAGTGTTTACTATGGTGTATGAATTATCTTTGGGAACCCTTTCCAAATAGAAGTAAGCTCTCTCAGCCTGGACACATGGGGAAAGGTCTATGTCCTGCCCTGGGTGAAATGACAGACTTTGTAGATGCCCCCAAGGAGGGCCTCACCTTTCCTGGGGAATGATGTGGGGATTGGGTGGGGGGCTGGGGGGGCAAGTGGAGGGACAAGGGAGGAGGGGTGGGAGAGGGAGCTGGAATTGACATGTGAAGTATTCATATTTCTAAATTAAACAAAAACATATATTGAGGAAAATGTTTTTTAAACTATTAAGAGAAGAAACACAACCTTTTAAAGAGATAAGATACCCTCATTTTCAGAATTAATGTAAATTATTTTACAATTATTTAAATACTACTTTAAGTGTGCATACTATTTCAATACCCATGGACATATCTAATGTAAAACAGTTACAAGGAAATCATTATTTGACACATATATTACCCCATGTAAACAGACCATTTAATGAACTACCAAGAGAGCTTAAATACATTTTACCTGATTCTGCTTTTGTCAGAGATGGGGTGAAAGCCTGTGGCTAACACCAGTACAGTTGGAGGCTGAGGCAGAGATGCAGAGTTCAAGGCAAACCTGAGATACATAGGGAGTTCTCAGATAACCTGTGTTACTGAGAGTCTGTCTCAAGAACTATGGCAGTAAACAAAATAAGTAAGTTTAAATGAGTTCCTCAGTTGATCTTAGTGTTTACACATAGGTTGTTATAGCAGCATTTAAACATGACTAGAGATGCCAATAAACGTCATGTCTATCACACCTTCTATGGACAGGGAGGCTCTCCTGAGTGAATAAAACACTTTGAACTTAGAATCATACTCATTCTCTCTATATTATTCCAAGACAAAATACTTTTGAAGATATTTTGGATCAGTTTCTGAAACTTTTATCATCAATTACTTTTAATGAAGAAAATCTGGTCATAGTTTGTATGTCGGCAAGACTGAGATACATTACATCTTCTGAGTCTAATGACAAGCAGATATGTGGGTCACATCTCCAGTGTGCATTGGAAAGCTGAGGGACCCTGTGGAAAGTGTGAGATACTGATGTACCCAACTAGAGACTGAGGCTCTGACTTCCAGTTACTATTGGACCAGGCATAAATGTCACACAGGACATGTGTACCTTGCATTCTTGCATTTTTTAAAGATTTTATTTATTTATTATGAATACAACATACTGCCTGCATGCCAGGAGAGGGCACCAGATCTCATTACAGATGATTGTGAGCCACCACGTGGTTGCTGGGAATTGAACTCAGGACCTCTGGAAGAGCAGTCAGTGCTCTTAACCTCTGAGCCATCTCTCCAGCCCGCATTCTTGCATTTTTTAATTCCTGAATTTCTGTTGTTGCGTGTATTTTTCTCAGCATTGATTTCAATGTTTATGAAATACACCTTGCTTAAGAACAATGTAGTGTTTCAGAATACATATATAAATTTGAAATTAATCTTTAAAATGCTTTATTAATGGTTAAATTTGGCGATGTACAAAATTGTTTGGAATTTTTTCTGTCATCCCATGTTATTATCCAGATATGGCTGTCATTCTCTTGAGATAAAAATGTGTTTTTGCAGCTGGGTGTTGGTGGCACATGACTTTAATCTCAGCACTCAGGAGGCAGAGGCAGTCGGATCTCTGTGAGTTCAAGGCTAGGCTGGTCTACAGAGCAAGTTCTAGGACAGCCTCCAACAACACAGAGAAACCCTGTCTCGAAAAACCAAAAAAAGTGTGTTTTGCTTTCCTACAGAATCCTTGATTCAAAATAATGCACATGTTTGTTTAATACTTCCATTGAGCAATCCCTAGATACTCAAGCTGAAACACATCAGAATGTCTAGTTTGCCTTAAATCCAAATTAGTAGTAATATAAATATCCATTATGCCATAATAACTAGCCATCCTTTTCATTGCTTCTGTAAAATTCTGTTTATCTTCTTCCTCTGGTCCTATGCATTATCTATAATTCAAATACCTTGTGCTTTTTGTTACTTCTATTGTTAACAAGGTAGGTTGATGGCTAGAGTTCCGTGTTTTGAAATAGCCTCATTTTTGGCTGGAGACTTTGGCCTTGCGTTGTGCTGTGAGATGTCTCACCCAGCATGTGCATGATCCCTATCCTTTTTCCCTGGGTGGTTTGCTCCAGGCTATTATATGTGGTATAACAGGAACAGGGCCTCTCTGTGAGCTCTTTGTTTGCTCATCTCTTCCTTCTCTCAAGTAGGTCCTCCACAATCCGTTGGTGGTCTGCTTACTTATTTCATTTTTATATCTGGGTCTGCCTACTTATTTGATTTTTATATTTGCATTATCTAGGGAATTATCACAGAAAAATCTGTAGGAAGAAAAAATTAATCAGAGGCCATTAATTTGGAACCATTCATTTCTGCAGGAAAACATATGTCTGTGAGGTAAATACCACCTGCCCCTTGCAAAAAAAAAATCCCCGCTCTCTAAAACTATATTGAGTTACATTGGGAAAGATCACACAAAGCAAGTGATTTTGCCTCTAAATTACATTCCATGCATGAGTGGACAGGACGGCAAACAGTAAAGCTAATCTGTAGACATTTCCCAGAGGAGGAACTTAGCAGTTTTGTGTCCCGCATTCCTAACCAAGCAAATGTCCTTGATGAAACTTAATGTGTGGGAACTTCAACTCTCAGCATAAAGATCCATTCTCTTCACTACTTCAGGTGTCTTCTGAACCTGTGTATTAAACTTGTATTGTAACCAAAACAAACTGACTTCTCAATTTTGTTCATCCCTTTCCTCTTATTTTCCTGGCTTATTCATTTTTCTCCTGAGTCTTTAAGAGTGGATGAAATAGATCAATATGCTGTGTCTGTAGTTTAACCTTGATGCCCTCAGCTTGTTTGCTCATAGATAGTTAGAGGTTTAGTCCTTCAAGGTAGCCTAAGGGAGAAAATTATACACACCAGCATAAAGTATAACTTCTTTAGTATGCTAAGACAGCATAAGGATGATAAAAGATCTTACCAAATCATTAATAATTTTTCTATCAGCATGTTCTTTTGCCAATATTAATTCACCATGGGATTTCAGGATTTCAATAGTCTTATATGCTGTTCCATTTTTGAACTCAAAGCATATAATGCAAAAATTACTATTTATACATTATAGACATTACATTGCTTTGAAAAGATGAGTAGTACAAAGCTATGAAATGGAGGACTGAATGTGATAACCCACAGTTCAGGAGTCTTACATTAGTGCAAAATAACAATCTATATGGGAATAATTCAAAAAAATTTCACAAGTACCAGCTTAGTTTCAAAATACTTGAGATTTAAATACTTAATTTAAAATTAAGATTACTTTTAAGCCATTATCCATTATCAAGTCTGTAAGTAGAAATGCATAGAAAAATAAAATTTTATTATACAGGAGTCTCAGATTTTCTGTTTATCAGATGTGCTGTTTAATTAAAAGAAAACACGATGTGGTCCTTATTTTCTTTCGAGAGAGTTCAGATTATACCATAAGGAGGACGATGATTCAAGTTATAAAAAAATCATTTTTCTGACCTGCCTTTTTTAAAAGTAGAGACTTCTAAAAGAATTATTTCTCTGTAAATCACATTCTTGTTTCTTTCTGAAGCTATTCTAACAAGGAAGTTGAAAGGTGAGAGTGCTGTCTACGTACAGATGTCTTGTTCTCTCATGCTTAATATTTTCCTTATTTGATGGTTGTAGTTTTCAATCTGTCACCCAGCATGAGGCATGGAACATCCAAGGAGTGGCTATAAGTTTGATTCTCAGCTTTCTTACCTATATCAAGAGGAAGCATTGGACCTACTTCTAATTAAAAGCAAGAGAGAATGCTTATAGCAATTGTAATTTTAATCATGACAGTTGCTACATACTATTACTTATAAATGGTAGTTTCAGCCATAGGTGAATGAGAATGCCAATGTTGGGGTATTATAGTATGTGGTAGTGTCAAATACTTTATAGGAGGAAGGCCTGCAACTCAAATGCTACCACCTCGAGTACTAAATTCAACACTCCACACCACTGGAAAATAAGCATTGTACTAAAATTGTCAAGTTTTGGTGTCTAAGAAGTTACTTCTCAACGTATGAGAGATACCTTCAGAGATTGGGAGAACATTGTTATATGAGAAAAATTTTTTTTGGTTTTATGAGACAGGGTTTCACTGTATTGTTTTGGAGGCTGTCGGTCCAGTCTGGCCTCGAACTCACAGAGATCTGCCTGTCTCTGCCTCCCGAGCGCTGGGATTAAAGGCATATGCCACCAATTTGCCAACCCTATAATTGTATGCGTATATGAAACCCTTGGAGTAATAATGACAAAAAATTGAAGGCTTATTTTATTGCTACAATCATCTTAATGCTGATAGTATTTCTCTTTCCTATATCCATGTAAAAATAATTTTAATTCATGTTACTATGTTAACGACCACTTGTTGGCTATTACTCATAGCTCTGACAAGGGATCCCTTTACTGGAATTTAAGACTTGGCACTTCGTATTCAGACCATTGCATAATGGTTCACAATTTTCATGTGTAATCTCATGCTGGTTGATAATTTATTAGACAACAGTATTTTAAGTATTTAAAGGTGCTTGTAGAACATTTATGTTCTATAACTGGGAAAGTTCAGAGAAAGTCTGATCTCTGAATCCATATTCAAACACCTGTTAATAGAGTATTTAAAACTTTACAGTATCTCATGATTCATGTTATAATTGCAAGATGCAGAATGGTGCCCTAACATGGAGGAAACATCACATACATGATGCTTTTGTTTCTTAATTTAATGTTCCTAATAACAGTCACTCCAAAATTATTTTACATTTACCACATATTACATCTGAAACAAAGGGTTAAAACTCTCCTTTAAGTCAAGAGCTAGACACCTACATGTAGAACAAATTGCTCAATGAAAATAAATTCATAGCATTTTATCAGGATCACTTGTTAAGGACACAATAACTTCAAAATATTCAAAGAGTAGCATGCTTTTTGAGATCTCCATCATGAACATACTGGCAAGAATGAGTTCATGGGATATGAGCTTTTCCCTAAAATTACAATCTGCTCCTAGTTTCTCACATCCAACTCCTGTCTTACTTGGGCTCTCTCTTAATGCAACACTGAAACCAATTAAGATTTTAGTATGACCCTTTCAGCTGCTAGAATTAGTTATGACATAATATAAATTCTCAATACTGGGAAAATCTTCTGAGAGTCTTCCTGTGGACTGGTTGTATTCTAATAAAAAAGAGTATGTATTTAGCCCCTAACAAGAAACGTTATTGTCTTTAGAGATGGGGCTTCAGTAAGATAATTATAATTAGATAACATCATGACTGTAGTGCCCACATGATAGGATTAGGGGCTTTATGGAAAAAAAGCATCTTTCCAATTGTCTCTTCACCATAGGTTGACAGATGAAGATGTCACTATTTTGAGAAGTGAAGAAGAGCTTATTCAATAAAACCTGCAGTGATGACAATCTGTCCCCAAATTTCTGGTCCAGATTGACTAGAACATTGATTTGTAACATTAGAGTCACCTAATTTATGGTCATTTTGTTGTAGAATATGGTGACTCATGTGGACATTTAGGGAGAATATCTTAATTATACTTCAAAAAAGCAATATACATACTATAGTTTGCCCACTTAAGGGTAGGTCCATAAATGGTCTTAGCCCACCTTGATTCTCCTAGTCTGTCTGTAGTGCTTGGTATAAATGAAGAATAAATTAATAATGAAACATCCTGACTAAGTAGAAGTATTTACTTGATTCCTCATTCCTCTGAAAATGGCATTCTAAAATACTTAATCTCAGCAAGCTGTGTGATCTGCTGAGGGTATAAATACAAGAAAAATATGTTTAGTATGTTTCAATTGTGCTCCAAAGTGATGCATATGTAGATAAGACTCTGTCTGCCATGATCAGCCTTCCTAGACTTGAATGAAGGATAATGTCCCCGGCTTTTGTTTTTTTCTTACTGTTTGTAAATGTGAAACTTGCTTTTCTTGAATAGTGTGGGAACACCAGACCTTGAGCAGAGACCCACTTCCCCTTCTGCCTGGGAGTAGGCAGCTGTAAGACAATGTTTAGTAAAAACATGTTTACTAAAAACGATACAATAAGTTCCTGGCCACTTCCCCTTCTGCCTGGGAGTAGGCAGCTGTAAGGCAATGTTTAGTAAAAACATGTTTACTAAAAATGATACAATAAGTTCCTGGGAAAGGCCTTCCCACAGAAACTGCCCTGACCTCGACCTTGTCCAGAGACTAACCGCACCTTCAAAAACCTACACACATCCACCTCTGGGTCAGAGCAGAACCAGCCAGGGTAGAGGAGAGAGCAGAAGCTTCTCTGGTGGGAGCTTTTCTTAGGAAGTTTTTCTTGAACCTTTTTGGAGCCTGTTTAAAGTTCTCTTTATATCATTGAACGAGTCTCTGTCTTTTCAATACCCGACACCCTCCGCACGTTCTCGGACACAGGCCGCGCAGCAGACGTGACAATTGGAGGTCCCACCGAGATCGTGAAAGCGAGGTAAGTGGACGGGGTTAAGAAACTATGGGGAATAGTTCTGGGAAGCTAGAATCATTGCAGTATCAACTAAAAAAGTTACTTAAAGAACATGGGACTGCAGTCAAGTCTAAAACCCTAGAAGGCTTTCTAAAATCGATCGAACGAGCCAGTCCATGGTTCATTACTGGGGGAAGCTTAAATATTCCAGATTGGGAGGAGGTTCGCCGTGATCTTCATAGACTTTTACGAAAAGAGGGATCTGAGTCCTTGCCCCCTACGACATTCTCCTTATGGAGATTAGTGAGGGGAGCACTTTTGACAGATAAGGTTCGTCACCGCCAGGTAGTTCAGGACACAAAAGAGGCTTTTTTAGAGTTACAAGAAACTGAGACTCAAGCCTCCTTGAGTTCAGGGGCAGAGAGTGATGATGAAGAGACCGTGACTGAAACTAGAGGCTCCATTGTTAGTGAGGATGAGGAGGAATCTCTTAGTAACAACAAAAAAATGGGTAGAGATCTCCGGGCGCGACCCAAAAAGAAGGACTCCGGTCAGAATCGGTTATATCCTTCTCTATCAGACCTAGAAAATGGAAGTAGCTCAGACTCAGACTCGTCACAGTCTGAAAAGGAACGGTTACTTGCTGAGATCGCGGCCCTTAAAAAGAACTAAAAAAGATTCTAATTAAGGAAAGACAGGACAGGGAGAGAAACCCTTCCCCATACTCTGAAAAAAGGGACTCCTCCTATGAGATAACCCAGTCCTTCTCGGACCTGGAGGGAAGACCCAGGGGAGGGGTCCAATGCTGCCCGGTGGTGGCCCCAGTAATGGAAGTTCCAGATCCGAACAATTCTGGACAGGTCATTAGGCGTCATAACCCTTTAAATTTTAAGGATATAAAACAACTTAAAGAGGCAACTTTAAATTATGGAGCACAGGCTCCCTTTACACTTTCCTTAATGGAATCTTTTGCGTCTCTTAATTTGACACCTGGCGATTGGCAGCAGCTTTGCAGAGCAGCTCTGTCGGGGGGAGATTATTTGATTTGGAGAGGTGAGTTTCAGGAAAGATGCAGCCAGACAGCCCAAAGGAATGCACAGGCCGGACAGCCCCAGAGAAATGTGGAGATGCTTACCGGGAGTGGTCAATACGCCACCATTCAGCAACAAATACAATATGACATCGCAGTCTATGCCCAAGTGGCAGCAGCGGCCCAAGGGGCTTGGAAAGCATTGCCTTCCAAGGAAGGAGGGGATCATCTGTCCAAAATCCTTCAAGGACCTTCCGAACCTTTTCAAGACTTCGTAGACCGTCTCAGTCAGGTAGCAGAAAGAATATTTGGGGGCATTGGGCCTGCGATGCCAGTCATCAAGCAGATGGCATTTGAAAACGCAAATAAGTATTGTAAGGAAGCCCTTCACCCCTATCGCAATAAAAGTCTAAATGACTATATCCGGATCTGTAGGGACATTGATGGGAACTTCATCCAGGGCCAAGTGTTAGCTGCTGCTATTCGGCCCCAAGTGGGGAAAGAAAGACCTACTCTGGGAGGGAGAAAAACATGTTTTAGCTGCGGTAGGGAGGGACACTTCCGTAGAGAGTGCCCTCAAAATAGTACTACGGGTCTCAAGAGACCTGGTTTATGCCCCCGTTGTCGAAGGGGATATCATTGGGCCAATAACTGCTACTCTAAAACTGACCGGGAGGGAAATTTCCTTCCTGCTAATAATAATCAGGGAAACGGGAGGAGGGCCCCGCCCCAGGGCCCTAAAACCAATGTGTACGGGGCAATGACCCCTGCTCTGGGCAGTGGCAGGACTCATTTTCTCCCCCAGAGCAACCCCTTCATATCTCAGACCTCCTTAGAGCCACCTCGGGGAGTGCAGGATTGGACCTCGCTCCCTCTGCCCGGGCAATCCTAACACCGGAAATGGGGATCCAGGCCCTCCCTACTGGGGTGCATGGGCCATTGCCCCCAGGCACGGTCGGACTACTCTTGGGACGGTCCAGTACTATTCTTCGAGGCATCCAGGTACACCCCGGTGTTATAGACCAGGATAGTGAGGGGAGATTAAAATAATGACATCAGTGGGCAGTGGGGTTGTTGCCATCCCTGCAGGAGAACGGATTGCTCAGATACTCCTTCTCCCTACAGCTCCTTGTGAGGCTAGAAAAATTAAAGAGAAAAGGGGCAACCAAGGTTTTGGAAGTACCGGCCCGGCAGCATTTTGGGTAGCCACTATGGAGAACCGCCCCCAGCTTACATTAAAGATAGAAGGCAAGTCCTTTAGGGGCGTCTTAGATTCTGGGGCAGATTTCTCTGTCCTCTCAGATAAATTCTGGCCCCCGCCTGGCCGAAAGAGGAAGGGACAGTGACCCTCCAGGGAATAGGACAGGCTGTGCCCCAAAAAGCCTCAGAATCTTAAAGTGGCAAGACTCTGAAGGCCACACAGGGCTTTTCCAGCCATATGTTTTGCCTGGCCTCCCTATTAACCTCTGGGGACGGGACCTCATGCAAGAAATGGGAGTGGTCCTCACCACTCAGGCACCCAAGTCCAAAAGCAGGGGCCCCCAGATGATGCAAGGGAGGGGCTGGAGCCCGGGGAGGGAACTAGGTAAACTAGAACAGGGAGAGGTTTGCCCTGTGGCATCCCTCCCTTTGGAGACCAGGGCCCCAGGGGATAGGAAGGGTTTTGGCCATTTTTGATGAGGGTCACTGTTGCGCCGCCAGCCCCCATACCCATCACATGGCTATCAGATGATCCAGTATGGGTGGAACAGTGGCCCTTACCAGCGGAGAAACTAAGGGCGGCTCACCAGCTAGTTCAAGAACAATTGGAGGCAGGTCATTTGGTTCCTTCCACGTCCCCTTGGAATACCCCTATATTTGTAATAAAAAAATCTTCAGGGAAATGGAGGTTACTACAAGACTTGAGGGCCGTGAATGCGACCATGCAGCCTATGGGGGCTCTGCAGCCTGGCTTGCCCATGCCTGTGGCCATTCCTAGAGACTGGCATTTGATTGTCATTGACTTGAAGGATTGCTTCTTTTCTATTCCCTTGCATTCTCAAGATAGTCCTCGGTTTGCATTTAGCCTTCCTGCGATTAACTTTAGGGAGCCTGCCCTTCGCTTCCAATGGGTGGTGCTCCCCCAAGGGATGGCTAATAGTCCAACTATATGCCAGATTTATGTAGCTGCCTGTTTAGATCCCCTCAGACGTAAGTTCCCTGATCTTTACATTATCCACTACATGGATGATATTCTTTTGGCTGCGGCCGAAGAAAGACAATGTTACATAGCCTTTGCAGAGCTACAGGAGCTTCTGGAGGCCCGAGGATTTATTTTGGCTCCTGAAAAGATCCAAAAGAGACCCCCTTATACTTATTTGGGTCATCAAATTCAACAAACTGGCCTCCGGCCACAAAGACTCCAAATTGATTGTTCAAATTTAAAAACACTTCATGATTGGCAGAGATTCTTGGGAGAGGTGCAATGGTTTCGCCCTTCTCTTTCTATTAAAACAGGGGCTCTTAAAGCGCTTTATGATATTCTTCCTGGGGACCCTGCTCCAACTTCCCCTAGACAGATTACCCCAGAGGCCAGGGAAGCCCTACAATTGTTGTTAAGAAGTATAGAGCAAGCCCACCTTCGGCGTATAGATTATGGGCAGCCCCTTGTTCTGGTTGTACTTTCATCTAGCTTTTCGCCCACTGCCGTGTTTTGGCAGACTGGTCCTATTTATTGGGTACATTTGTCAGCCTCCCCTAAGAAGGTAGTGACCCCTTACTATGATCTCATTTTACAATTGTTGTGGAAGGCACACAAGTTTAGCATTCAAACCTTTGGAAAGAGTCCTGATAAAATTATCCTTCCTTATGGTAAGGAGGAGGTGGAACATCTACAGATCTTCCATGATGGGTGGACCCTGTTTATTACATCTACAGGCGCACAGTTTGATAACCAATATCCCAACAGCCCCTTGATGTCTTTTTTCAAACAACACCCTGTGATCTTTCCCAAGATTTTAAAGGAGAACCCTCTAGTTGGAGCTCGCTCAGTCTTTACAGACGGCTCCTCCAAGGGTTTCGCGGTGGTGGTTTCTTCTCAGGTGCAGAAGAGGGTACCCACAGGACAGATGTCAGCACAAGCCGCCGAGTTGTTTGCTTGCTTGATGGCTTTCCAAATGTTTGAGGGAGAGCCCTTTAATTTATATACTGATAGTGTTTATGTTGCCAACATTGTTAGACCTTTAGAAACTTCTCCATATGTTCTTCCAACCTCCCAGGTTCGTTCCTTATTAGTTCAGCTCCAACATCTTATTTGGCAGCGCATCCACCCTGCTTATGTGGGATTTATTCGTGCACATACTAACCTTCCAGGACCCCTTGCCCAGGGCAATGAAATTGCTGACTCCTTGACCCGCCCTAGGGTCTTATTTACTCAGGAGCAGCTGGCCCACCAGTTCCATGAGAGGTATCATCTAAATGCCCGCTCCATTAAATTTCACACTGGGTTCCCCTTATCCATAGCTACAAAGATTACCTCTCAGTGCCCTGATTGTGCCCCTTATCATAATTCTCCCAATGAGGGGGTAAATCCCCGGGGCCTCAGGGCCAACCATCTCTGGCAAATGGATGTCACTCACCTGCCACAGGCAGGGAAATTAAAATATATGCATGTCTCTGTGGATACGTATTCTAAACTGATTTTTGCCTCTCTCCACTCAGGAGAGAAGATTAAAGATGTTATTTCTCATTGCCTGCAGGCCTTTGCCTACATGGGCGTACCCGATGCCCTAAAAACGGATAATGGCCCTGCCTATGCCAGCAATCGCTTTGCTGCCTTTTGCAGGGAACATCACATTGTCCATTCATTTGGTATTCCTCACAACCCCACGGGACAGGCTATTGTGGAACGCACCCATGCCACTCTCAAACAGTATTTTAAGAAAATAAAAAAGGGGGAGTATGTTACCTCCCCCAATATTCAGTTATCCACCATACTTTACATTTTAAATTTTTTGACCGTAGACCGTAATAATTTGTCTGCTATGGAGAGACATTGGAACAAACCCTCCCAGTCCTTGGGATGGGTCAGATGGAAGGATTTGATTACAGGAAAATGGCAGCCACCCACTCCCCTACTAGCTAGGGTCCGAGGGGCTGTTTGTGTTTTCCCTCCAGGAAGTGAGAAGCCCATTTGGGTCCCCGAACGGTGCATCAGGCATGTCGACCCCAATACTACTCCGGATACTAGGAATGCTCACCGTGATAAAGATCCAACCATTGCTGAACACTCAGGTAAGGGAAATATGGGCGTTGGTGAGGATTCCCCCCCATGTTGATGCCAGTTAGTCATTCCAGCTCCCTGTTCATCCATTTTATAACACCAATAATACATTGGAAGCGGCTGCTGCCAATGAGATTAAAAAGTCAGAAACTAGACATTCTGAGTTTCCCCCTCCTAAGCCTGATACCAGGGTCAGGAAGTAGGGGAATCCAAGAGATTCCCAGCGGCATACGCTTTTAATCCCAACACACCTTTATGCAAGTCCCAGGACAGCCTCCAAACAATACAGAGAAACCCTGACTCAAAAAAAAAATTGGTACTGGTATTAATTAAAGAAAAAGACAAAGACAAAGGTATATGGAATGGAAAATTTTGTTTACATTTAAGTTCTATTTTGTGAGTCATCTCTAAAAACTTTTGGCCAAAAGCCTGGCCTCTCTACCTTGCATCTACAGAGTTACAAGGAGTAGGTACGGCTGTACCCCATGACTGTAGCTCAAATGAAGGAATGATAAAAACATATAGGACTTTTTAACCTTTTTAGTTCAAGGATTGGCTGGAGTTGTTCTTTTACATAGATTTCAATTAAGGAAGCTTCATTGCAACAGACTAATCATGACCTAGGGAAAAAGGATGACTAAAAGATGCATGTATGTTCTGAATGTATGGTGTGGCCACACCGGTATGTATGAAATGTGATTGTGAATGCGTGAGTGTGAACTGATTATATGATTAAAAGGATACTTAAATCCCTTCAAAAATAGTTAAGAAGCTACCTAGATTGTGTTAAATATAGCCAAAAGGAACATCCAGCCAGTCTGTTAATGTTTTAACAGAAAAATTTAAGATACAAATGAGGCCTTGTCAGCTAGTGAGAGTTCTACAGGTTAGATTGGGAAAGACTGCTCACAGACTTCAAATAATTTTCAAAAGTTATTTAGTAAGCCCAATTTACCTAGATAGTTAACCAAGGAGGGTAGACAAATCCTTCTACTGTTATGGTCCAGCTTCAACAGTTCAAAAAGAAAATTTTTTTAGAAAATAAAAAAGGGGGAATAATGTCCCCAGTCCCCACATGACTCATCAAATAATACACTCCTCATTTAAAAATTTTATAATGTGAATGCCAGTGAGCTTCAGATAGATTCTGGCATGATGGAACTTGAGCAACCATTGCTCAGGTCAAATGGAGACATCCATACACTAGACAGTGGAGAAGACCCTAATTTGGGGTCGAGGGCATGTTTGTGTTTTCTTGCAGGAAAAGAATAAAGCTTCGGCAACTGTCAGACCATTTAGTGAGATGCATGGAGCAGAGAAAAACTGGACCTGAGACCATGGGAGCCTACCTAAGCCAGTTTGAGTGAGATCTCCTAAATCAGTGTTCCTGATTCTTGATGTCATCGAATCTAGAGCCCAAGAAAGAAAGAAAACAGTCGGTTTGAGATTTCCAGTTTCTCAACAGACCTGCTGCATTAACCTTCCGGACCCGTGAGTTTTCATCCCGAAGCCAACAGAGAACTGGAAAGACTAACTGTCTGCCCTTGACACACCTTGAAACAACAGAATTCATTTTGCCAGTTTTCCCTTTAGGGGAAAAAAGGACCCATTTAAAGTATTTGGACATTGGTATGGACTATGAGTGGCAAAAGCCTCTTTTAAGTATTTGAACAGGACATGGTCACTTGATGGTTCCTGTTTCTGGAATCACGACTAGGCCAGTGTATTTTTCTGGAGAAATGCAACTTGTCCTAATGTGACAATTATTGTTCATATTTTTTATAATGCTACATGTGTAACATCAATGATTGTACCTAATGCATCTGTGCAAGTGCACTTTCTAAATGCTTTCCTGAGCAGATCTTGAAACGATTGGAAACTTTATCAAATTGTAAATGTAAATCACATGCGGGTTACCCTTGTAAGAGACGAAGGCTGGTAGAATGTTATGGCCCAGATCTGGTGATGGGTATGGTAATGGAGAGGCGCTATGTCAATGGGGGTCCTGGAAATGGTGGCAGTGGCGGTAGGCATTCTGGCTTTATGCCGAGCTCAAACGTGCCTTGTTCCAGAGACAAGAGATCCGTAACCAAGTATTAGCTTAGCCCATGGCAATCCCGATAGCCATGAAGGTTGGTTACAGATGATTTAAGTTTGGGGTATCTCCGATGACGGGCAACCTGTGGGGAAGACCCCTCCCACCTAAAACAGGGGTTCAAGGTCCCCCAAAGACTGGAAAGGGAGGGTGACCCTACTTGACCTAAGCCAGGAGTGCCTCATTTGAAAATAAAAAGGGGTGAATTGTGGGAACACCAGACCTTGAGCAGAGACCCACTTCCCCTTCTGCCTGGGAGTAGGCAGCTGTAAGACAATGTTTAGTAAAAACATGTTTACTAAAAACGATACAATAAGTTCCTGGCCACTTCCCCTTCTGCCTGGGAGTAGGCAGCTGTAAGGCAATGTTTAGTAAAAACATGTTTACTAAAAATGATACAATAAGTTCCTGGGAAAGGCCTTCCCACAGAAACCGCCCTGACCTCGACCTTGTCCAGAGACTAACCGCACCTTCAAAAACCTACACACATCCACCTCTGGGTCAGAGCAGAACCAGCCAGGGTAGAGGAGAGAGCAGAAGCTTCTCTGGTGGGAGCTTTTCTTAGGAAGTTTTTCTTGAACCTTTTTGGAGCCTGTTTAAAGTTCTCTTTATATCATTGAACGAGTCTCTGTCTTTTCAATACCCGACACCCTCCGCACGTTCTCGGACACAGGCCGCACAGCAGACGTGACAGTTCTTCATCCCTTGACTCATACAAGTGATATTCTGATCACCTATCACGTGTAGAAACTCTCTGTACTGTGTTTTTGTCAGTATTGTGCTTGTAGAAAGCAACCTTAAAGGACAACATAATTTTCCCTTGATCTTAATGTATTATATAAGGTATGTTCTTCAGTACTTATGCTGTCAACTGAAATGAAAACTATCCACCATTCTTCTAAACTTTACGGGATAACTACTTGCGCACTTCCTGACAAAGTGAGATGGTAGGCACACATACTAATATCTTTGCGATATATTAGTATTTTGTCTTACTATACTTATCAGAGAATTATCTCCCATATAGTTTTCATTATGAACCTATTTTTCTGCTCCTCACTGTTCAAAGCTTTCAGGATCTCATTCTCTTTGTACTGTTATAGTGACTGCAAAAATGTGCTCTCAAGGTCTAGCACCCACTCTTGATGTTTATCAGTGTGTTTTCTCCCTCAAAAGAATCATATAATCTAGAATACTTATAGAACAACCACTAAGAAAATTTAGGGAAGGTAAACACATCATGTCTTCCTGAGTAAAGTTCTTATTGCTGTATTATAACACGATAAACAAATGCAACTTGGGAAGAACATGGTTTATTTCATCTTGCAACTCCACATCTCAGCCTATCAACAACAATATTTAGGACTGGAACCCTGGTAAGACAAAAAGTTGGAGGAATGCTATTTATCACCTTCATGGATTGTTCACCCTGGTTTCTATTCATAGCACCCAGGCACTAGCCCATTGGGGGCACTAGTCCCACACTTACCATTCACAGGAGTATATGGTTTATACTGTGCAACTTTGAGGCCCTTCAGGGCACTTTGTAATGTGCAAATAATCTGTGAATCATTCAAAGCTTAATTTCCCAGATTTTGCCTTCATCTTGTCTACTACTTTCAATTGTCCCCACACATCTTATTTTGTATTTTTCAAGGACTTCTGTTTTAAATTTAGCATTTCAATATATAAATTTAATTTTCCATATGCTTCACATTTTGTAATATTAACTAATGAAATTAGGCATTATGTCATGCATTTGAATGTTGTGTGCATTAATAAAATGATCTAGTCTACATTTTTCTTCTTATTTTTAAGTCATCTAGATAATTATCAGTTTCCCTTATTTACTTTTTCTGGAATAATGAAATATTTTGACGCACTTTCTTAACAGGTGATTTAATTATATTTATTTATATGTTTTTTGATTTTTCTCATTTTATGGAAAATAAAGTTTTTCTCTTATATCATGATTTGGTTATGGTTTCCCCTCACTCAATTCCTCACATTTGGTTCTTACATTCCCCCCCTATCTGAATTAACTCCTTTACTATTTCTCATTAGAAACAAACAGGCTTCTAAAGGATAATAATATAAGCATATACAAAGAATCTGTAAAGTAAAAAGAAAGAAAACTTAATTAAATTAAAGTTAATTTAAAATAATAAAAACAAGAAAAATTGAAAAGCCCGGATACAAAATTATGAGACAAGGAACAACCAAAGATCCCCATGAGTTGAGTTTCTTTTGACCATCTATTTCTGGAAATGAAACTTACTTTTTTTTCTTTTTTCCCTTTTTTATTATTATTTTAATTTTAAATGGCTTGTTTCACATGTCGATCCCAGTTCCCTCTCCCTTTCCACCTCCCGCACCCCCCCCAACATCCCCCCAGCCTCCCACCCTACCGCCGCTTCCTTCCACATAGGGGATATCTAGAGTCTGTCATTTCACTCAGGGCAGGGTCCAGGCACTCCCCCTAAGAGTCCAGGCTGAGAGAGCAACCCTCTTTGTGTTATGGACACACGATATCTGTTTGTATTTCAGGGATAAACACTGAACCACTGCTCAGGGCCCCATAGGTTGCCCAGGCCTCCTCACTGACTGTCACATTCAGGGGGTCTGGATCAGTCCCATGCTGGCCTCCCAGCTGTCGGCCTGGGGTCCAAGAGCTCTCTCCTGGCTCTCTCCTGTTCAGATCAGCTGTCTCTGCTAGTTTTGCCAGCCCATTCTTTGCCAATTTGCTCATAGCTCTCCTCTCTCTGTCACTGGGTTCCTTGGGTTCAGTTCAGTGATTAACTATGGGTCTTTGCCTCTGCTTCCCTCAGTCACTAGATGAAGACTCCAGGATGGTCATAGAAATGAAGTTCATTATCAGGAATGTGCATTCGAGGTGGTCTCTATACTATTGTTTAGTTTGCCAGTTGGTGTCATCCCTTGAGATCACAAGAGGTCACACTGGTGCCAGATCTTTCTTCTAACCTATGATTCCCTTTCCCCCTATTCTACTACCCACTCAACCTTCCTGTTCCCCCATGACCTATTCTCTCTTCCTCTTCTCCCCCTTTATTCTTCCTAGCTCCCACTCCTCGCCACCCCTCGCCGTGTTCCCAATCTGTTCAGAAGATCTTGCCTCATTCCTCTTCTCTGGGGTACCAGGCATATCTCTTAGGTTCTTTCCTGTTTCCCAGACTCTCTGTCAGTGAAAGTGCAGACTGGCACTATCCCGATCCATGTCTAAAATCCATATATGAGAGAGTACATACCATGTTTGTCTTTTTGTGACTGAGTTACCTCACTCAGGAATGTTTCTTCCAGTGCCATCAATTTACCTGTGAATTACAAGATTCCATTCTTTTTTCTGCTGAGTAATACCCTATTGTGTAAATGTAACACATTTTCTCTATCCTCTCTTCAGTTGAGGAGCATCTAGGTTGCTTCCAGTTTCTGGCTATTACAAATAATTCTGCTATGAACATAGTGGAGCAGATGCCCTTGTTGTATGAATTTGTCTCTTTTGGATATATACCTAAGAGTGGAATTGCTGGGTCTTGTGATAGATTGATTCCCATTTTCCTGAGGAATCTCCATACTGATTTCAAAAGTGGCTGTGTGAGTTGGCATTCCCACCAGCAGTGGAGTAGTATTCCTTCTCTCCACATCCTCTCCAGTATAAATTATCTTTGGTGTTTTTGATTTTAACCAGTCTGAAAGGAGTAAGATGGTATCTAAAATTTGTTTTGATTTTCATTTTCCTAATGGCTGAGGATATTGAGCACTTTCTTAAGTGTCTCTTGGCCATTTTAGCCTCCTCTATTGAGAATTCTCTATTTAGTTCTGTACCCCACCTTTTAATTGGAATCTTTGGTGTTTTGGAGACTTGCTTCTTGAGTTCTTTGTAAATTTTGGAGATTAGCCCTCTGTCAGATGTGGGGTTAGTGAATATCTTTTTCCATTCTGTGGACTGCCTTTTTGTCTTGTTTACTGTGTCCTTTGCCTTACAGAAGCTTCTTAGCTTCAGGAGATCCCATTTATTAATTGTCGACCTCAGTGTCTGTGCCACTGGTGTTATGTACAGGGAAGTGGTCTCCTGTACCAACTTGTTGGAGATTATCTCCACTTTCTCTTCTAAGAGTTTCAGCATGGTTGGATTTATGTTGAAATATTTGATCCATTTGGACTTAAGTTTTGTATAAGGTGATAGACATGCAGTCTTCTGCATACCAACACCCAGTTATGCCAGCACCACTTGTTGAAGACGCTTTCTTTTTTCCATTGTATAGTTTTAGCTTCTTTGTCAAAAATCAAATGTTCATAGGTGTGTGTGTTAAAAACAGAGTTTTCAATTTGATGCAATCCCTATCAAAATTCCAGCACAATTCTTCACATACCTTGAAAGAACAATAATCAACCTTAGATGGTAAAACAAAAGGCCCAGGATTGTCAAAACAACCTTGTACAATAAAGGAATTTCAGGAGGCATCAACATACCTGACTTCAAGCTCTATTATAGAGATATAGTCCTGAAAACAGTTTGGTATTGGCACAAAAGTAGGCAGGTAGACCAATAGGACCGAATTGAAACTTACCTTTAAGAGCAGTTTTATTTTCCTCAATGATATTCCCTTATAGAAAAACATAAATTTTAATTTTCAATTGGTTATACATTGTAGTCAGCTCTTATTATAGAGATGGCAGTATGTGTCTGTTTTCCCTTTTGTCTTTAGGACCTAATCTTATACAGACATGTGCAGGCCCTGTGCATGTTGCCTCAATCTCTGTGTCTTCATATGTGTTGTGGTAGTTTGAAAGAAAATGACCACCAAAGGGAGTGAGTGGCACTTTTAGGAAGTGTGACCCTGTTGGAGAAACTGTCACTGTGGGATAGGCTTTGGGGTTTCTTTTCCCAAGTGTGACAGCCAATTGACTTCCTCTTGCCTCTAAGTCAAGATGTAGGACTCTTAGCTCCATTGCTCCATCATACCATCTGCCTGCACTGGCGGCCATGCTCACCAGCGTGATGATAATTGACAGATCCTGTGGAACCGTAAGCAAGCCATCCACATTAAATATTTTCTTTATAAGAGTTCCCATTGTCATGGTGTCTTTTCATAGTAATAAAAATCCAAAGGAAGATGTGTGTCGGTCACACTGTGTTGAGAAGGCCTTGTTTCCTTGGTGTCCTCCATTATTTCTGGTCTCTCTCTGCTTTCCCAATGTTCCCTGAGTACTAAAGGAAAGGATTTGATGGAGGCTTCCTGGTTAGGCCTAAGTACCCACAGGTGTCTCACGCTTTTGTTTGACTTTGAGTCTGCTGCAGGAGGAAGTTCCTATGAAGATGGCTGATGAACAAGGCACTGACCTATGAGTATAGCAGAAAATCATTAACAATAATTTCATTGCTATGAAATTTTAGTAAAATTTCAGTATTTTGTTTTTTCCCTGGGTCCCCTGTTTTTTCTGTTCTCAGGCACCTGTTCACTCAAGCAGTGACAAGTACAGTTTACATTTCCAACTGGTTGGTTATACCCACATTCTTTGTACCACCATTGTGCTAACATATTTTGCAAGCAGGACCCCATTGGAGAACAAAGGTTTTGTACCTGAGATGGCATTTATATTTCTCCTTTTTATAATGCAGAATACTTTTCTGTGCTTCATAAATTTTCATTAAAGGCTTAAAGTTAAGGTAAGCATCAACTTAACTTTTCCATGTTCAGTGTGCTGCACAGACATTATGTTCAGCAATAGGACTTGATACCATTTTGAGGTGTATATGCAGCCACCTAGGTTGTTTGGGAGTTCCCAGGGAGCCCCATTGTACAGTAGCTTAATAACACAATCCTGGTAGAGGAAGTTTCATTTGGTAGAAAGAGATGTCTATTTGGGGCTCAGTTTACCCTATTACTAGATAATGTTTTAAGAAGTTTTTTACTGTATTGGGTTTCCATATTACCCACCAAACAGCCTTCATTTTTTATATTTACTAGTTGTATTTCCTACCCTGTCCCCCTCTTTACCACCCCACCTCACTTGGCACTGTGATATGAAGCTACAGATTGTCCTATCAAGATCTAGAAAGAATTATGTTGGAATTTTGATGGAGTTATGGTTAGGGTTTCAAATCGGCACATTACTTTTGGTAGGATTGCCATTAGTACTATACCAGTTCCACTGAACATTGAACATGGATGATCTTTCCATCTTCTGATATCATCTTTAGTTTCTTTCTTGAACGTGTTAAAGTTTTTTTTATCACACATGCCTTTCACTTGCTCTGTTTAAGTTACGTCAAGATATCTTATATCATGGAAACTGTGGTGAAAGCAATTGTTGCCCTGATTTCATTCTTAGTCTGTTTGTCATTTACATATATGAAGGATACGGATATTTTTGAGTTACGTTTGCAAGGAACCACATTGCTGAAAATGTTTACCAGCTAGGGGATTCCTTGTAGAATTTTTTCTTGTCAGTTTTGAATCATCTCAAATCATCTATAATAAAATACTTTTTTTTCTTTCAAATTTGTAACCTTTTGATTTTATTCAGTTATTTTGCTGCTGTAGCAACAATTACAATTACTATATTCAATAGAAATGGAGAGAATGCCCGACCTTAACTTGTCCCTGATTTTAGTGGAAATAACTTGAGTTTTTCTACATTGAAGTTGATGTTGGCTGTGGGTTTGCATTAAAATGTCTTCATTAAGTTGAAGTGGGTTGTTGAATCCCTAGTCTCTCTAGAACTTTTATCATGAAGCATTTTGGATTTTGGTGAAGGCTTTTTCTGCATCTATTGTGATGATCTTGGAGTCTTTGACTTCATTTTGTTTAGATGGTGGATTATACTTGTTAATTCACTTATACTGACCCCATTCCTGCATCTCTGGATGAAGCCTACTTGATCTGGTGGATGTTCCATTCCTTTAACGTATCTTTGGATTCAGATTGCAAGTATTTTATTGACAATGTTTGTATATAGATTCTTTAAGGAAACTGATCTGTAATTTTCTATTTTGTTTGGTCTTTATGTGGTTTGGATATTGGTGCCCACATAAAACAAATTGGACAATGTTCTTCTGTTGCTATATTTTGTAAAGAATTGAGGAGTATTACCACTATCTCTTTTTTGAAAATCTAATGAAATTTTGTGCTAACAGTCCTTGAGTTTTTTGGAGAGGGGTTTAAGTACATCCTCATGATTAACTGATTTCCTGAAAGCCCCCAATTTTTTTGGACTGTATTTGTAGATAGTTACTATATAAATCTTTTTCATAGAATTTCTTATTTCCTCAATCTGTGGTGATTGAGATTTAGCTGTGTGTGGTTGTCTAGACTGTCATCTTTTGTCTATTAAAGTGTAGAACATCTTTGTAGTCCCTTCTGAATGTTTTATCCTTCATTGAGATGCCCCGTATTTTTCTAGTAGGTTTGCCTTATATGGCACTTGTCATTTTTCTCTTGCAGTTTATAAATGTCTTTCTTTGTTCCATATATTTACTACTTTATATGTGTCACAGGGAAGCTATCTGCAAGTCCAGTCTATTTGGTTGTCTGTCTGCTTCTTGTATCTTCATCGGCATCTTTCTTTAGCTTAGGGAGATTTCCTTATATGATTTTGCTGAAAATATTTTCTAGGTCATTAAGTTTGGTTCCTTTTTCTTTCTCTATTCCTATTACTCAAAGATTTGGTCTTTTTGTAGCGTCCCAGATTTCTGATTCTCTCTTATCTCTTGTATTCTGTTGGCAAGGCTTGCCTCTAAGGCTGCTGTTCAAATTCCTAAATGTTTCATTTCCAGATTTCTCTCAGTTTGTGTTTCACTTGTTAATTCTATTTTCACTTTAAGGTCTTGACCTGCTTTACCGATTTTCTCTCACGGCTTTTCTAGGTTTCCATAGAGGACATATTCATTATTGAAACTGCATGTGCTACCACTGTAATGATTACTACGCTAGATGTGTTACAGATTTTAAATGGTCTTTTAGTTCAGATGTCCCCATATCTGTTCCAGTCCAGAAACTACAGGTGGTATTCATATTCCCCTTGTAATTTTTAGCTGTTATTTGTGAGAGCACCAGTGTGCTAGAAACTCATTTCTCAGTGTCATAGCTGAATGAAGCAGATGTTCAATTATTGGGACAAAGATTTAGATTTTATCATATAAAGGAGTACTCCCTGATATGATGTCAGGAAAATGATGATGAATAATAATAAACTTCAAATACAGCAAAATGGCCTATTGAAACTTCATTTTGTTAATGTAAAATGAAGTGAATTATATGACTTTTAATCAAATTCTCTTTAAAATTTTTTGAGATTAACATACAGTTGTAAGAATTGCAAAAAGAAAAAGACATCATACCCTATATCCCATTTCAGCCAACATTAATGATTTCCTCAAATAGAGCATCACTACTAAAAAGGAGATCTATTTGTTCTACCAAACGTATTTGTTTTCTCTTCAACTAAAAGCAATTTCTACATGATTTTAGTCAATTTTATTAGAATACCTATTTCCAATATCTACCTCCACAAAGCTGATGCAGACCAGGGTCTCTCCACTGACTGAGATGCTCATTGTTGCACTCAATGACCATACCTATGTCTCCCAACTTGGATGATCAATATTATCTTCATTATCTTTATCTATTTCTATCATTTTTGTTATAATATATCCCAATGGTTCTGTGATATTGTGGAATAATGTGTGATTTTTAGTTGGGAGCTTTACTCCAATTTTTTATTCACCCATAGTACTGAGTGTACTGTAATTTATTACCTTTTCCCCTAGAAGACAATGTTATATGTAGGTTACATACTGTTTAACTTTTTGCCCTTGCATGGAAGTTTTAGCATTTTTTAGAGTTAGTGTGTTATAAATAAAGCCTCTATGAACATTCAAATACAGGAGTATTTAGATTCATGTGTTCACTACACCCTTACCAGCTTGCACCACTGATTTGCATGCTCGTGGATCCATTATGTGCTTAGTACTATTTCATTGTTTATCTTTCTCCTTGCTGATTCTGAATGATTTCAAATTGTTTTTCATGTAGTTATTTGGCATCTTTGAATACTCCTAGCGGAAATACTGAACTTTGCTTTCTGTTTGTTTTCAATGGGGCTTTTCCTTAGTAATGTTGACAGTCATTCTGTAAATGATAGAAGTTTATGGAAAATTAAAATTGGAATAAGCATAGAGGATCACAGTCTTACTTAAGTCTCATTCAAATCTTTCATTTTTTTCTTTTTTCATTTATTTTTCAGTTTAAATTTAGACTAGAACCAAGGTTGCTTCACAAGTCAGTTCCAGGTCCCTCTCCCTTTCCCTCTCCTCCTCCCGTGCCCTCCCCTCAGCCCCCCCAATATCCCCTCATTTCCCCAGGGAGGGTGAGGCCCTCCATGGGGGTGCCCATAGTCTGTCATTTCATCTAGGGAAGGGCCTAGACCCTCCTCCAAGAGTTCAGGGTGAGAGTGCATCTCACATTGTTGGATGGGAGTCCAAAGTGCGTGTGTATACTCGGGATGAGTATTGATTTACTGCCCAAGTCTCAATAGATTACCTAGGCCTCCTCACACTCACACTCAGGGGGTCTTGATCAGTCCCATGCTGGATTCCCAGGCTGATGCCTGGGATTCAAGAGTTAACGTTTGTTAAGTCAGCTGTTTCTGGGGGTTAAACCAGCCCAGTCTTAATCCCTTTGGTCATCAGTCCTCCCTCTCTGTTACTGGCTTTCTTGAGTTCAGCTCAGTACTTAACCGAGGGAGTCTGCCTCTTCTTCCATCAGCCACTGAATGAAGTTTCTGTTTCCCAGACTCTCTGGCCATGGGATTGTTGGCTGGCACCCCAGATCTATGTCTAAAATCCATATATGAGAGAGTACATGCCATGTTTCTCTTTTTTTGACTGGGTTACCTCACTCAGGATGGTTTCTTCTAGTGTCATCCATTTGCCTGCAAATCTCAGGATTCCATTGTTTTTTTGTTTTTTTTTTTGCTGAATAGTACTCCATTGGGTAAATATATCACATTTTCTTTTAAAAAATTTGAAACATTATAGCTCCCCTTGATCCCATCTTTTGCTAGCACAACCATATTTTGAAAATATTTTTTCCAGGCCATCTTTATATTCTCTTAAAATTATTATACCCACCAACTAGACGCTCTTGTGGGATAATTTTTTGTATGCTGTGAAGACATATTCTTGTAAAGTTCCTTTATGATTGGTTTAATAAAGAGCTAAATGGACAATAGATAGGCAGGACAGAATAGTCATCACTTCCTGTGAGACAGAAAGATGAACTTGGGATAAATCAAGCCACAGGAGGGAGATTCCAGCAAGACACCAACTAAGTTGGACATGAAGTATGGAGGAGAAGTAATGAATCACATGGCAGAATGCAGATTAATATGAATGGGTTAATATATGTTATAAGATCTACTGGGACAAGCTTAAGTTAGGCCAAGCTTTCATAATTGATAAGAAGTCTCTGTGTCATTATCTGGGGGCTTGCTCTCCAAAGAAAATCCAAATACATGATAGCATTTATTTTTCTGTCTCTTGGACTTTATCAAATATTACATCTTAGTAATTTCTGTTTTCTTTTAGTTTTATGTTAATCTTCATACTTTTGGTCCACTTATTGCATTAATTTTAATAAAAACATTAGTTAGACCTTACTGTCATTCCATTTCTCTGGTGTGTGCTCATTTTTGTTATTTGTTATAATTGCTCTTATTCCCCAAAATAACTGACACATATTTACCATTATATCTTAGGATCTGCGTTCTGTTTAATTATCATATGTCTTTATAACAATGCCCATACTGTATTTTATTGACTACTATCAATAGATGATAAGCTTGAGTCTTGAACAGAATTTCCTTTCCTTCCTTTTTATACTGAAAGATTATTTTAAAACTTTGGAAACTGTTGTGGAATATTCTGTTGCATTGTGTGAAGATATTTCACTGATTGTTTTAATAAAATGCTAAACAGTCAATAGCAAAGCAGGATTTTTGGAGCAGAAAGAACACTGAAAATAAGCTAGAGTTGCCAGCCAGACACAGGAAGCAGGATGTTCAGGAGGAGAGGCAAAAGCCACAAGTCATGTGGCAACATTTAGATTGATATAAGTGGGTTAATTTATGTTATTAAAGCTAGTTAGAAACAAGCCTAAGCTATCAGATGAGCTTAGATAATTAATAATAAGTGTCTGTGTCATTACTGGGAAGCTGACAGTCCAACAAAAATGTCCTCCAATGGTAATATATGCCTTTGACTTAAAATTGAGCTAGCTTATAACTGCCTAATTTGTTGTAAGCTTTTGGTAAGAATTGTATTAAACCTGAAAGTAAGACTGTAAATTAACCTTTTCTTTTAGTACATGAAAAATGTATCTTCATTTATTTCAGTCCTCTTTCAGTTTAATAATAGTACACATAGCCTAAGTTATTTGCTAAAAATTTACATACCTTAATTTTTATGAACACTTTTAAGCAGTATTGTACTGCCTTTTAATATTTGTGTTGTGTGTGTATGTGTGTGTGTGTGTGTAGTAAAAAGATAACTTCAGAGGTTCAGTTATCTCCTTCTAACTTATGGAATCTGGGCATGGAACTCAGATGATCAGCCTTGGCAACTGGTGCCTTTGTCCCCTGACATATGACTTTGGCCCTGTGTTGGTGATGCTTATCAGTGTCTTCTTATGTGCTGCATTCCTGCCATAGCTTAGGTTTAAGTCTTGAGTTGGTGCAAAGAAATGAATTGTCTGACCTCCAGATGAGTTTCACACAAGTGTCCTGCCCAGAATAGCTCCATCTGTCTTTATTAATAACTCTAAACTACCATGTTTTTCAATACTATCAAACAAGTTTGTCCCATCCTCCATTGTTAACCTCCAGCCAAAAAAAAAGTGTCAAAAGCACTTTTTTCACAACTTTTACAACAAAACATCTTTAAATCAAAGCATTTATCATTTTGCTAGCTTGATCAAATATCGGCCAAAGAAGATACTTTCTGTACAAAACTAAAAGCTGATTGACATAGGCACACATATTTTCAAGAACAACAATCTCATTGAAAACATATTTGAAGAAATGGGGGTGATCTGCCTCTGTTCCTGTCAGCACTGAATCTCAGAACATATCCTGGGATCTGAAATGACAGCTGGCATCCCTAGACAAGAAAACAGAGAATTATCATCTCCCAAAGAATTTTGGGGAAAGATATTCAAGGAAAAATGGGATTACCAGGAGTGATCACATCTTTCCCACAAAATGATATTACCAAGAGAATCGGAAGTATGAGAGAAAAGAAAGTGTGCAGGCTGAGGGCCCTAGCAGTAGTCTGCACTGTCCTGAAGGCCATTTGTCTGTGCAAAGCCCTCTATCGGCTTTTGTCTCATCAGAAGACATATTGGATAAGCACTCATATACTGGTCAGAAACTAGGCCACAGGCTCTCAACACATATATTAAACATTGGCCGTTAAAAAAATAATGATGGCTTTCAGTATATTATGAGTATGCTATAGAGATTACAAAATGACACTAGAGTTTCAAGTTATGTAAGTCAACAAATGATAATACAGGCAATGTTATACAAACCAAATATCAAAGTCAACTTCCACAATATTTTGATATGTAATTTGGTACATGCTATAATACAATTTCGTACAATTTGTATTTGATTCTGAGAACATTTTATGATGATAAAAATCACCAGTAAAACCTGACCATGGAGGTAAGGAATCATAAGATCTGCTTTAAACAAATTTTAACATGAGTGCCATAAGTAGGTCTGTGTTTGGAAAAAGAGTAAATAAGTTGCCTTACTTATGTGGCTACCTGACTTATTTAGAAGAATTACTCCACCCCTACATCACTACTGGGAACCTGTGTCTTTATTAGGCAGGTATATAGTCATTAAGCATCTGCACTATGCTGAAGTAGGTACCTTGGGCCATCTGACCCTAATTTGTTGAAGTTGATAATTTTCCTGAAAAGTTTCTTTTTTATCTGCACTCAGAATGAAAAGTTTTTTTAATGAGGCAGTCCTGTTCTTTCTTCCTTCCTCACTCATTGTATTACTCCCAGTATTTAATGCATAAAACCACAGATGCAGTGATATGCAAACATCTAGATAATTTGCAAGGAAAAAATATTTATACATGTATATATGCTATTGGCCTTCTGTCTCAGATTATCAGGTATCAGCAATAAATAATTTTCATAGTAATAGTTGTAGTAATCTGTGTAAGTTTTTAAATACATAGCTGGATTTAATTCTGGAGTTAGATTATCCAATCTAAACAATATTCGTTTGTGAAAACGTACTAGCACAATTGTTAAACTTTACCGCTCTTTGTTGAACTGTGATTTCTTGCATAACTAGCTGGTGAGTTAATTAATGAGTGTTAGCTGTACCATACAACAGATATTTAATTACAGCTTGTTAATTTATATTTCCTTCCAGATATATGTGCCCTTACATAAACACTTAAAGACATCTTTTTAATTGCCCTATTTTTTTCAGCTAAAATGGTTTGGGTTTTCCAATAATGTAAGGTTGCACCCTAAACTGTGCTCCCCAGTGATGACCATCTCTAAGAAACCAGTGAACCTCAGAATTGATTTTTATTAACTGGGTCTCCAAAGAAGTGCCGTATATCAAAGCCTTCAGGCTTGAGACACAACACACTGCAGGGTTCTTTCTCTTGGTAAATGAAGCATGCTTTTTAGAACACTGTGCACATTCATGAATAGGAGTCTAGGGGAAAATAACATGTTGATTGTTTTAATATTTAGTCTGAAAAGAAGTGAGTCAGATTCTGAACTTAAGTAAATAGAACCATATTCCAGATATTTAAGAAGAGGGTAGAGTGGATTTTATGTGATGAAATGTCAAACAATGTAATTGACATTGATAGGGTCAGATGATTCAGATGATCTCATTTAATTGAATAGCTCATTGGCCAAAGGCTACCTTTTTAAACTTGTTTTCCTGGTATAATTAGCACCAAGCAATTGAAAACTTTGGAGAGATAGCTAAAGATAAGGAAGTTTATATATTAGAGTAGACATTCATTTTCATTTTCCCTAAAACCATTTCTGGCAGTAATGTATGCAAATATGCTATAAGGTTTCATTTGTCTCTACAACATGGACTAGAAAAGCAAATGGAGATTCTTATTTAAAACACTCCAGTGCTTCTGCGTGCAATTACTAATAGCTTTGTTGTTCTAATATAATTCTCTGGGTGCTCCCCTTTCCCTTTGTAATCTACCTTTCATTAATTGAAACACATAGTTTTATGATTTGAATTCAGGGGTATATGAGGTGTGAAAATAGATTCACATGTATTTGCTAATGAGTCTGCTTTCATAGCATACACATCAGGCCTTATGTGTGTCATCTCTGTTTATGCCGAAGAGTTACTTCAGCAGATTTATGCAAAATTCATTCAGTCTGTTATTCTTCATTTCATCATACTTCTAGATTTTTGTTTTAGAATAGGCTTTGGTGTTTGGGCACAAGGTTTAAAAATATGCATACAGCATGTTTTTTAAAAGTTAATGCAGGTTTATCTTTCTTAAGTAGTTGGGCAGTAATCACAACAAGGATTAGCATATAGGGTGGATAAATTAGTGAGTATTGGACATTGCTTTCCTAACTTACTGGAATCCTCTCTCTCACAACAAGGGAGAATAGATTTGACAACAAATGTTATACCTACTAGAATTCCAGTGGTTCCTAGGGATGCCAACAGTAACTCATGTTTCAGCAATTCCACAAGATGCTCTCTGTTTTCTGGTTGCAGTTCTGCTGTTTTATTCCACGCAGTGATCACAGCAGGTAGACCAAGCATGGCTTAATACTGCTCTTCTACACTGTGACAACAGGAAGCAGCTCAGTGTTTATGTGATTCTCAAGCATTTTATATAGAATGCAAGCATCACTGATCAATGTTACTACATCTTTCAATTTTCATTTTCTTTGTTGGGTAAGATGTCACAAGTATTCTTTAGTATTGTCAGTATTGTGATGTTCTCTACTAACTTAGCTTTATCCTTGCTTTCCCAGTTATCTTTAAGTAAGGACACTAGCCCTATATTCTTTTATTATTATTATTATTATTATTATTATTATTTTCATTTTAAATAGCTTGTTTTACATGTCAATCCCAGTTCCCTCTCCCTCCCGTCCTATTATCCCCCCCAGCCTCCCACCCTATCGTCATTTCCTTCCACATACAGGATATCTAGAGTTTGTCATTTCACTCAGGGCAGGGTCCAGGCACTCCCCTAAGAGTCCAGGCTGAGAGAGCATCTGTCTTTGTGTTATGGACACACGATGTCTGTTTGTATGCAGATGCCATTGTTGCATGAATTTTCCTCTTTTGGAATTATGCCTAAGAGTGGAATTGCTGGGTCTTGTGGTAGATTGATTCCCATTTTCTGAGGAATCTCCATACTGATTTCCAAAGAGGCTGTACGAGTCGGCACTCCCACCAGCAGTGGAGGAGTGTTCCCCTATCTCCACGTCCTCTCCAGCATAAATTGTCTTAAGTGTTTTTGATTTTAGCCATTCTGACAGGAGTAAGATGGTATCTCAAAGTTGTTTTGATTTGCATTTCCCTGATGGCTAAGGATGTTGAGCACTTTCTTAAGTGTCTCTTGGCCATTTTAGCCTCCTCTATTGAGAATTCTCTATTTAGTTCTGTACCCCACCTTTTAATTGGATCCTTTGGTGTTTTGGAGACTTGCTTCTTGAGTTCTTTGTAAATTTTGGAGATTAGCCCTCTGTCAGATGTGGGGTTAGTAAATATCTTTTTCCATTCTGTGGACTGCCTTTTTGTCTTATTGACTGTGTCCTTTGCCTTACAGAAGCTTTTTAGTTTCATGAGGTCCCATTTGTTAATTGTTGATCTCAGACTCTGTGCCACTGGAGTTATATTCAGGAAGTAGTCTCCTGTACCAACTCATTGAAGAGTATCTCCCACTTTCTCTTCTAAGAGTTTCAGTGTGGTTGGATTCATGTTGAGATCTTTGATCCATTTGGACTTAAGTTTTGTACAAGGTGATAAACATGGATCTATCTGAAGTCTTCTGCATACCAATACCCAGTTATGCCAGCACAATTTGTTGAAGATTCTTTCTTTTTTCCATAGCATAGTTTGTCAAAAATCAAGTGTTCATAGGTGTGTGGGTTAAAAGCAGGGCTTTCAATTCAGTTCCATTGGTCTACCTGCCTGTTTTTGTGCCAATACCAACCAAGCTGTTTTCAGGACTATAGCTCTATAATAGAGCTTGAAATCAGGTATGGTGATGCCTCCTGAAGTTCCTTTATTGTATAGGGTTGTTTTGGCTATCCTGGACCTTTTGTTTTTCCATATAAAGTTGATTATTGTTCTTTCAAGATCTGTGAAGAATTGTGCCGGAATTTTGATAGGGATTGCATTGAATCTGTAGACTGATTTTGGCAAGATTGCCATTTTTATTATGTTGATCCTACCAATCCAAGAGCATGGGAGATCTTTTCATTTTCTGGTATACTCTTTGATTTCTTTCTTTAAAGACTCAAAGTTCTTGATATACAGGTCTATCACTCCCTTGGTTAACATTATCCCCAGATATTTGATGATGTTTATGGCTATTGTAAAGGGCGATGTTTTCTGATTTCTTTCTCAGCCACTTCTATATTCTTTTAGAAATAGAGATTCCAAAGCTTTCATAACTTACAGCTACAAAATTCCCTTTTAAGTTCATGTTAAGTATTTGTTAACTACCTATGAAACAGTATGTCATTACAATATCTTCTTTGAAAAATTCATCTCATTATCTTGAAAGTAATAAAATCATTAGTATATATGAGGATTTAATATCATAGACCCAGTTCCTATCATCTTTCAGGAGGTAGAGCAGACAGCTGTGTATAGCTGAGTGCACAGAATTAATGAACTAAAAGTACCCACTGCTCTTACTAGCAACAATTACAATGGAGGGCTACACATGGAATTCCATGATTTTACCATTTTTCACCTGAATTCACTGATGGTTACACTAACAGCATGTGAAGGGAAATAAGTTCATTCCGTCTAGCATCTTTCCTAACTTAAATAGAATCAAAGTGCCAGTTATCCCTTCTCAATTTCTTATTCATGCTGCCATGATCAGGTGTTTCTATAAACACCATTATATGTTATCATGTGTTTTACGTGCACTCAGTAAATTCCTTTTAATTTACCTAAAGCTTTTGTTTATAACATCCAACTAAATTGGAGCATCTCCTATCTACCCAAGCAAACTGTTTGAAAAGCAGTTAGAATGAATCCTATTTGATGAAGAAATCTATTCTGCTGTCATTTTGGAAGAATTCCTCCTTATGTTAGTCTTAGCATTAGTTTGTGCCTAGTGTTTTGCAAGTTATTTTTGTATAAATTTAAATGTTATGCTTTATATTAAGATAAACAACAACAACAACAAAACAACCCCTGTGCTGGTTTGAATGAGAAATGACACTAAGTCTCAGGCATTTGAAGACTTGGTTCCAAGTTGGTGTCTGAGAGGGTCTAGGAGATGTGACCTACCTTGGGGATGTATGACATTGGATGTAGGCTTGAGACCTTATGGCCTCTCTTTACTTGTAGCTTGTTGTCTCTGTTTTCTCTCCAATTCTGGTTCAAGATCAGAGTGCTCAGCTTGCAGCTCAACCTGCCATCCCTTTTGCTTGATATCAGGATTCTCCATCATTAAGGTTCTAACTTACCTTGGGAACAATAAGCCTACATAAACTCTTTCTTGCATAACTTGCCTTGGCAATATAATTTTACTACAGCAACAGAAAATTAACTCAAAGAATGTACCTTGGCTTATTTTACTATATTAATTATCATTGTGTTGTTGAGTCTACATTTTTTTCTCATTCCTTGAAAGGTAATATCAAATCCACCAATCAACAAATAAGTGACCAAAGTTACAATTATATGTAAATTTTGTAGTATGTGTGTTTTACCTGGTCCCGCCAGAACAGCTGGTCCCCTGGTCTCCCTGGATCCTCTGGTTTCCTGGTCTTGTTGGTGGGAGAGAAATCCTGGAGTCTGGGGTGTTTGGCTTCCTCCGGGATTGGAAGCTCTGTGCAGTTCCCAGGCGATTCCCCAGGCACTGGAACACAGGCCCCTATGCAGGGCTTGTTGTACCTGGTCCTGCTGGAACAGCTGGTTCCCTGGTCTCCCTGGCTCCTTTTAATATTAATGGTCTTAATTCACTCATGAAAAGACACATGTTAACGGAATGGATTTGAAGACAAAATGCATCGTTCTTCCGCACACAAGAAGCACACCTCAGCCTCAAAGACAAGCGTTATTTCAGAGTTAAGGGTTGGGAAAATATTTTCCAATGAAATGAAGCCAAGAAAGAAGCAGGGGTAGCAAACCTAATATCTAACAAATTGGTCTTTAAAATTAATCAAAAGAGATGAAGGAGGTCATTTCATACTTATCACAAGAGAAATCCACCAAGATGAAGTCTAAATTCTGATCATCTATGCCCCAAGTACTAAGGCAACAACATTCTTAAATTAACATTACTAAAACTCAAATCACACATAAAACTTCACACAATTATAGTGGGAGACTTCGACACCACTCTCACCATTAGAAGGGACCACCAGACAAAAATTTAACAAAGAAACAAAGGAAATAAAAAAAGTTAATGAAACTATTGAACAACTATAGAAGTTTCCATCCAAACACAAAATACTATACCTTCTTCTCAGCACCACATGGAACCTTCTCAAAAATTGACCATATACTTGGAAACAAAGCAAACCTCAAAAAGTACAAAAAAATTGAAATAACTCTTATCAAATCAACATGCGTTAAACTTAGAATTCAGTATCAGGACAATTTGCAGAAAACCTAGAAACTCATTGAAAGTGAATAATGTGCAATTCCTGGTTCAAAGAAGATATTAAAAAATAATTTAAAGAGTTCTCAGTATTCAATGAGAAAGAAGGCACAACATACCCAAACTTATGGAACACTTTGAAAGCAGGGCTGAGAAAAAAGTTCATAGTACTAAGTATCTACATGAAGAAAGTGGAGAATAATCACACTAGGTAATTAACAGCACAATTGAAAGTTTTAGAACATAAGGAAGCAAACTCACCCTGGAGAAGTAGATGCCAGGAAATAATCAAATTTTAGAGCTGGAATCAATAAAGTAGAAACTAGGAAAATAATACAAAGAATCAGTGAAACAAAGAATTGGTCTTGTGAAAAAATCAGCAAGATAGACAAACCTTTATGCAACCTAACAAAAATGAAGAGAGAGTACATACAAACTGACCAATCAGAATTGAAAAGGGAACATAACAAGAAACACTGGGGAACTCCAGAGAAATATCAGGTCATTCTTTGAAAATATGTACTTCAAAAAAATTGGAAAGTTTAAAGTAAATGTGTCCTGGTCTGGGTGGGACGGAATGTGGAGCGGAGACCTGTGAGGAATGAAAATAGTGGGGCAGGAGGCTGGAGAGAAAAGATCACAAGACAGGATTCTGATCATGTGGCAATTTTAGTTTTTGCTGGTCTAGCTATATAGTTGATGAAGCAGGTTTGAAAGAGATAGGTTTTGTGGGTAGTTGGCATGTAGCTGAAAGGAAGGCAGGATGTTTGAAGACAACAGTAGTAGGATGTCTGGCCAGGTACAAAAGGTGCAAGAAAGGTTGCCCTGGTGACTGTGCCTTGTGGCTAGCCTAAAGGTTATATTTAGCCTCTGGGGCTGAGCATGATAGAGAGGATTGTTTCTTGTAAAGGGCAACTATAAGGTTTCTAGGAACTGGCTGTATAACTGTTCTAATTAGCTTAGTCCTGTGGCCAGAAGTTCTGTATGTCCTAGGTGGCAATCTGAGAATGGCTCCCAACATAAATGGACAATTTTCTGGATAGATATCACTTACACAAATTAAATAAAGGACAGATAAGCAATTTGAACAGACCAATAATCCCTAGGGAAATATAAGCAGTCATCAAAAATCTCCTAACCAAAAAATTCCTAGCAACAGATGTGGACAGTACAGAGTTCTACCAAAGAATAAAAGAACAACTATTATCAACTCTCCTAAAATAGTTTCACATAATACAGAAGGATCATTGCCATATGCTTTTCATGAGGCTACAATTAACTTGGTACCCCAACCACACAAGAACACTACTAAGACATAAAACTACAGACCTATGAACACTTGATTTTTGACAAAGAAGCTAAAATTTTACAATGGAAAAAAGAAAGCATCTTCAACAAATGGTGCTGGCATAACTGGGTATTGGTATGCAGAAGACTGCAGATAGATCCATGTTTATCACCTTGTACAAAACTGAAGTCCAAATGGATCAAAGATCTCAACATAAATCCAGCCACATTGAAAATTTTAGAAGAGAAAGTGGGAGATACTCTTCAATGAGTTGGTACAGGAGACCACTTCCTGAACATAACTCCAGTGGCACAGACACTGAGATCAACAAATGGGACCTCATGAAACTAAAAAGCTTCTGTATGGCAAAGGACACAGTCAACAAGACAAAAAGGCAGTCCACAGAATGGAAAAAGATATTTACTAACCCCACATCTGACAGAGGGCTAATCTCCAAAATTTACAAAGAACTCAAGAAACAAGTCTCCAAAACTCCAAAGGATCCAATTAAAAGTGGGGTACAGAACTAAATAGAGAATTCTCAATAGAGGAGGCTAAAATGGCCAAGAGACACTTAAGAAAGTGCTCAACATCCTTAGCCATCAGGGAAATGCAAAACAAAACAACTTTGAGATACCATCTTACTCCTGTCAGAATGGCTAAAATCAAAAACACTGAAGACTATGCTGGAGAGGATGTGGAGAGAGGGGAACACTCCTCCACTGCTGGTGGGAGTGCCAACTTGTACAGCCACTTTGGAAAGCAGTATGGAGATTCCTCAGAAAATGGGAATCAATCTACCACAAGACCCAGCAATTCCACTCTTAGGCATATATCCAAAGGAGGCAAATTCATACAACAAGGGCATCAGCTCCACTATGTTCATAGCAGCATTATTTGTAATAGCCAGAACCTGGAAGCAACCTAGATGCCCCTCAACTGAACAGTGGATAGAGAAAATGTGGTACATTTACACAATGGAGTATTACTCGGCACAAAACAACAATGGACTCTTGAAATTCGCAGGTAAATGGATAGCACTGGAAGAAACCATCCTGAGTGAGGTAACCCAGTCACAAAAAGACAAACATGGTATGTACTCACTCATATATGGATTTTAGACATGGATCAGGAGAGTGTCAGTTTACACTTCCACTGACAGAGAGTCTGGGAAACAGGAAAGAACCTAAAAGATATGCATGGTACCCAAGAGAAGAGAAATGAGGCATGATCCTCTGAACAGATGGAGAACACGGCGAGTGGTGAGGGGGAGGGAGACCTGGGAAATAGAGAGGGGGAGAAGTGGAAGACAGAGTAGGTCATGGAGGAACAGGAAGGTTGACTGGGTGGGTAGGATAGGGGGAAGAGGGAATCATAGGTTAGAAGACAGATCAGGCACCAGAGCGACCTCTAGTGATCTAAAGGTATGACACCAATTGGCAAGCTAAGCAATAGTGTAGAGACCACCTCGAATGTCCATTCATGATAACGAACTTGATGTCTATAACTATCCTGGAGCCTTCGTCCAGTGACTGATGGAAGCAGAGGCAAACACCCACAGTTAAACACTCAACAGAACCCAAGGAACCCAGCGTCAGAGAGAGAGGAGCGATGAGCAAATTGGCAAAGAATGGGCTAGCAAAACCAGAATAGACAGCTGATCTGAACAGTCTTGGACCCCAGACTGACAGCTGGGAGGCAAGCATGGGACCGATGCATACCCCCTGAATGTGAGACTCAGTGAGGAGGCCTGGCCTACCTATGGGGTCCTGAGCAGTGGATCATTGTTTATCCCTCGAATACTAGCAGACATCGTGTGTCCATAACACAAAAAGGGTTTCTCTCTCTGCCCAGAGTCTTAGGGAAGTGCCTGGACCTTACCCTTAGTGAAATGATAGACTCTAGATATCCCCTATGCAGAAGGAATTGGCAATTTGGGTGGGAGGATGGAGGGGATGGGGGGAGTGCAGGAGGAGAGGAGGGAGAGGGAACTGGGATTGACATGTAAAACAAGCTATTTAAAAGTACAATTAAAAAAATAAAAATAAAAAAAAGCTACAGGCCAATCTCCCTCATGAACATTGCTACAAAAATAATAAAATACTGGCAATTCAAATCAAAGAACAAATCAGAAATATCATCCAACATGATCAAGTATGCTTCATACCAAGGATGCAAGGATTGTTCAACATATGAAAATTCATCATTATAATCCACCATATAAAAAAAGTTGAGAAACAAAAATCACATGATCATCTCATGAGATGCTGAAAAAGCCTTTGACAAAATCCAACACTCCTTCATGATAAAGGTCTTGGAGAGATCAGGGAAAACCAAAACATACCTAAACATAATAAAAGTTATATACAGCAAAAACCCAACATCAAACCAAATGGAGATAAATACTATGTAATTCCTCTAAAAACAGGAATAAGAGAAGGTTGTCCACTGTCATATATTTCTAGAATATTGTACTTTATGTTCTAGCTAGAGCAATAAGACTACAAAAGGAGATCAAGGGGATACAAATTGGAAATGAAGAAGCCAAACTGTTATTGTTTGCAGATGATATGATAGTTTACATACATATCCCAAAAATTTCTACCAGGGAACTCCTATAGCTGATAAACGCTTTCAGCAAATTGGCAGGATACAAGACTAACAAAAATATCAATAGCCCTATTATATATAGACAATAAAGACACTGAGAAAGAAATCAGAGAAACATCAAAATTTACAATATCCACAAACAGAATAAAATGTCTTGGGGGAGCTCTAACAAAACAGATGAATGTTCTGTATAATAAGAACTATGAGTCTTTAAAGAAAGAAATCCAAGGAGATACCAGAAAATGGAAAGATCTCTCATGCTCTTGAATATGTGGGATCAACATAGTAAATATGGCAGTTTGCCAAAAGCAGTCTACAAATTCAATGTAATCCCCTTCAAAATCCCAGAACAATTCTTCACAAATCTTGCAAAGCCAATACTCAACTTTATATGGAAAACAAAGACACTGGATAACAAAAACAACCCTGTACAATAAAGGAACTACAGGAGGCCTCACCTTCCCTGAATTCAAGGTGTAATATAGAGCTATAGTAATGAAAACTGCTTGGTATTAGCACAAAATCTGACTGGTGGACCAATGGAACCTAAATGAAGTTCTTGATATTAGTGCTCATAACTTTGAAAACCTGATCTTTGACAAAGAAGCTAAAACTATACAATGGAAAAAAGAAAGCATCTCCAACAAATGGTGCTGGCATAACTGAATGCAAACATGTAGAAGAATGCAGATAGATCCATGACTATCGCCTTGCACACAACTTAAGTCCCAATTGATGGAAGACCTCAACATAAATCCAGCCACACTGAACCTCTCAGAAGAAAAAGTGGGAGGGACCCTTGAATGAATTGGTACAGGGACTACTTCCTGAACCTAATGCCAGTAGCACAGACACTGAGATTGACAATTAATAAATGGGACCTCCTGAAACTGAGAAGCTTCATTAAGGAAAAGCACACAACCAACAAGACAAAAAGGCAGCCCACAGAAAGGGAGAGATTCTTCACCAACCTCACATCAGACAGTGGGCTGATGTCCAAAATATGCAAAGAACCCAAGAAACTAGTCACCAAAACACCAAATAATTCATTTAAAAAGTCAGGTACAGAAACAGATAATTCTCAATACAGAAATAAACAGAGAATTGTCAATAGAAGAATATAAAATGGGTGACAAACACTTAAGAAATTGGTCAACATTCTTAGCCATCAGGGAAATGCAAATCAAAACATCTATGAGATGTTACATCCCTTAAAATGGCTCAAGTAAAAAACCCCAATGACAGTTTATGCTGGAGAGGATATGGAGAAAGGAGAACACCTCTCCAATGGTGTGAGTACAAACTCATATATTCACTTTGGAAATCAGTATGGCTGTTTCTCCAGAAACTGAGAACCAGTCTACCTCACATCCATCAGTTCCACTCTTAGGCATATACCCAAAAGATGCACACTCATACAATAAGGACACCTGTTCAACTGTGTTCATAGCAGCATTATTTGTAACAGCCAGAACCTGGAAGCAGTCTAGATGTCCCTCAATTGAAGTATGGATACAGAAAATGTGGTACTTGTACACAATGGCATACTACTCAGTGGGCAAAAAAAACAATGGAATATTGAAATTTGCAGGCAAATGAATGGAACTAGAAGAAACCATCCTAAGTTAGCCAACCCAGTCACAAAAAGGCAAACATGGTATGTCCTCACTCATATATGATTAGACCTACAGCAAAGGATTACCAGCCTAACACACATACCTCCAGAGAAGCAAGGAAACAAGGAGGATTGTAATACAGACATACATGGTCCCCCAGTGAAGAACAAAAGACAAGACCCTCTAAACAAATTGGGAGCATAGGGCTACAGGGAGGGAGGTAGTAGAAAGAGAAGTGGAGAACATGAGTGACCAGGAAGATTGATTGTGTTTAGGTATAGATGAGAACAAGAAAAGAGACACCTCAACAGAGGGAGCCACTATGGGTTTAAAGAGAAATATGGTTCTAAGGAATTGTACAGAGATCCACAAGGATGACCCCAACTAGGATGCTGAGCAATTGTGGAGAGGCTACCATAAATGCCCTCACATATAATGAAAATGATGACTACCTCAAATTCCATCTTACTAGCCTTCATCTAGTAGCTGATGTAAGCAGAAGCAAAGTTCCACAGCTAAACACTGAACCCAACTCCTTGAATCCAGTTTCAGAGAGGGAAGAGTGAGCAAAAAAGGGGTCAAGATCAACCAAGGAAAACCTGCACAAACTGACCGGAGAGAGTGGGAACTCATGGACCCCAGTCTGACAACTGGGGAACCAACATAGGACCAAACAAGGCCTCCAGAACAGCCTTAAACCAGTAGCTCATGGAAACATAAGCAAGCACCCTCAGCTAAGCACTGAGCTATTCTCCTGGAATCTAGTTGTAGAGAGGGAGAAGGGATGAGCAAAGGAGCCAAGACCTTGCTGTAGAAACTTACAGAACCAGTTGACCTGACCTAGTGAGAGCACAGGAACCCCAGTCATAAACCTGGGGAACCAGTTGGACTGAACCAAACCCTCTGAATATAGGTGCCAGTTGGGAGACCTGGGCAGCCTATGGGACCTGTAACAGTGGAACCAGTATTTATCCCTATTGCAGAAATGAACTTTGGGAGCCCATTCCCTATGGAGGGATACTTTTTCAGCCCAGATACACAGAGGAGGGCCTATGTCCTCTCCCAAATGATGTGACTGACTTTGATGATCCTCCATGGAAGGCCTCACCATCCTTTGAAAGTGGGTGTTGATGGGTTGGTAGGGGGCATGGAAGGATAGGAGGGAGAGGGAATGGGGGAATTGATATGTAAAATGATTGTTTCTAAACAAAAAAACGGAAAAAAGAATCACATCACACACATTCATTAATGTCCTTTAAGAGTTTCCTCATCTTTGGAGTGTATTCAGGTATAACTATACCTATCCATGTAATTTAAAATTGCTTGATCTCTTAGGCTCCTGACTAATCTTCATGTCATTTCAAAAAATAACTTACTCCCATCAATACCTGCACTATGAGCCCAGATCTATTGACTTGGAAGTGATGATGCACAAAGAAAAATGAATATTTGATCTAGCCCTGAGGTTATGAAAGGCAGGTTTCATCTGTGCAGAAACCAGGGTGTGAGTCCATGTACTCTGACAGGCCAGTAAGTGAAAAGCATTGCAGTGAGGTAAACTTAAGTGAAGAAATCTACAGGCATATACAGCAATTTTTGGTATGACGTTTGGGAAGTGGATCTTAGCCATATTCACAAGGTCACCCATTTCCCTGCATAGTGGTTAGTGTTATATAATTTATGAAGGTCATCTCAATATGTTCTCCAAAACACGATGACTGCCTTCTCCTACCTGCTTGGGGTTGTAGTTGGCGCAGTTGTATTTATCATCTTTTAGTATATTAAACACCTTATGAATTCATCTTAGAAATGTTCTATTATCAGTATAACTATTTGTAAAATGGTGACCCCGAAGAACATCTTCATGTCAGGAATAATGCCCATTTTCTATGGAAAACAAAGGAAATAGAAGCACAGATGATCACAAGTAAGGACAACGAGAAGAGGCTGAGAGACGGCACATGAAGGTGATGGAGATCCCTGGCCAGACCTTTCCCCGTCAAAATGTCCAAAGGAACCTGGTCTGTCATTATCCTAGTTGTAAGACTTATAATCCTCAAATATGTGAAATGAATATAATAGACTAGGAAAATAAATACAAAAGTAGGTAGAGTGACTAATTGCTTAGTAAGCATGAATAAATGCTTTGCATTCAAATTTGATATAGGTCGTTTAGAAATTTAACCTTCTTTCGCATTACTCTTACAGTTGTAAACTGTCCGACTTGAGCTTGGGAAGTTCCTGCACATGCTGTCACAACTTCTTTGGGGTCTTGTTTACTGACCTTCTAATACAGCCATAAACAACTTCCTTGTAATCATCTACCACCACTGCTCCTCATAATCTTCCCATCCATCTTCTGCAATGGTTCCTAAGCCCTGAAAACAGAGGGTCATGCAGATGCCAATTGTATGTCTATTTCACTGTCTTCCCTTATTCTCTTCACCTTGAACAGTCATGAAATTCAAATAATCACCATTTACTGTGAAAAAAAAACCCTTCTCTTCTGAGGTTGAAGATTTGCATTCATGTAGATGCATAGGACATAATTCAAGAACAGCAAGGACACGATCATGAATTTCCACCTATCTGAGGAGCTATTGCTAAATCATAGATTCCTGGAGTGAAGAGTTTTAAGTGTGGTTCTTGTGTAGTGGATGGTCACACACTCAAGGATACATACCAAACACTAATTTAATTCAGTGGGTTTAAAAACTATATGAGCAAGCCAGGCGGTGGTCACGCACGCCTTTAATCCCAGCACTCGGGAGGCAGAGGCAGGCAGATCTCTGTGAGTTCAAGGCCGGGCTGGACTGACAGCCTCCACAACAATACAGAAAAACCCTATCTCATAAAAAAAAACTAGATGAGCACACAAATTTGAAAGGGTATGGAATATGGGGTGGACTTGAGAGGAGTTGAGATAGGCATGAATATGATCAAAACAAATATATTCTGTAATAATTAATACAGTACATAGTAAAATATAAATAATCACAGAAAATGCAAAAATGGAAACTTAATTTGAAGTTTCTATTTTGAAATTGGTCATCTTAAATGTTTTCTGACTTTACCTATGCACTAGTCTTTATATTTGAAGGAAGTGACTTAAATTATATAAAATCTTGAAAGTTTTAAAATTTAGAAACCTAAAAAAATTTTGGAACTTCCTACATATCTTGCCCTAAATAAATCTTACACAAAATATGTCACATCAAAATATGTTGATGGAAGTAAGAAGCTGTGCCTAGTAAAAGAGGCTTTCTCTGAAACCATTGTTTGTATCACTAACAAGCAAATTTGATGCATTGCTAGAAATTCTTATAAATGTGGTTTTCATATGATGCACTGGAAACCTGGCCTGTTGGAATATAACTGATTGTCTAGAAATGAGGCATTGGCAAGTATTTCAAGAATTCCCTTATGCATCCTGTATGGAATTAGGAAACCAGCCTCATGTTTGAAGTGACCCCAGTGGAGGTCTTTCAAATGAGGAAGGGCATGTGAAATGTATATTTCAAAGGAATTAGTCTCAGTTAAAAGAAGTCACTTTTGCCTCAATTGACCTGGGCAGACTTCCTGAAAAGTTCATCTTTTGTTCTCCTTAACTCTGCCATGAAAAATCACTGTATACAATCTCTTTTACAATTCATTGTCAGAAATCCAGCTTAAAGCGAATTTTATCACCTAGACACCAATATTTTCTAAAGTCTCAAAGACCTTAGGTTTTAAACAAATAGTTTTAAATGATTTAAGGTCCCCAAGATCTTCCAGGAATACAAAACAAAATTAAAGCCAACAAAACAAAAGGAACATTTATGGGTGATTTTTGACCAACACATTTTCAAATAATAAATTACTCAAATGGCTCTAGGTTTATCAAGTCAATACGTATTATTCAATTCAGCATCCTTTTTATTCTTGTAAATCTATTAATATTTGCTTATATGTCTATAAACAACTAGTTTGTGCCGAATTTGTTTTTAAGTTATGTGTTGGCAATTTGGGGATTGTATTTATTTTGCTTACTGCACAAGGACATGGGGAAGTGTCTGATCACTAATATTCTTCCTTTCTGACATTCTGTTTCTTTACTGTGAAATATTTTGGGGACACAGGATGTATGCCTCCTTCACTTTCTCTTTATAAATATCTATTCAGCTCTCATTGTAACCCCTCATTCTCTGAACTGTTAAATAATTTTATCTTACCTATAGTTTCATTTTCATATTGGTTATATACAAGTAACATGATTTTATATCAGTTCAGTTAAGATGTGTAACTTTTACTTCTTTGATGAATATCAATTGTTTTCACAGAGAAAAATAACCTGTACACATTGTAGACAGCCTGCAGACAGATTTTTACCTATGGCCCCTCCTTATAGACACCAGATAATATGCATTTGCCTTTCACACTCATTACTTGTAAAACTTCTGGAAATTTGAACAAATGAAGTAATTCATCACATTTCTGGTTTCTGTTGTCTAGCAAACAGGTTACAGATTTTTTCAAGTAATTTACTTTCATCAATAAATTATGTTTCATCATAAACTTTATATTCATGAAATCTATGGAATATTTATCTATTTTTGTTGATAAACATTTCTATTCATTTTACTTTAAAAGTTTTACAGAGAATTCTGATGTGAATATTTTTTGTCATTTTTTGACACAGAGTCTCACTGTGTAACCTTGACTGGCCAGGAACACACTATATAGATGAGACTAGCCAGGAATTCACAGAGATCCTCCTGTCTTGGCCTTCAGAGTAAGCACATTAAGATGTGGGTAGTGCTGTCTTGGTAATCATTCTGTAGATACTTTAGGAACACAAAAGCATACTTGTGATGATTTGGTATTTTTAATTACATACAGAGGATCCACTTTTCACTTTTCAGAACATTCTTGCCTATATAGCTCCAGTGAAATATTCACCAAAAAGAAATATGAATAAAATTTGAAAGAACATATGCAATACACATTTCAGTGTTAATGATGATAGGGGGTACAATATATTTATCAGAGAGAGAGAGTCACACAAGCTAGGAGTTAGGATCGTGACTAGCTTCCAAAAGAGGAGGTCCTTTTTCCTTTCATTTCCTTTTGTCTCTACCTGTGCTAATTTACTTGTCCCCGCCATCATGGGCAGATAGCTTTGTGGGGTTCACTCCTACAATTTCCCTTTTAGTCTATATAGAAGATTTAAATCTCATGCAAACTCAAACATGTACAACATATATATATATATAGAGGATAATAATTAAGTTATAATCTACTTATATCCTAAGCTAAGCATATCCATTCCACCTAAATTCTAAACTTATCTGAAAGGGATGCCTAAGTCTGAACACCTCCTTCCAATCCCAACCCTAAAATAATTGAAAATTAACAGTAACAGGTGTAAACTATCCTCTAATATCAATAGTAGGGAGAAGGAATGTGGAATTCTCAAATTTACTTCCTGCTGAAGTGGGACGATGAAAATCATGGGGACCTGTGGGAAGAAACTGTTAGTGCAACAAGAGTCTTAAGTAGGTTAATTAGTCTCTGCTTGGCAGGAGATGCTTCACTGACGTTCTTGATTGGAGTTCTAATTTTGATTGAAGCTCTTATCTGAAGCTCTAGTCAGATTGTAGAAGATGCACTGTACCAGTTCCTTGTTCTGGAGATGTGTCGAATGATGTAGTTCCAAACTGGTTTCAGGATGGTGCTTGTCAGGTGGGGTCGATGATGTGGGGCAGTTCAGATGCATCCAGTCAAATCAGGCAGAGTTGAGGAAGTGAATCCCCATTCTCTTTCTGAAGCAGTTGAAGACTGCTGTCAGGAAATCCCTTTTTCTCTGAAAAACTCAAACATTAATGTTAGCACAGAAATTTCTAACTTTTATATGTATGCATACTGGGAAATGCAACCCTAAGGAAGATAATAAACATGAAGGAGATTAGATGGGGAAGTCCTGTGTATATGTCAATAAAGCACTGTTGGCCAGTTGGGAAGCAAGATAGGTGGGACTAGGAGTCGAGGAGGACTCTGGGAGGAGAAACACAGAGAGTCATCATGTAGCCTGCCAGAGAAGTAAGATGTCCGTCTGGTAAGAGAAATACTTAGATGGGTTAAATACTTAAGTCAAAGATAGCCAGTAAGAAACAAGCAAGGCCAAGAGCTTCATAATTAATATAGCATCTTGTGTGTTATTTGGGGACTACAATGTGGCAGAGCCCAGGTGAATGATGGGGAAAAACCAAAGCAGCTGGCAAGGAAAAGGCTTCACTTTACACAGTGTAGTGTTGGGCATGGTTGCAGCTCATTTTCAGCTTCTGCTATTTGGAATCCTCTATTGAGTTCATGGATATTGGGTGAATGGAAGCAAGCTTTTCTTTCATACAACACTTAGCAATGAAATTGCTTTTATTAACATTATATGCTTAAAATTTTTGTGTGTGTTTGCTGTTCTGAGTTTGCTTTAATAGCTATATTTTGGCAATTTTATTTTTCTGTCTAATAAAATAATACATCTTATTTTTGTCTGGTATTTTGACCTCAGGCCCAGCACTAGTCACAGGAAAAAAATAAGACTTTCAATTATTTCTTTATATTATATTTATGCTTATTTATTTATGCTTGCATTCATTTGTGTGTGTATGTGTGTTTCTGAAGCTGTAAAAATCTGAATGTGATAGTCATTCCTACACTTGGTAGGAATTGCTTTTCTTTTAGCAAAATGTTAATCCTGGAGATTAGGATCAATCTGTCAGAGACGGCAACAAGCATCTTCACTGCTGAGATACAGTTTCAGTGATGCACAGACTTCTTCATGATGACTCCTAGGGGAGAATGGGCTACCTTAGGGGATTAATGATTCCTTAGATTGATCACGTTTCTTTCTTCCATGAAATATGATAACTTCTAACTCATCATATCCCCAGTGTCATTGTTTTCTTATTGGCAAACATGAGTAAACATCCATTGACTTGCTGCTAATAATTTCAACCTCATTTCCACTGGTGATAGGAAGCATGTTCTGTAAGAATTCAGTCTCCTGTCATTTGTCATGTGTTTATTAATACTTTGAGAAAATTAAAATTTGAGTAAAATTTGAGCATGATCGTGCATGTGTATTTTGCATTACGGGATATATTAATAACTATGTCAAGAGTTTTAATCATCTAATTCAAATCTAGTTAGTTACCATTGGATTTTGTTTTTAGGAAGGGGCTAAGTTATTTATGATCATGAATTCATTTTCTTTCCTTTCTGTAAGCAGGTAATAAAACATTTGCCTCCCCTAGGCATTTACATCCAGATGCCATGTGTGAGGCCAGAAAACAGGCTTAAGTGCCTGACATGGCCTACATCTAATTACCCTCCACATGTCCCTTTCTTGGGATCTGCTCCATCAGACATTTAGTGAATGCTAACTTTTTAAATCTTAGGCCGAGGAGACCCAGAGCTGATGCAACTTGGTTATTTTCTTATACTCTTTGCTGAGGCTTAGAGGCATTGCACAATTGGAAAGGAAAGGACAATTTGTCTGTTTAGCAATTCTTTGTTCTCAGGTTTCTGTGATGTCACAGCTGTAAAAGTAGAGTATTTTATTTTAAATATGTGCCGTTTTTAATGATTAATCTGCCTGGATTTTAGGTAACTTCACTAGTGCTTCATTGACTGAAGATGAGAATCTAATTTTGTTTTTTTGTTCTATATTTTTAATTTGTTGTTTACCTTTTCCATCAGTGAAGTTACTTCTTCAAACACGCTTTTATTTTAATATTTTCTTGAATATTTCTGAAGTGAGCTTTTATTTGTTTTTATTGTGTTAATAACTAAAAATGTAAATTTTTGTTTCTCCTGTATCAGTTCAAGTACCTCTCATTGTAAATGGATCTGAAAATGATATTTCCTGCTGGTTTTCATTAGGAATCAGTTTTGGAGGGAACAAGTGTCTGAACTTTCTGCACTTTACATCACACTAGTATATTTGTCTCAGAAAGGAATTTATGTATTGTTAAGTTTCAAGACACTAAAAACAGTTTTGTGCCTAAATCTCTTTTTAATTTATTAAATATTCAGTTTCCTTTTCTGAGTGAAGAAGGAATGAAAAACTTACATTACGAGGGTCTAGATTGTGTCTGGTACTCTTAGAAAATGAAAATTAATAACTGGATTAATTTTAAATTTAAGTAGTCAAAGCATAACCTCATGACTCTACACTGATTATAAAACTATCCTGTGCCAATCATCCCATCATGTGTTTGAATTACCTGATATCTTCTCCATATTCCAATCCATTTGGATTAACTCCATTCCAATAATGAGTGGGTCACCATTTACATTGGGCAGGTTTGACAGATTATATACATTTTGGAAGATCCATTTACTTAGAGTCAAGTGATCCTTAATGTACCATCTAACCCTGTGTGCTCATGTGTATGCTTTAATGTTTGGTGACAAACATCTGTCTATGTATTGGGTACATGTATCTGTACATGCATGCAGAGATATGAAATTGCCATCAGGTATCTTACCAAGTAACTCTCTAATTTATGCACTGGGCAGAGTTACTTCTAAGCTTAGAAGTCTATATCTTGGCTATTCTTGCTGGCCAGGATGCTCCAGGAATCTCATGTTTCTGTCTTCTGTGAGCTGTAATGCAGGTGTGTCTCAATATAGCCCAGGCTTTTAAAATTTTTTCAGGAGATTCACACTATGGGCCTCACGCTTGTGGATCAGTGTTTTTCTCATAGATACATCCCACCAACCAACCCTTTTATTGTATTCTTGGTGGTACTGTTTGCTGCTTTTCTTTGATATCCCATCACTTCTTAAGTTCTTCTGTGTAACATTAAGTTTGCTTTGCAAAATTCATTTGAAGACAATATTTAGAGAACTTGTTAAAACTATGCATTGATCTAGACATAGTAGTTACAGATATGGACAAGTTATCTGAACTAAAAAAGTATAATCTGTTGAAAGACCCAGAGGTCCTTGCAAGCAAAAAAATCAAACATATAAGGGACATAAGTGGAAATGCATAACATGTTTCTTGAAGCTGAGGAAAAAAGTGATTCACTCTGATTTTCGAAGCTCAGAAATACTTCAAGGAACAGAAGTTAACAGGGATCTGTAATTATTGTACTGAACTTTAAATAATAGTTTTCTTAATGTTTAAACTTCCAAGACTGCTGCCATAATGGAAATATAAACTACCTTTTAGTCCCAAGGAAAATTTTCAACATCTCTGAGCTTAAAACCCTTGTGTTGGGTCATATAAGCAATGAATTAGCCTACAGGTCAGAACCCAAGGTATTTCAAAGTATACTTGAAAAATACAGAGAAGCACATGTCACTTTAGTATAGAGACTTATAAACTTCAAAATGAGCCTGGGAAACATGGGGAGCATGCCTTCAATCAGGATCACCCCAGCCCTTTCGCCTGTCTCTGTGGGAAGGTAAGAAGACATTTCAGAGGGCTGAAATAATCCTCAAAGCTTCTTACTATAACGTGCAGTCAGCAATTCTGGGTTCCCACTGTCTCAATATGAGACAAATTTATATCACATATCAAAACTCTAGAACTAAACTTGCAGCACAAGTAAATCTAGCGCAAAGTCAGGCTGCTTTCTGAAATCCACTCCTGCTTCCCTGTGTGTCAGCTATGTCATACCATGCTGATGCCTACTTCACTTCTCTTTCAGATGTTCTTCTGCAGCTGAGAAGACGTACAGTGGTTTTTAATAAGTAAAACACATATTCAGTTGTGATATTTGGCAACAAGATGCATGGAAGGTTTCACTTTATTGATTAGTAAAAGTTTGCATCTGATTTTTATTCAGAATTTTAATTAACACATAAATCATAACAATGTATGTACTGTAGGTAGCTACAGAATTTATTTTGACCTATAATATTCAAATATGGATAATCATTTCTCCTCAAATGCTTATTATGTCTTATAGTGAAATATCTGTACATTCTTTTTTTCTATCTTTTCAAATGCATAATACTGCTATCTTAGTCAAAAAACTAGAAAAGCACATTTTTATTTTTTAAGGTTTCAATTCATAATCTTTATTTATTGTACACAAATTTTTATAGTCATGCATGTTCAAATAGCTTGTTTTCATTCTGAAGGAGTCAAAACATTGTTGTCACTTCTAGGTGTATAAAACTTTATTATTTTTGTTGAAAATTTTGCACACTGTTAATTCTGATCACAGTTACTCTTTCACAATATTTCTCTCATATTCATTCCATATCCCATCTATACAACTCCAGCCTTCTTTCTCTCTCTTTAGAAAATAAACAGGGGAATAAAAACAAAAAATCTAAACCACAACACATGAACTAAAAATAATAAAAGAGGAGAAACACATAAACAGAGACACACACACACACACACACACACACACACACCCTTGTTCATATCCTCGTGCACACATATGATTGCACAAATAAAACCACAAGAAATCAGAAGCCACAATATGCAATCAAAAGACTGGTAAGGAAAAATGCCAAAATAAAGCAATAGGAAACAAAATGCATCTCTAAAACTACCCTAAAGTGTTTTTGTTGTTTGTTTGTTTGTTTTGTTTTTTATTTTAATCTGTTGCTGGATATGTGTACCTCACCTGTGGTTTATATAGCCAGTGAGACTACCTTGAAGAATACTAATTTTCTTTTGCAAGTAGTTGCCAACTGGAGATAGGTTTTTGGTTAGGGATGGGAATTCACGTCCAGTATGGTTCTCAGAACTGTGACCCATCAGCTTTATACTGTTCAGGCCTGATGAATGCTTTTACTGGCTCTGTGTGTTCATGTGCCCATCAGTCTGTATGGGTTTCCATACAATACCTCAGATGGCCCTTAGTGTTAATAGCCTATTCCTGTATTCCCTACCTTATATTCTTCTCCAATCTCCATCTCCCTTTAAACATTCATTTTCAGTCTCTTCCCTTTGTCCAATACTGTGTATTTTGCTTCCGCATCCTTGAGTCTTTGATAGATCCCCTCCTCTGTCCTAGCCCTTTACTTTAGACCTAAACTGTGGGTTATAAGAATTTTAGCATGCCTATCAAAAGTCAAATATCCACATATAAGGGAATGCATAGCATTTTGTCTTTTTATGACGAGGTTAAGTCAAGGATGATTTTGTTCCATCCGTTTATATGCAAATTTAATAATTTCATTTTATCTAACATGATCACATAGGCTTCATTCCAGAAATTCAGGCATGGTTCTATAGATGTAAGGTGATAAAAGAAATTCATCACATAAAGAGATTGAAAGATAAAAACCACAAGATCATCTCATTAGATACAGAAAAGGCGCTTGACAAAATCCAACATCTTTTCTTAATAAAAATCAAGGAGAGACTAGGCACTCGAGGGACATATTGAAATATAATAACGGAAATATACTGTAAGGCCACAACCAACATCAACTCTATTGTAGAGAAACTCAGAGTGTTTCCACTAAAGTTAGGTACAAGACAAAGTTTTTACTCTTTGAATACATATTCAATATCATATTGTGAAGTATTAGATATTGTAATAAAAAACCTGAAGCATTACAAGGGAATGCAAATATGAAAGGAAGAATGTAAAGTATCTATACTTGAAGATGACATAATTGTGTACATGAAATGTCTTAAAAACTCCTCTGTGAAACTTCTACAGCTGGAGACATTTTTAGCAAAGTAACAGGGTACCTGATTAACACGAACTTCTGTAGCCTTCCTACACACAAATGACAGACAGAAAAAGAAAGTGGGAAACAGTCCCTTTCTCAATAGCCTCAAAGATACCTTTGGGGTAAATAAACCCTTACCAAGCAAGTGAAAAAACTTGTATGATAAAAATTTCAAGTCATCACAATTTGAAAATATCCTCCATACTCAGGATCAGAAGGATGAATACAGTAAAACTACTGTCCTCTCCAAAGCAATCTACATCTATTGCAATCACCATTAAAATTCCAACATAATTTCTCACAGAAATTCAAATGACAATTTTCAGCTTCATATGAAAACCACAAGAAACCAAGGAGAGCTAAAACAATCCTGAATAGTAAAAGAACTACCTGAGTTGTCACCATCCCTGACTTCAAGTTGTATGACAGAGCTATAGCAATATAAGCAGCATAGTATTGGCATTAAAACAATCATGGAGACAAGTGGAATAGAACTGAAGACCCAGGAAGTCTACCTGTCTTTAAACACCTGACTTTTGACAAATACACAAAAAGTACATGCTGAAAAACACATCTCAAGCAATTGAGTCAGGTCAAACTGTATCACTGTGTGTAGAAGAATGCTAATAAGGCAGTGAGGGGGCCTCAGCAATCTATGGGACCTTGGGTAGTATATCAGTGTTTACCATGGCATACGAATGAACTCTGGGAGCCCATTCCACATGGAGGGATACTCTCTCAGCCTAGACACATGGGGGAGGGCCTAGGCACTGCCCTGGAGGAAATGGCAGACTCTGGAGATCCACCATGGGGGGCCTCACCCTCCCTGGGGAATGATGTGGGGATTGGGCCAGGGGCTGGGGGTAATGTGGAGGCACAAGGGAGGAGGAGTTGGAGAAGGAGCTGGGATTGACAGGTGAAGCAAACGTGTTTCTAATTTAAATAAAAAATATATTGGAAAAAAGACATACCTGTGGGGGTATATTTGAGGCTATTTGGAGGTACTGTGCAAAAGGATTTTTTGCTTATTTAATTTTATTTTAAAGCTGGAGGTGGGTTGGGGGAGGGTTACACTAGTACTAGTAAAAAGAACCTAGACAGGATCTCTGTGAATGTATTTGATAGCAGTTTGGAAAAGGTAGCTTTCATGAATAACACTTAGATGAACTGTAGTCTTTTTTCCTTGAGATTACATGCATTTGCCATGTATGCATGCATGTGACTGTCAGAGAACAGCTTGTGGGAGTTGCTTCCCTCCTTCTACCACATGGATACTGGAAATTGAATCCAGAGCTTGGCCTGTATTGTTTATCCATGTGTGTTTCTAAGGATAACATGGGATTCAAGTTGAGGGTAATTTAAATTATGGATACAACCACACTTACGAACATTAATAAACAATGAGGAACTATCCTTATACTTAAAAGAAAGAAAACAAATCAGTGGAACTAAACAGACTTCTCTGGGGAAATCTGGGGCAGATAGGGCATGAAAACAGAGACAAGATCAGGAAACAGAAGGGTGTGGGCTTAGGGGAAAGTCTCCTTGGAAGCTCCTTCGCATATCTGATCTTCTGTTATGGCTTCCTGATAATTAGTGGCCAAGCAAGATAAGGGGTATCTGCAGTTATATTCTACACAGGGTTCCACTCAACCATACTAACTAGTATTCACTCAATTTATAACTTGTATTTATCTTAATATTTAATCATTCAATGACATTAAAATGTGTTATTAAAATAGACATCATTTGGATGACAATTTCAATTTTACCACTGGATGATTATACTTAATAGCACTTTAAAGCAATTGGAATTGCATTAATTTGATGAAAAATATCAGAGTCTACATCATTGCTATTAAATGAAAAATGATAGGGAAATTGAAGAATTACTAAAGCACAAAATATTAATGTCAAAATCTTAGAGGAAAGTGTGACAAATTTTTAAGAGGATTTGAACATGGTTAAGTGTGTCTGATAGTCACAAATTCATGGAAGCCTTTGGAGGTATGTGGATCTCTCTCATCTTTTTCCAGTGGGAGTAAAAACAGTTTATCCTTTGATGTTTGAGTTCTGAATGTTAATGGCTTTTGGTATTATGACTAAGTAAATGCTTAGGGTGATGACATTTTATAAATGATTTTGAACTTCAATAATTCAACTTAGGTTCACTCCTCTCATCTATTAACATTACGAACCAAAATACTGTTTCAGCATACCACTTGACTGAACATTATTTAAGGGTGTGAGTCTGCTGGGGAGTGTTCTTTCAGGGCTCTAAGAGAAGATTTAGAAGGTTTCACAGCAAGATTGTGACCTAACACTTAAAAAGAGAAGTAGGTGCTCAGTTCCAAATTGCCATGGATTACAATTCAATTAAACTATTTATAATTATCGTTTTTGTTTCTAAGATTATGAGCTTAAATAATCATTACATTCCATTGAACTTCTAGAATTTAAAACTAAAACTTCTGGTAAGAGATGCAATTTTGAAGAGCAGAAAATTTGAATCGATAACTGTAAGTGTGCATTATTCTGAGCTGTGCATCCTATCTGAATGCCCATGCAATATATGACCTTCTTAGGAAAACAATGACCAAGAAATTCATATATCTGCATATAATATGAATACATCAATGTTTCGGTGCAAAACTGCTTTTATTAAAACTGGTTTCTTATGTCACTCATACCTCCATTTTATAGGTTTATTGAATATTTAACATATAATCTACTTTCTTTGGCGCTTTGCCCCATTGCAAAAGAATAGTGAAAGCCCAAGTTTATTCTGAACTGATGGGTATCATGTGTCATGTGTCTATAAATAGAAAGGAAACACAGACTTATGTTTCTACATGATTAAAACAATAAAATCAAGTTATTTTGTGTATGTATAAAATTGAAGAAAGATATTGGATAGCCAAGATGAATGCAAATTGCTTTTTAAGCTCACCAGTACAGAAACTGTTGAAACTGTTAGCATGTGTAAAAGTAATTTCACTTTAAGTTCGATAAAATTATCAAAACTGTAAATGATGAAAAGTATTACTGATTTAAAAATCATTATAAAGTTTTATTTCAGTATTGTTTGTGGCTCAGGGTCCAGGTAGTCAGAGTGACCGCAAACTCAGTTGAATGTCTCAGCTTCCTGCATGCTGAAATTGAAGATACACATCACAAACTTGGCTTAGATTTGTTTTGATATTAAATTTTATTCAACAAAATTCAAAAACAATGTTACTAAACTATAAATATTGTGCAAATACTTGAGTCATAATGTTTATCTGATATGCATATTACTTAATTTATTACTATATAATTATCCATAGAATATTTTTGATATACAAAGCTATACCTATATTATAATTATAGCTATGTAAAATATTTCTCACAGAAAAAGAAAGATTTTGAAGAGGAGATAAATGAGCCATTGAAAACCCATTTTGAATAGACGTCTGCCAAGGTATTATTCAAATTGATAACTGCTGGAAGAGGGAATATCAAGGTTTCTTGTTGTTTGTTTATTTGTTTGTTTGTTTCCCACTGGAATGATATGGAGGGTGCCAATCACTTTCAAGGACAGAGCCCTTCCCCAGGAGTTGTCAGCCAGCACAAACTGTACTCCAAGACTTTTGTGTTTTGATTTAAGAGAAGAGATACCATAAAGTTGGGTGTCACGTAGGCAGGGAAGCATCAGGGAAAAGGGCCACTGGTTTTATAGCATTTATATGACATCATAAAAAATCCCCTATCTCTTGCAATTAATTTGCTACCTTTATACAAATCATTTATACATTTACATTAATAAAAATCTTCCCTTACGTTATAAACAGTATCAGAAGTAAAGGGAAGATAACACTTTAGTGCTGTCTTTGCCATCGTCCTCACTCACGGCTCCTTGTATCACTATGGTACCATCAATAACAACCTGTGATGGGCTGACCAGCAATATTACGGGGTGCAGCAACCTGTGCATTTTCAACAACTACAGAGCAGATATGAAAGTGATTATCTACAGGTTTGTGCTGTGGAATAAAAGATATTTTAAGCAAAGAACTTCTTGAACTCTAATCTTTAATGAGTCAGGGGAGCAATGGCCTCAGAAGACAAATGCTAAAGGGTATGCAAACAGTGAAAGTAGCTTTGGAGATAAATTAATTAAACACCACAGTTTGGGTCTGGTGATTATTCTCATGATTTATGGTTAGGTCTTAGTTCATAAATGTCTAGGGACCTCAAGGCACAGACACATATTAAGCTGACAAAGATTGGCTTTTCATAATGTAATTTCATATTCATTGCATATTCCTCATTCATCCAAAATATGTAATCCATTAACATGACTATTTTACCAAAGTTTTGTCTTTTGTGGTTGAAATAAAATATTTGTGGCTATTTAAATATATTAGTTACATTGTGAACCTTCCACAGACTATCCCGGCCAGGTATGGGAGTCCCTGAGACTAGAGTCCTCAAAGACTAGGTGGGTAAGGATTCGGGGTGAGAAACAGAAACCAACATAGAAGCAGTTTGAATCTGACTGTATTTTTCAGCTTTCAAGCAAGACTTTTTATACATAATAAAAAATATCTTCTCAAAGTTTGTTTTCAGTGAAGCAGACCCAAATAGAAGAAATGAAATCCTTGTTACGAGGCACAGTAACACACAACTTATCCAAGGCTAACCAAAACAATAAACCAGAAAATCATTCAAGGCTAACTGCAGCTAACCAAATTTTATGGTCAGTTATTGCTTAACATTTGTTGCCTAGCTCTTGTGAGTTTTGAAGTAGAGCTGTTTTGACTCTTTCTTATAAAAAAGTTTTCATTACCAAACATTTAAGTCCATTCTCAATTACACATGTACAGCCACATGAAATTTTATTGTTAGGAAAGTTTTTATCAATACTTACTTGAATGTCATGAATGATTTGGAAAGTGCTGGTTTTCCCAGAGATGAGGTCATGGTCTCATTTATGCATTTTGTTTAAACTGACAGTGTAGGCATTCAGGAACATTTTGTTAATATGAGGAAACAATAGAAGAACAGAAATTGCCATAATAACTACAGCTCAATATTTGTCTCCAGCCAAGAGTTTTCACAACTGCTATCAGGAGAACTCCTTCTTTTAAAGTTGTTGCGTCAGTCTGTGGAACTTGTCTCACAGAATCTACTGGATTTGGTGTGATATGAACCCAAAGAACTAAACAATAAACTAAGTGTTACAAGAATTATGTTAATTTTTGTGAGAAAGTTTGCTATAAATCTTAATGTTTGTAGAGCAATTTTAGAAAGTATGTGTATTATTTCTTAGGCACAGGAGGAAGTACAAAGCATATTATGATATCTTATTACAAAATTATCACATTGCTTTTTATGCCATTTTGTCTGTAATTTGGTAACTTCTCATTAGCTTGTTACATATGTTTGTAGCTGACATAAGATTATTCTGAGAAATTATTATGAGGATTATGTTAGTATCATTGTATGACCTATAATGGCTTGGCCAATTAACCCCCTCTACACTTTAAAAAATTGAGTGATATCAGGCTGTCAGAATTTATATATTGCAGAATTTAGACATTGTCATGGTAAGTATTTAACACTATAAAGGCAGCATTTTCTAAATGACAAAGAAAACCTGCTCATAAACTATAGTGGTAGCCAAAGCAATGGTATTTTTCCTGGGCTATTTTAAGTTATAATTATATGAGTATAAAATGAATTGAAATATTTTAATATACAATTACAAAATATACCATAAAATTATTTATCAGTGAATTGGAATTGATAGTTATCAGATACATTATTTATCAAAAGGGAAAATACATGCCAAATTTCCCAAGATTATTACCAGTAATTGAGGAATGCAGTTATTTGGTTGTATCAAAACCTTAAGATTTCAATTTCTTTGTAAGACTCAATTTTTTAAAGGAATTCTTCTTATGTATTCCCATATGTGTCTGTGCAAATGTGTGCTGGTGTTTATGGAAGAATAAGGATAGCATCGCATCCTTTCAACTAGAATGACAGGCAGCTCTGAGATACCGTGGGTGCCAGGAGTAGAACCCTTGTCTTCTGTAAGAGCCACAAGAATTTTTACCCTACTGAGCTGTCTCTCCAGCCCAGAGATTACAATTTTTGCAATCATTGTAAATAATCTAATTAGTGGGATATCCATATTATCATCATCAATAGGCATTCATTTTATAATTGACTTTAGGTTATCTACTTGTCACACAATGGGATACATCTATTAAAGATATAACTTATTTGAGAAAGCTTCATATTTTTCCCCAAGATATCATGTTACCAGGAAACAATACCCTAGGTGAAAAATAACTATAAAAATTTTCAGGAATTTCTTTGACTTGGATGTCTTTCCCAAGCCTCATTTTGATATGTAATGGCTATGCAAATATTATTTGGTAAGAGTTATTAAAGCTATGACTAGGTCATAATAACACTACCCTCATTAGTAACTTAAATATTTTATCAAAATACATGGGTTAGTAAGGAAGGAGAGGATTCAGGTCCCACACTTTCTCTGCTTTGCCACACATTCACCTTTCTATATTCATGGATTATGCAGAGTCTTACTAGATTTGGTTGTATTGGTCCTAGACGTCCCAGTATCCAAATCCACGAGACATACCAACATATTTTCTTCACAAATTGCTCTCTATGTGCTATCATATGAACACAGATAAACTAGCATGATAGATTGTATCAAGAAGTGGGGCTATTACTGTAAAAATGCTTGAAATGGAGGTGTGTCTAAGGATCTAAAGGTTGTTAGAATTTGCAAGAGTTTGGGAGTGACAGCTGAACCAATTCTGTTGTTGTTACTAAGAGAATTCTGAATGCAATTCAGTTTAAGACTGTGAAGAAAATAAGACTAGAAACACTGGAGCTTCAAGAAGAAGTGTTCATGATCAGTTTACCAGCTGAGATCATTCTGATGAAGGCTCAGACATATATCAAGAGTAGGAATTGAGCACTTAGTGAAGGACATCCTTGTCCTGCAATTGTAAAGAGCATATTTAAGCCCATTCCCCTAGACATTGGATACTAAGAGTGCTGTATTGTGGTATCTGGAAGAACTATCTAATCAGTTGTGTATCTCCCTGTTGCCTGTTAAGTTTAACTGCTTAGAATGATACACAAGAGAAAAGAGATGACTTAAAGTCAGGAAACACAAAATAGATCAATACGGAGAGCTCAACCATGCGATGCACTCCGAAAAAAATATTTTCTTAGCAAATAATACTAAAGGTGTATCCATGTGATTAAATCACTGTGTGTGGACAGAAAAGGATTAGGTGAAATGTACTCAGCAAAACAGTGGGAGGAGTTCTATAAATGTATTTTACAGATATTTGTAGTTTTGTACCATTTGAATTATTGTGCCCAGAATACCTGATATAGTTAACTTAAGAAAATATGGATTTTTCATTTGTTGTTTGCCTTTTAACATTAAGGAACCAAAAGTTTCAATGTATCATGAAAGTGAGCAAAGTAGAACATGTCTTAGTATGGCAGAGGATAACGGACAATACAAGAAGCATCAGGGTTAATGTATTCTTAAGGGTCTCTTCCGAAGGAGCTAGTGCCTTCAGTTCTATTCTCGTTCCAAAACTTCAGCTCTCACTACCCCACAATCCCTCCCACTAGTCACTACTCCCCACTTTGGACTGTGATACATTGTACACGTCTAACCACAGCTCAAGCACACCTAGTTGAGTCTTGCTCTCTAAGAATTAGTAATTTCAGGATTTGCTGCTGTCCACATGCTTCTAATGTTTTAGCCACGTAAGTGTTCAAAATCTATGAAGCATGTCTTGTCTCTGTAAATTTCATCCAGTGAAATAAACTGTCTTCAGAGAGGAGTGGTCATAGATTTGTTTCTGAGACACAAAGCCTCACAGAGAACTGTTGTTAAAAACAGAAAATTACCAAATCAGAAAGTGATTTGCCACTGTCTTTCCATTAGATCCACACCTACTGCAGCCATGGAAATGGGAGAATCTCTAGGACTTCTGTGAGACATACATGAGGCCAAATATCCAAATATAAGCCCCAAAACATATCTGTCTTTTCACAAAAGAACCAAAAATTTCACACTGGGGGAGAGGTAGCAGCTTCAAAATCTGGTGCTGGTCAAAACGGTAGGTTCATGCAAAAGAGTGAAAATAGATCTGTATCCATCAACCTGAATGCAACTCAAGCAGAAATTGATCATAACCTCAACAATACCCTGAAAATGATAAAGGGAGGAATACACTTGAATTCATTGACACAGAACTTGGATTGATGAGTTTGTCCCAATATCATACGCATGAATACCAGCAACTATTAGACATAAATAACAAAATCTCTGCATGTGATTTTGTGTTGGAGTTGTGTATAAGAAATACCTTCTTTTCTGGTTGATATATCATAAATTATTTTGAGATAACCTGATATATCCAAAACAAATAATTGTTATTCAAGAAATTATTATTTTAAATGTTTTTAAATGTATTTAGTTTTTAAATTTTAACATAATTGCATGGTTTCCCCTTGCTATTCTTCCCTCCAAATCTCCTGCTTCTAGGACTGCCCATTGTTATTGCCTTTGCAATTTGTATTTCCTTTGATGGGGAAAGGCTATTTTTCTGGCTCTCATCATTTCCTATCTGCTTGTAATTCATGGTGTAGGATTTAAGCTTCCTGAGCTTTCTATGTTCAAGCTAGTATGTCTATTCTTGTAATTTTAAATTCATTATTAAAGAGTTATGTTGGTGAAACTACATGAGTGTAGATTCTGACATTGGAGGGAGACACAATCTCAAAGAAAACTCATGTATATATGGAGGAGATGTATGAATATGTGTGTGCATGCTCATGGTGGCCAAATGAAGGCACCAGATACTCTGGAGTTGGAATTGTGGTAGTTGTGATCCCCTTGATGAAACCAAATTTCAGTCCTTTGAAAGAGGAATATATTTTGTTAATCACAGAGTCATTTATGTAAGTAGTTTAGTTGCTTCTTAAAGGATGTAAGAATAGATGCAGAGAAAGAAGTATATTTGTCATCACTGTTACTGTGAAGTTATGTCACTATACAAATCCTAAAAGTAGTTTTGGTACATGGTTTCTTTCACAGTTTCTAGATTGTGGTACTTTAGAGAAGGAAATATTATTACCTTTTCTATAATATCTTCATCTTGGAAAATACTTCCATAAGGTAGATTATTTTTATACTTTTATGAGCATCTACTGAAAATCCAAAATAATAGTTATTCAAGCTTTTTGAAAAATATTTTCCAATTTTGTTAATTTTGAATACTTTATAGAATAAGTAAGGAGATTCTTGAAAAAAATGCAAAGACTGAAAGTGATTGCATAACCAATGTTACAATATTAACAGGGACTACATCCAGAAATTAAAGTCAATTTATTAAATTTCCAAAGCATAGGGTTAGTTTGTTTTATCAAAATGAATAAGACCTGTACTTGTCAATGGTCACTTTTCTTGCTGATCACTTGAATTCTTTGAAGAATTGTCTTCACATTATTTTTCTCGATATAACACATTTTTTAGATACTAGTTCTTAATGTTTTCATTTGGTTGCCTGGGACAATGGTTGGTGGCAGAGTGCTTGCATACAGATTTCAAAGTCCTAAATTTGGTCCTGAGTGCTGTGAAAATAATAGATTTACAACAACAATAGCAATGCCTTACTAAAATTACAGTAAACACAAACAATCACACCCACCCTCTCTGAAAGGGTAATTCAGCTGTAAATGTGAATTACCAGTTTATAGCCATTAGGTGAAATTACATGGAATTTAAAAGCACCTGGATTACATGGTTAGATGAGATGCTCACAGTTCCAATCACTCTCTGCCTCCAAGCAGAATCTCAGCTCCCACATAAATCAGTTAAATAAGGAAACAGCAGAAAACAATATCAGTAGGGAGGCTCATTTCTGGGAAAGTCTAACTCTTCTTTTCCTAGCAGTCTTTAGACCCTTGTCTAGGGCCAGAACCCTTCAAATTTTCCCCCAGACACATTTATGTGCCTACTGATATTGCCATTTTTCCTGTTTTGTTTAAGCAACTATTGCTAGAAGACATTTTCACAGGACCAGTTCACAGCAACAGAACATTAGATTCACCTCCAATAAGTCTATTTTGACACTCTCAGAAGGGCTCAAGCCCTATAGCATCATAGGGCTTAAGTGAAAGTGATAAAGGTCTGATATTTGTTCCTACAGACCAAATTCCTACATTTGTGGTTTTCCTTTTTTTATTTAAATGAGAATCAAGCTTGTTTTACCTGTTAATCCCAGTGCCTCTCCCCCCCCCTCCCCTGCCTCCCACTAACACCCTATCCCATAGTCTTTCTGCTCCCCAGGGAGTGCAAGGACTTCTGGGGAAATCATCACCTCTTTTTGTGTCTAGGCTGAGAGTGTATCCCTCTATGAGGATGGTCTCCAAAAGTCTATTTGTGTACTAAAGATAAATATTGATCCACTATCAGAGGCCCCATAGATTTCCCAGACCACCAAATTGACACCCACGTTTAGGGGGTCTGGAACAGTCCTATGCTTGTCTATCCACAGGGACCTTGGAGATAACAGAAGTCACGGGCATCAAGATACACCCCCACAGATATATCTGGGCAACTGTCCAGAGCATGACCTTGGCAGCAGCCCAGGCCCGGATGTCAGCATGGACCTGCTTGGCAGCAGGCCATCCACATCAGCCCATTCCCCACTTTCCTTCTCCCTATCTGCCTTTCTCCTCCATACATGAACCATTCTGCCTCTTTCTCTCTCCCAATTCCCTACCCTGTACTTAGTCGCCATGAGTCTGGCACTCAGTAGAGAGATGGTTGTTTTCTGCTCATTCAAGCCAAGATTTATGGCACAGACCTGTGGCTGTCTTCCTCATGGGTCCACCCTGGACTTTGTAGTGCCAGGCGGCTGCTGGTTGATTTCTGCCCGCCCAAGTTCCCCAGCTTAGGCTAACTGTCATAGTTCCCTATATTGGCTTTTGTGAAAAGTGTTACAATTAACAATGACATATAAGATGCAAGTATTACTGAGATACTCTGACTTTGGGTACTTGGGATCTATACACAAGTAGAGCAACTGAATTTTATGGTGCTTCTATTACTTATAATTTTGAGAAAACTCTACAATGATTTCCATTTTGGTTCTACCCGGATACATTCCTAACCAATGGCAAATAGCAAGTAGCTCCTCTTCCTCTTATATTTGATAGTATTTGGTGGCCAGTTTTGTTGTCTGATAGGCATTCTAGCTAGAGGAATAAATAAAGCTATTTGCATTTCCTAATGCAAGAGTTTGTTAAACTCTTTACAAATATTTATTCATTAGATGATTTTTATATTGATAATCCAGGACTCTTTATTGAATATTAATGTTCTTTTGAATGTATAAGTTGCATAATTTTATTAGGTATACCAGTTATTCACTCTGCAGACAATTTCCACTGCTGTACAAAACTTCCAATTTCATTTGTCGGTTATTTGGATTATTTGTGATCCCATTGGAGTCCTTCTAAGAATGTTCTTGCATGTTTGAATTTTTTTGTCCTCCAGCTGTGTCTAAATTTCTAGTATTAGTAATAAGGTCTTTGATTCATTTTGAATCTTACTTTTACTTTCTTTTGCATGTACATATAATCAGCAACACTTTTTGGAGAAGTTATCTTTCCTACAGTGTTGATTTTTGATATATTTTGAAATACTGTAGCTGTAGCTGTCTTTTGCATCTAGGTCGTGCTTTTTAGTTGTGTTCCTTTGCTGAAAGTGTTTACCAGATCTGAAAATTGTCACATGAAGTCTTTAAGATGCTTTATGTGTCATATCATTTATAAGTCTCCATAGTTTGCCTCTTCTCTTTCCTGTATCTATCAAGTTTAGTTTATTTCTCTTCTCTGCTGTAGCTATGGCTTTGTGTGATATATTGGGTAATATACGAGAAAGCAGACACTCTTGTCCCATTTTAGTGGAAATTCTTTCAGTGTGACACCATTCAGCATGTTGTTTGTGACAAGTTTGTCATATATGACCTTTTTAACGTTAAGATATCTTCCTTCCATTCCTAGATTTTTCTGTGTTTTGTTACTAAGAAATGGAGAACTTTAGAATGGTCCTTTGTAGATATTGCCATTTTTCTTTGTAACAAACTATTTAATGCTATCAAATATTAATATTTGCCACCGGTGATTTTCCTTTGGATCCTTTTTCTTGTTTTTCTCTACTTCCTTCTGGTTCATAATTGAGTTGTTTAGTCGAGCTATTTCGCCCTCCCTTTTTTTGTAAATAATATAGCTACAAACATTTCCCTTGGTCTGCTTTAGGTAAATCCTTATATTTCAGATATTGCAAACTTTCTTTTTCATTTGATTATAGGAATTTTTAAATCCCACTACACAAGTGTCTTTACTGACTGTCTGATCATTTAAGACTATAATGTTCAGTGTCAATGTATTTATATAATTCTAGTTTCTCTTACTATCTAATCTAAGTCAACTTGGATCTGGCAAGAAAAAATTTGAATTCCCTTATATTAAAATATAATATATTTAAAGTATATTTTCCATACAATTCCAGGGTGTTTAGGATGTGCATTACGTTTTTATAGAGAAGAATGTTCTGTAAGCAAGTAAAGTCCATCTTCCAATGTAACCCTTTTGCTTTCTTTGATGGTTTTTATTTTGTGTGGCCAATATGAAGATAAAATATATGATAGAAATCACTTATGATTCTATCAAGGTGTGTGTTAACCCTCATGTCCATTAGTGTTTGTCATAAACCTGATAATCTGGTAGTGGGTAGATATTTACAATTCTTATATTGTGTTAGTGAATTTAATGATTTCTTCTTTTTTCATGGTGACTTTTGATTTGATTCTCCATGATTGGATACCATATTCAAGTGCCAGATTGTAAGCACCTGCTGGGTTTTCCTTTTCTTTAAAGATTGTCAGGCTCTGTCTTTGCCAATGGCCAGTGAGGTTCAGGCAGAGGGCATACTGTTGAATCATGTTTTTAATCTAATTACTCAAACTTGTGTGTATTAAGGAGTGAAGACAATTTATAGCTAAGTGGCACAGACATCTTTGTTGTATGAATGGGCATCTTTTGGATATATGCCTAAGAGTGGAGTTGCTGGGTCTTGTGGTAGGTTTATTCCCATTTTTCTGGACCTGAAAACTTTTAATTCTAGAATTGTGTGTGTGTATATATATGTATATATATATATATGTATATATATATAGAGAGAGAGCTGAGCTTTTATTCTTAAGAAATTTATATACTTGAATATTTTTTAATAAATAGGACTAGTGTTTGTATTTTATTGTCAAATCATAGCTCTACCACCAAGGTATATGATACCCTCCTTCTAGTATATATGGAGATAGGAATGTATACCCATGCACATGTGCACTTACACTCTCTCAGACATATATATGTCTTTTCTGAGCTTAGCAGTCATACCTGAAACACCTGAATCTGCTGATATTTTAACTAGGGTTTCCATCCCCCACCATTAGTCCGCACTCTGCAGTTCAAACATTTTAGCTGTGACCACCAAATTTAGTTTTTAACTAAGTTTCTATAGTTTATTTATTTACCAATAAAGACTCATAAGTCATCCGTTGGGGTGAAAACCTGTTAGATCTGAGAAGCCAAGGAGAAACCGTTTGACCTTCCTTTATGGCCAGAGACCCAACAAGAGAAATATCTCACCGACTCATTCCAAACCAAAAAGACCATGAATCTCTAAGTACCTCCCTACTCCTTACTGTGTATCTCTTTATCTTTATTCCTGGATTCTCCATCCTGTTTATTGCTGATTCCTATCACTAGTCATGGGCTTTTGCCCTAATCCAAAGTATGATCACAACAGAATTTCATGTGATCAAATATCCTACAATGAAACTCTGTGTCAGAATTTCTCTCCTGTAGAAAACCGAATAGTAAGGATGTAAAATAAAGGGCATAAATAAATAATTTCATAAATGATCAAAAAGTGAATATTTACATATCACCTGAAGAAATGAAAAATTTTTTATTTAATTTAGAGACAATATTGTTTCACATGTCAATCCCAGCTCCCTCTCCCTCCTCTCCTCCCCTGCCCTCCCTACCAGGTCCCCCAGTCCCCCACCCAATCTCCAGTCTGATCCCCAAGGAGGGTGAGGCCCTCCATGGTGGATCTCCAGTAACTGTTTTTTCATCCATGGCAGGGCCTAGGACCTCCCCCAAGAGTCCCAGCTGAGAGAGCCTCCCATATTGTGGCATGGGCACTCAAAGTCTATTTAAATGCCAGGGATAAATTTTAAAAGACAGTAAGTATGCCAATTCTCAAAGATTAACAGAAGAAATATATGTTTAACATTTTCCATTCTAGTCTCCTTTAATGCCATTTGTTGTCTTTGCACTTATTACTCCTGTCCCATGCCCTGAACCATAAATGTGGGTGCAATAAGCTCAATTCAGTAAACCACTTGACACCAGACAATGATATGGAAACATATATGCGAGTATGCAAATCAAAACCAACAAAAAGAATTTGCAGGAAATCAGAGAAATAAATTGGCAGACAAAGTACTGCTTAACAGCACATGTGCATAAAGGGGAAACTTTTCTATGTAGTGAAGAAATGAGTCATGAGTCATTTTTTTTCAGTTTTCCTCCACTTGAGAATAGTAACACAAATGTACAATTTTTATCTTGGAAATATATTTTGTGTGCTCAGGGGTTTGATGATAGTTTTATGTAATTTTTTGTTAAGTTAGCTTGATATCATATAAAGCTATGGAGTTCTGTCAGACACATCATAGTCTTCATGGTTACTGGTGTGGTTTTACTCTAGCTTTGTGACAAGTGACAAACAATGAACAAACCACAAGCAAGTCTGTCAGCAGCAGTGCATTCTCCAGGACTAACCTCTGTCAATATCAGAAAAGCCCCAGAATGGTGGATATTTGGATCACACAAGCCACAAGCATTTTTCTGATTTGTGCTATTTTCCCACATCATTTGCTCTTTTATGCACTTATTTATTTAGTTTCATACTTCATTTTACCTCATAGCTACTGAGTTTCCTACAGGACAGAATTCCTGTACACAGTTTTCAGATGACTTCAACCAAGTCAGTGATAATTTTGGTATCCTAGCTTGTGCCATGTTAGGTTGGAGTTTATCACTGTCTGCACTTCAGTTGAGGGAACTTCATTAGGAGTGAAGAAGTCAGTAATTTAGGAGGCTCTGTTTCAGTAGGAAAAGAAAAGTGGATAGGAAACAGAGTCCCTATAGACTCAGTGATCCAGCAGACTGCTGAGGATGGAAATTAGGTAGGCTGCAAATCTACGAAGCAGGAGGCTTTCCAGGAAATGAGATATGAAACAGAAATAAAGGGTGGAGGAAAAAACACAGTTTAAAGACACCCAAGAGAAATCACAGTGCAGTTTCTGAGTGATGAACCTTTCAGAAATGGCGGGTAGTTGAGTAATGGGCCTCCATTTTCCACCCTAACCATCATCACTTACCTACTTATATTTTCTAGTATAAAAGGAAAAATTGTTGTTTTCATTCTCTCTCTCTCACTCTCTCTCTCTCTCTCTCTCTCTCTCTCTCTCTCTCTCTCTCTCTCTCTCTCTCAGGATGGATTCTTTTTTGTCATGTTGTGTAGCATTAAACTTCATACCTTTCTGCTTCAGATTCCCCTTGAAGGAGTCGCAGGATTGTGCTCCAAACCAAGCTTTTGAATTAATTTTTGCTTAAGGTTTATTTGAAATTTTCAAGGAAATGAAAGGAATTCCATACTACTGATTCTTTCTGCACTCAGGCAAGATAAATGTATTCAGTTGTGAGTGCATAATTTAAGAGGTGATTAATTTTATAGTTAGCAAGAAAATTGACAGAATTAATTATGAAAGAGTAATTTACAAATAATGAAGAAGAGTTAATTCTTCAGGTGACATGACTCAAGCTATGAGGACTATGTAAAGATAAAATAAAAAAGCTTATTAATGAAAAGTAGAGAGAAAAAGAACGAGAGGGAAAGGAAGGAGGAGGAAAGGGAGATGAGCACTGGAAACCTCCGGAAGTGGAGAAGGGTCAGGAATTCTTCCGTTTTCATTAGTCAATAATCCATACTTACATTTTGAATGATTTCACTAAAATACTTCAGTTACTGATCTAGCAGTCACATATTCCCACCGCTTCTTCAAAGTACACAAATTTTAACAATGATGACTTTTAACAGCAACTGTTTATTTAATTGCACAAACCCATATAGATACATAAAAGAGAAATAGTAGTTACATTAAAATTCTAGGAACGGAAGTTAAACATATAAAGCATTTCATTTTAATATTAATTATAATGATTATTAAATTTGTGATCACAATTGATCTGGTTCATTTTTATATACCCCCTCACTTATTGACTAGAAACATTGGCTGATTCTGTGATACATTTTTATTAAAGAAAACATAGTTTCATGAATTCAAGCCATTCTGAATTTACAAAGAATGATTTGAGAAAATTGCTCATGGTTTTGTCTTATTTTTGTACAGAAGACTAATGGTAAATAGTTTAAAATAAAATGTCATTGAGCAAGGGCATTGTAATGATGTTCCATATCCCCAGCCACCAGGGAAATGTAAATTAAGACTATTTTGAGATCCCCTTCACCCCAGTCATAATGGCTATCATCAAGAAATCAAATGACAGTAAGTACTGGTGAGTATGTGGGAAAGAGGAACCCTTATTCTTTGTCAGTTGGAATGAAAATTGTTGCAGTCACGATGGAAATCAGTGTGGAAAGTCCTTGGCATTCTAAAGACAGAATCAGTATGGAAGCCAGGCATGCCACTCTTCCGTTCAATATACTCAATATCCTGCTGCAGAGATACTTGGTCACTCATGTTTATCACTCTTTATCTATCCTCAATAGCAGTAAAATACAATGGCCCTGCATATCCATGAAATGATGAATGGATAATTAATGTCCAGCCTACATACACAGAGGCATTCTAAAATTTAATTAAGAAATCTGCTGGTAAATGACTGAAACTGTTTAAAAAATTATGCTTCCTGCGGTAACTAGTTCTCTTTCATTTGTAGGCTCTAACTTTTTTTTTCAAAGAAAAACTTTTAATTATACTTTCTGAGGTTTAGTCTATCATCATCATGGTGGCACAGGGCAGCATGCAGACAGACACCTGAGAGTTCTACATCTTAGTCTACAGGCAACAGGGACTGAACTGAAAAATGCAAAGTATGCAAAAATAATGCAAAAATGCATTCAGCCCAACTTCAAAAATTCCCATAGCCTAAGACAGTCCTAAACTTATTTAGAAGCTTAAAATTCAAAGCCTTTTCTGAGATTCATGCAATCTGTTCATTGGAATCCCCTGTAAAATCAAAATCAAAAAGCATATCACATACTTCCAATACATTATGGCACAGGATATACATTACCATTCCAAAACGTAGGGAAAGAAGCATAGTGAGGAAATATTTGACTAAAGCATGATCAAAAACCAGCTGGGCAAACTCCAAACTTTGCATATTCAAGTCTGATATGAAAACACCCTTCAGATCTCCAACTCCTTTTAGTTTTGCTAACAGCAACATACTTCTGTCTCTGGAGCTGTCTCCACTCCCTGTTATCAGTTCTCCGTGGCTGATACCCCATGGCTTTATCATCTTCAACATCTTGTCTCCAAGGCAATCTAAGCTTTGCCTTCAGTTTCATGAAATGACCTCTCCAGGCCTACAAGCAGGGATACTCCTGACACATGCCTGGCCACACTAGCTTTCCTTAGTCACAGAGGCTCTACCTTTGAATATATGACTTCAATATGTTCAAGTCAGAATTCTTGTGATACCAGAAAATCTGAAAGGGTGTGAGTTGTTTTAAAGAGGGGAGAAGAGTAAGACATAATATAAAGGTGTAGGAAGGTAATACTAAGAGTTAAAAGGTTTAATTAGGGAAAGAGCTGATGATGAGATAGAGTTAAGTGTGCCTGGAGAGTTGTTTGCCAAAACATGGTGGGTATTAAAAGAAAACACACAAAATTCTATTATCTGATAACTAAAATAAAAATGTATTTTAAAAAATGGAAGGAAGACAGCCTGAATGTAATTTTTTTGGTAAATGGGAGGGCCTAATGTTCCATCAACAGTTCAGGTTGCTGGCACTCATCCTGGTTTCCCTGATGAATCTGGCAATACTACACTAGCACTAAAAGACTTATCACTGTGTAGCTCTACTGGAAAACGCCCTCTTGCCAGGTAGCTTTCATAGTGCTGGGATATCCTATACCAGTGGCTGGGAGAATCGACAGTCTCACACATACTGTCTTGAACTTTGTGATGATGCAGCTGCCTTTGAATCATCACGTACTTCTGTGAGAAATGACAATAAAATAATGTTTCCTTTAGTCATCTGCACCTTTATCCTTTAATAGTTTCATACATAAATACAATTGATTCTGATTATACCCAAACCTTGGTCCTTGGCCAAATTCTGTCAAGTTTTAATCCCTTGTTTTAAAAATGATAAATAATGAATTATGTTGAGATAAACTAATGTAATATCAGTAAATAATTTCCTAATTTATTTTTAGAATATTTCTCCTTTCTAAATGATTTTTTTTGTTTTTGAGATTATAATCTAATCACAAAAATGTTCCTTTTCCTTCTCATCCCCCCTTTTTTTAAAGACAGACTTTCTCTATGTAGTCCTGAGTGTCCCAGGATTCACTTTGCATATCAGGCTGACCTCGAACTAACAGAGATCCACCTCCCTCTCTCTCCTGAGTGCTGCTGTGCCTGATATGTTTAATTCCATGTACTTTCTCCTCCTATACCTGTTTTAAATTTATGGTCTTTTTTCAATAAGTGTGTATGTGTGTGTGTGTGTGTGTGTGTGTGTGTGTGTGTATTCCTAAGTATATACTGCTCACTCTGTAATGTCACTTTTATGCTCGATTTTATGGCTGTCTATTTGCTATTGGATAAGCAGTACTGGGAAATATTTTTTTCCTAGGGAAGAATTTTTGTCTCACTCTCAGTGTTCCTTACTTGACTAGAGTATTGGGTGTGTGTGGGGTGGGTGTGGGTGTGTATGTGTGTGTGTATGGTTTAGGTCTCCTGGGCTACAGTGTATGTACTATCATGTCTATTCCTGTTGTCCTTTTTGAGCTCATGTTTAGATAGTTGCATCTGTGATCCTTTATGGGTTTAGATTTTGCCCATACTAGGAGACACAATTTCACAGCAAAGTCATGTTTGTATGGGGCTGGTGGGTATGTACACATGACTTGATATACCTGTGATGTTAAAAATAGAAAATCAGAACCACTAAAGTTGAACTTAAAGTAAACTTTCAGTTCCCTGATACAGATACCAAAAACCAATCTCCAGTTTGTTGAAATAATAATGTCATTGTTAACCACTGAGCTATTTATATAGTCACTATAGATGTTTCTTAAAGGATATATATATATATATATATATACATACATACACATATCTTAGAAATAAAACTGTATTTATGATCAGTACTATTTGTCTTTCTATAATTACCCAAAAGATTGGCAAGATTAAAACAAATATTATTTTGTTGAGTATATTGTACATTTTCTTTCTAAATGTTGGTATTTTATAGAATGAAATATTATTACATTCTCTATACCATCTTCTTCTTGGAAATTGCTTTGATAACATACATACTTTTTATACTATTAAGAGTAATGACTAAAGATCAGAGTAAAATAATTGATTATTAAAGTTTTATCTAACACTATAAACTATGACTATTCTGGGCACCACCAACTACTCTATGTTGGATTTGAGGACCATTCCACAGTACCAGATTCAGACCTGGTCCCATAAACCACTCAAAATCCCATTGTGAAGGAAGACATAGTCAAAAGAACAAAACTTAATTTTCTCATTTTGCTAAAATGAAGTAGCACTGAACAGCCTCCTGAATACAGAGATTTATGCAAGTGAACAATGACTATGCCCAGCCCCACAGCTCCAATCAGAGAACCTTATTCTTCCATAGAAAATCTGTGAATGCCGAAATATTTGGACATGTAATATTGTTAGAATAAGTGCTAAATATAACATTTATTGTGTCCTTCCCAGGACTTGGGGACCTTTGCCAATGAAGAGAGAAAGAACAGAAACACAGGAAGATAAGGGAAACTTCTGAGAAATGCCAGCCTCTGTGAATTAAAACCCTGCAATCATAAACTTTCAACAAGTGCAGAAGAGTTAGTTGTAGATGATTGAACTCATAATTTGTGTCAAATTGAGATAAATTGTGTTACAGTGTTCATGAAAATCACACCCTCAGGGTGAGAATCTGAGGACAGATGAACACACTAATCAGACAAGAAGGATTTACCAACATTGATGGCAATACTATCATAAAGTCTGACGAAAGAAACATATTTGTTAATAAGAAATTCAAGGTAAACATTTCAATGTGATATTAACTGGTTTCCTTTTTGTATCATGATGTGTCTCCACAATCTAGTATATAGAAACATAAATATATCATTCCATATTTCAGAATGGAGGAGCCATAGTTATGGTGTTAGAAATTCTGTACTTGCTATAGAAAATGTAGGATCATATATATCCTTCTAGCTTCTGATACATCCCTAAAATTTTATTATCTGTCTTGGATATCTTATCTTTTCTTGACCTGCTCTTGTGTTTATGCTCTCCCTTTTGTAATTTTCTTGTAAAGAACTTCTTCCAGTGTCTTATAAGAACACATGTGACTGTTTATAATGATTATAAAGATGATCCAGGTTAAATTTCTCAAGGTCCTTAACTTAATCACACCTTTCACAATACAAATCAAAATTCACAGGCTCATGAAATTAAGATACAGACTTACATATTTCAGGAGCACCTAAGCACACTTCTGGGTAGAGGATGAAATACATTACCATCAGAGAAATTACACCTGAAAATGATGGGGTCAATAGGAAGTACAAGTACCAGAGGTGAATGACTTGAGTTTCATTACAGAATACTTGACAGAAAAAAATGACAGGTTAATGTTATCAAGGCCTCTAAGAAAACCACAGTATGAATATCAGAATAATCCTAAGAAAGCACTTAAACAGAATGTTCTTACCGACAGCTGCTCTGTAACTGGTGCTGAAAATAAAGCAGAGATCTCAATTCAATGGTTACAGACCTCCAATGATATCATTCATAAAGTTTTGTATTGATATGTCAAATTTAGGATACTAAAGGTGGAAGAATGGTATCTTGGACAATTCATGTTAACAGTACAAAAAATTATCAATTATCTAGCTCCACCCAAGGAAGAGTAACAGTGACCTCCTTCAGTTCTAAAATTACAATCTCTCATTCATGGAAACCACGCAACGACCTGACCAAAGGCAATTGCCTCTAAGATGTTGCTTGATCACTGAGTGTGAGGAGCCGCCCTCGCTATCGCTATTGCCGTTAGAAGATGGCGCTGACATCTGCTGTCAGTTGGAGTTAACCGTTAGAAGATGGCGCTGACATCTGCTGTCAGTTGGAGTTAACCGTTTAAGCTGTGCCTCTCCCGTGGCGTCATCTGGGGTGATGTGCAAACCACCAATCCCGGCTCTACACGTCTCACTCGGAGCTCCTAGGCTTATACAAGGGGCTGGGTTTCTTAGCTTGGGGTCTCCCTCTAAGAAGCTGATCATCTATCTCTCAAGATGCATTAAAGCTTTACTGCAGAAGGATCCGAGTGTTCTGCGTCGTTCTTGCTGGCAAGACGGTAGCGCGGGACATCTGGTGCCGAAACCCGGGAACTCTTCAACATCACCGGCGCCGCGGGAGACCCCTCGGAAGACGGGGCGGATTCAGAACTGCAGGGACGTAAGTTCAGAGAGGTATGCTGTATCCTGAACACCCCTTTTCTAGACTTTGGCCTTAGTTTGTCATCACCGTGGGACGGGTCAGTGGAGGCTTTGGTGCTAGTCCTGTTTGTCCTTCTCCTTCATTGTGGCTGGTGCTGACAGAACGGTGCTGTCAGTCTGGTGCTGTCAGTCTGGTGCTGTCAGTCTGGTGCTGTCAGTCTGGTGCTGTCAGTCTGGTGCTGTCAGTCTGGTGCTGTCAGTCTGGTGCTGTCAGTCTGGTAACGGAGTTGAGCGCCGTTTTTTAGATAAGCCGCTAGCGCGATGGGGTTGTCACAGTCAGTGGTTACTGCCCTACAGACTGTGCTAAAACAAAGAGATCTTAAAATTGCACCACGAACACTTCAAAATTTTGTGAAGGAGGTAGATAGAGTGGCACCATGGTATGCTTGTTCCGGGTCCCTCACTGTGGCCTCATGGAACAAGCTAGGTAAAGAACTAGACAGGAAGCATGCAGAAGGAGATCTCCACTTAGGTACCAAAGCCATTTGGAAGCTAGTTAAAAACTGCTTGGAGGATGAGGCCTGTCACCCTGCTATAATAGAAAGTCAGGGAACCTTAGAGGAAGTTCAGGATAGCATGTCAGAAACTGAACGGAGTGAGAGAATGGGAGCTCGCAAAAGGAAAGACATGTCTAAGAAAAAAGGCCCTCCCCAAGAAGTTAAGAAAGGGGAAGAGAGAGAAGGGAGTGATCATTCACCCCCTAACAAATCTAAGAAAAAGAAAAAGCCAGAATCTAGTCTATACCCTACAGTAGAGCTAGAAGCCTTGGAGCTAGATAATTCTGATTCTGACACTCTGTATTCTAGCGAAGAAGGTGGTCTAGAGGAGGAGGTGGCACGGTATGAGGAAGAAAGATATCACCCTGATAGACACCGGCCACTGAAAACAAAAATGAATGTGAGGCCACCGCCTATAAATCCGGCGGGCTCACGCCCCTCAGCGCCTCCGCAGTATGAGCTTTGGCTGAATACTGGTACTGACTCCTTTTTACCTTTAGAGGAACGGAGAAAAATACAAGTAGCTTTTCCAGTATTGGAGAATGCGGAAGGCGGAAGAGTACATACCCCCGTAGATTACAATCAAATCAAAGAATTGGCCGAATCCGTTCGTAATTATGGGGTCAATGCTAACTTTACCACATTACAGGTGGAAAGGCTTGCTAATTTTGCCATGACTCCCACTGACTGGCAGACGACAGTGAAAGCAGTGCTTCCCAACATGGGACAATACATGGAATGGAAGGCTCTCTGGTATGATGCAGCCCAGGCACAAGCTAGAGTTAATGCCACGGCTGAAGATGAGAATCAGAGGCAGTGGACATTTGAAATGCTGACAGGTCAGGGTCAACATGCCCTTAATCAAACCAACTACATCTGGGGTGTCTATGGTCAGGTGTCGGCCGCCGCTATTAAAGCATGGAAGGCCCTCACAAAAAGGGGAGAGTCCAGTGGACACCTTACAAAGATTGTCCAAGGACCCCAAGAGCCATTTTCAGACTTTGTGGCCAGAATGACAGAGGCCGCCAGTCGCATCTTTGGTGATTCAGAACAAGCTATGCCCCTGATTGAGCAACTTGTCTATGAACAAGCAACCCAGGAATGTCGAGCGGCTATCGCCCTCGCAAAAGCAAAGGTTTACAAGATTGGCTCAGAGTGTGCAGGGAGCTGGGGGGACCCCTAACCAATGCAGGACTAGCTGCCGCCATTTTACAAACGCACAGGTATAGAGATTTATCTAATCGAAAAGCTTGTTTTAATTGTGGGAGAATGGGGCACCTTAAGAAAGATTGTCAAGCCCCTGAAAGAACAAGAGAATCGAAGCTTTGCCATCGTTGTGGTAAAGGTTATCATAGGGCTAGCGAATGCAGGTCAGTCCGGGATGTAAAAGGGAGGCTTCTGCCCCCTATTGAAGAACCCAAGGTACCCCAATCAAAAAACGGGTCACGGGGCCCATGGTCCCAGGGCCCTCAGAAATATGGGAACCAATTTCAGAAAAGCAATCAAGAGGAAGTAGAGGCTTCCGAGGAACCCCCGGAATGGACTTGCGTGCCGCCTCCGACTTCTTACTCATGCCCCAAATGAATGTTCAACCGGTCCCAGTCCATTCCCCTGGACCTTTACCCCCTGCCACCATTGGGCTTATTCTGGGCCATGGCTCCTTAACTTTACAGGGACTCATTATATATCCTGGAATTGTTGACCCATATCATAAAGAGGAGATTCAAGTTCTCTGTTCTAGCCCTCGGGGTGTATTTTCTATAAAGCAGGGAGATAGAATTGCACAACTGGTGTTGCTGCCCTCCCTCGGGGATGGAGAAACCTACACTTTACAAAAAAGGGCTATGGGATCTTCTGGAAGTGATTCAGCCTATCTGGCTATACCCCTAAATGAGAGACCTACAATAAAATTGTTAATTAATGGAAAAGAATTTGAAGGGATAATGGATACGGGAGCAGACAAAAGCATTATTTCACTCCATTGGTGGCCGAAGTCTTGGCCCACTGTTGTTTCATCTCATTCTTTACAAGGTCTTGGATACCAGTCCTCTCCTGCCATCAGTGCCTCAGCCTTAACCTGGCGGAATGCTGAGGGCAAACAGGGATGTTTTACCCCCTATGTGTTGCCACTCCCTGTAAATTTATGGGGACGGGATGTGTTACAAGCCATGGGCATGACCCTAACTAATGAATACTCCCCCAGGCATCAGCCATTATGGCAAAGATGGGGTATACAAACGGTAGAGGCTTGGGTAGGCAAGAACAAGGCAGAATAAAACCCATTACGCAACATGGAAATCGGGGTAGAAAAGGACTGGGTTTTATTTAGGGGCCGTTGAGGCTTCACGACCCATACCGTGGAACACAGAGGAGCCGTTATGGGTCTCTCAATGGCCTCTATCCTCTGAAAAATTAGAGGCTGTCACAAGATTAGTGCAAGAACAGGAACGGCTGGGGCATCTAGAGCCTTCTACCTCCCCATGGAATACACCAATTTTTGTTATTAAGAAGAAATCTGGGAAGTGGAGATTACTCCATGACCTGCGGGCCATTAACAATCAGATGCATCTTTTTGGCCCTGTTCAAAGAGGCCTTCCTTTGCTTTCTGCACTTCCTCAAGATTGGAAGCTTATTATTATAGATATTAAGGATTGTTTCTTCTCTATTCCACTTTACCCACGGGATAGACCAAGGTTTGCCTTCACTATCCCTTCTCTTAATCATATGGAACCAGACAAGAGATTTCAGTGGAAGGTACTGCCGCAAGGCATGGCCAATAGCCCAACAATATGTCAGCTGTATGTGCAGGAGGCTTTGGAGCCAATTAGGAAGCAATTTACATCTTTAATCGTTATCCATTATATGGACGATATTCTTATTTGTCACAAAGAGTTAGATGTTTTACAAAAGGCTTTCCCCATGCTGGTGGCTGAATTAAAACAGTGGGGATTAGAGATTGCCTCAGAAAAGGTTCAAATTGCAGATACAGGCCTCTTTTTGGGCTCAATGATTACTCCCAAAAATATAGTTCCTCAGAAAATAGAAATTCGCAAAGACCACTTACAAACATTAAATGATTTTCAGAAACTTCTGGGAGATATAAATTGGTTGAGGCCCTTTTTAAAAATTCCATCTGCTGATCTAAAACCCCTCTTCGATCTCCTGGAGGGTGAGCCTCATATCTCCTCACCCAGAAAATTTACCCCTGCCGCCCACCGAGCCTTACAGATGGTGGAAGAGGCCTTACAGGAAGCACAATTACAACGTATTGAGGAGTCACTACCTTTTAATCTGTGTGTTTTTAAGACAGCTCAATTGCCAACTGCAGTCCTGTGGCAACATGGACCATTACTTTGGATTCATCCAAATGCTTCCCCTGCTAAGATTATTGACTGGTACCCTGATGCTGTTGCACAGCTCGCGCTTCGCGGAATAAAAGCAGCTGTTACGCATTTTGGCAGGGATCCTGATTCCTTGATTGTGCCTTATACTGCTGCACAAGTTCAGACCTTGGCAGCCACATCTAGTGATTGGGCAGTTTTAGTTACTTCCTTTTCAGGACAAATTGATAATCATTTTCCAAAGCATCCAATTTTACAGTTTGCCCTAAACCAGGCTATAGTGTTTCCACAAGTGACAGCTAAAGACCCACTCCCAGATGGGACTGTGGTGTACACTGATGGATCAAAAACTGGTATGGGAGCTTATGTGGTCAAGGATAGGGTTATATCTAAACAATATAATGAAACTTCACCTCAAGTTGTAGAATGTCTGATAGTACTGGAGGTTCTTGAGGCTTTTCCAGGACCCCTCAATATTGTATCAGATTCCTCTTATGTGGTTAATGCAGTTAATCTCCTTGAGATAGCTGGAATAATAAGATCCTCCAGCAGAGTTGCTAACATCTTTCAAAAGATACAAGCTGCCTTGTTAAATAGGAGATTTCCTGTTTTCATTACCCATGTCCGAGCACATTCTGGACTCCCAGGTCCCATGTCCTTAGGGAATGACTTAGCGGACAAGGCTACAAAGCTGGTGGCCGCTGCCTTGTCTACCCATGCACAAGCAGCAAAAGAATTCCATAAGCGCTTTCATGTGACGGCTGAGACCTTGCGCCGTCGTTTTGCTCTATCCAGGAAAGAGGCTAGGGAAATTGTTACTCAATGCCAGAATTGCTGCGAATTCTTACCTACTCCCCACATGGGAATAAACCCACGTGGCATTAGACCATTGCAGATGTGGCAGATGGATGTTACTCATATTCCCTCTTTTGGAAGGCTTCAATATGTTCATGTTTCTGTTGACACCTGTTCTGGCGTAATGTTCGCCACACCCCTAACAGGGGAAAAGGCCTCATATGTGATTCAACATTGCCTTGAGGCCTGGAGTGCTTGGGGAAAACCCAGAATTTTAAAAACAGACAATGGACCAGCATATACCTCTCAAAAATTCCGACAGTTTTGTCGGCAAATGGATGTTACCCATCTAACTGGCCTACCTTATAACCCTCAAGGACAGGGCATTGTGGAACGTGCCCATCGTACACTCAAATCATATCTGATTAAACAAAAGGGGAGTATTGAGGATGTTCTACCCTCGGTACCAAGAGTTGCTGTATCCATGGCACTTTTTACCCTTAATTTCTTGAACTCTGATGCCCAAGGCCACACTGCGGCCGATCGCCACAGTTTAGAGCCTGATAGGCCAAAAGAAATGGTAAAATGGAAAGATGTCTTGACTGATCTCTGGAAAGGCCCGGATCCTATTCTTATAAGATCCAGGGGAGCTGTGTGTGTTTTTCCACAGGAGGAAGAAAACCCCCTGTGGATCCCTGAAAGACTCACTCGAAGAGCTCCTTCACAACTCCAGAATAAGAAGGATGGAGGCCAAGTGGGTGATGAAGACTCTCCTACTCGGGATGATGGTTCCTAGTATGATGGGAGAGTTACGGTGGGCCATCATGTCTACCTTCCCCCTACCGATGCCAGTGATGCATAATGCCCAGGAGTTCCCTAGATTTTTCACAACTAATAGAGAGTTGGGGCTTGCCTTTTTGCCTTTAGATCCTCAGATACAGAGTTTTCAGGATGAGAGAACCTTGTCATTAGTAGGAAGCTTGTGCTTTACTGTGATTTCTTCATTAAAGGATAATTTTATTCATATGGATCCAGAAAGATCTAATGCTAATCCTTTTGAATTAATGGAAGCTGTACTGATCTTTCTCCTATGATAGTGAGAAGGGACAGATTACTTTTGATTGGAAAGGGGCATTAGGCAACAGTCTGAGTGAGGGACAGAGCTATGGATCATCTGATTGGTCCTCCTCCAATGTTAAGTATACCCCTTTTAAGAGAACTAATTATTCAGCTGCCCTTTATTTGGGTTGTGAGTAATGATACCTTAGGTAAGAATCAGAAAGAAATAAATTGCTCTGCTTAGAATTGTTTTTATGCATTATGCTGGGATGCTATTAAGCACCCTTTTGCTTTGGTAATGCGCATGCCTCGATTTGTTCCAGTTCCTGTTGAGACGCCAAGTAATTTGAGTTTGTTTAGGGAAAAGCGAGATTTTTGGGATCTCTGCTATTATTGTGGGCCTGATAGCCACCGCCGCGGTTACTGCTTCGGTTACCGCCTCGGCCCTTGCACTTTCTGCCACTGTGCAGACAACTCAAACCATTAATGAACTATAGGCCACTGTGACCATGGTCCTAGATAAACAGGCCACTGCCAATTCTCAGATACAAGGAGGCCTGATGTTGGTAAACCAACAGATTAATTTGGTTCAGGAACAATTGGATATATTGTGGCAGATGGCCCAATTGGGATGTGAACAAAAGTTGCCTGGCCTTTGTGTCACTTCAGTACAATATGAGAATTTTACAAGAGCAGCTAACCTGTCACAAGCTCTGTCTCAACATTTATTACAGAATTGGACTTTTGAGTTTGAGCAGACACTCCGTGAGTTGAGAATGGCGATCCTGCAAGTGAATTCGACGCATCTGGATCTTTCTCTGATGGAAGGCCTCTCCTCCTGGATTTCATCTGCATTTTCTTATTTTAAGGAATGGGTGGGGGTAGGATCATTTAGCCTAGTTCTCTGCTGTGGAATAGTGTTGATGCTTTGGATGGTGTGTAAGCTCAGAGCCCAAACAAAAGAGACAAAGTGGTGGTGGCACAAGCACTTGCTGCCTTAGAACACGGAGCCTCCCCTGACATTTGGTTAACCATGTTAAAGCAATAGGTCGCTGGCCTCCCAGCTCTTGCACCCCACGAGGCTAGTCTCATTGCACGGGATAGAGTGGGTAGGCTTCAGCAGCCCAAGGAGTTGCAAGGCTAAGCACTGCACAGGAGAGGTCTGCGGTATAACGACTTTCTCCTGGGAGATAAGTCATCTTGCATGAAGGTTCTATGTCATGATCTCCTTCCCCCAGAAAAACGACATCGGACTGGTCAGGGCTCTCTCTGGGGATAAGACCCTGGAGAGGAGCTTTGTACATGTTCCGAATTTGCACATGGGGATTTGACCTCTATCTCCACTCCAAAGTTGTGGGTGTCCTATTGCTTCAAAAATAAATGAATAGGGGGAGATGTGAGGAGCCGCCCTCGCTATCGCTATTGCCGTTAGAAGATGGTGCTGACATCTGCTTTCAGTTGGAGTTAACCGTTAGAAGATGGCGCTGACATCTGCTGTCAGTTGGAGTTAACCGTTTAAGCTGTGCCTCTCCCGTGGCGTCATCTGGGGTGATGTGCAAACCACCAATCCCGGCTCTACACGTCTCACTCGGAGCTCCTAGGCTTATATAAGGGGCTGGGTTTCTTAGCTTGGGGTCTCCCTCTAAGAAGCTGATCATCTATCTCTCAAGATGCATTAAAGCTTTACTGCAGAAGGATCCGAGTGTTCTGCGTCGTTCTTGCTGGCGAGACGGTAGCGCGGGACAACTGAGCACTTCTGATTCTTGGTCTATATTAATTTTGTCTTATCTGCAATAAGTATAACTAGGCTTCAGTAAAGTGGCTGAATTCTAGGGCTCAAGAAATTTCCTACATACCCAAGAAAAAAACAATGTAACCTATGTTTTTGAAAAGGCTGTGGGCATGTCTGTGGGATCCTTTCTTTACAGTTTCTTGAGTATCAAGTGATTTGAGGGAATCTGGTCTATAGTAGGTTGTACCATATATGGCCAAATAAGTGTAGATATCATAATAATGGAAGCTGAGCAATATATGGAGCGCACACTAGTAAGCAGTGTTATTTCACTGACTCTGAATCAGTTCCAGCCCACAGGTGCCTTCTCTTGCTTCTGACCTGGCTGCGCTGAATATTACACTGGGGTATGGAAGTGTAAGCCAAGGAAATAAGCAACAACACTCCAGAAAGTGCTCAACATCTTTAACTATCAGTGAAATGCAAATCAAAACAACTCTGAGATACCATCTCACTCCCATCAGAATGGCTGAAATCAAAACCACTAATGACAGTTTATGCTAGAGACGATGTGGAGAATGATGGAGGGAATGTCACCTTGGGCAGCTTAGAGATCAGTATGGAGACTTCTCAGGAAAATGGAAATCAGACTACCACAAGATCCACTAAATCCACACTTAGGCATATGTCCAGAAGATGTACACTCATACAATAAGGATATCTACTCAACTATGCTCATAGCAGCATTATGTGTAATAGCCAGAACCTGGAAGCAACCTAGATGACCCTCAACTGAAGGGTGGATAGAAAAAATGTGGTACATCTTATGTGCCATCCTTGAACCCTCATCCAGTGGCTGATGGAAGCAGAGGCAGACACCCACAGCTAAACCTGAACTGAACTCCTGGAACTCAGTTGCAAAGAGGAGTGATGAGCAAAGGAATCAAGACCAGGCTAGTGAAACTCATAGAGGCAGCTAACCTAAATAAGGGGGAATGCATGGACCCCAGATTGATGACTGAGAGACCAGCATGGGACTAATCCAGACACGCCATATCCCCAAACCTGGGTGTCAGAGAAGAGGCCTTTGTAATTTATGGGACCTTGGAGAGTAAATCAATATTTATCCCTGGCATACAAATGGACTCTGGGAGTCCATTCTACATGGAGGGATGCTCTCTCAGCCTGGACACATGGGGGAGGGCTTAGCCCCTGCCCTGGATTATATGACAGACTCTGAAAACCCCTCATGGAAGGCCTTATGTTCCCTAGGGAGTAGAGGGTAGATGGAGTGGAATGGGGGGGTTGAAAGAATGGAGGTCCGGGGGGAAGAGGACAGGGAGCGGGAACTGAGAGTAACATGTATAAAAAATTAAGTAAAAAATTACTATAAAAATAAACAATTAACAACCCCAATGATTAAAAAACCACAGCATCCCTCTACTAATTTGGTTTGATTATTTTTATTTACTTATTTTTAGTCAAAGCAGCAGGGAAAAAATTTCAGACTGAAATTTTTTTACTACCTAAGGTGTTTGCCTTTCTAGCACTGGGATGAGAGGCTGTGTCATGATACTCATCAGTACATATAACTTCTTTATTGGTACAGGTTTAAAAATAAAATAAATGAATGAATAAATAGATCAATACAAAATTATACTGAATGCATTATTTCAGTTAATGCTTAATTACAAATATAATGATGATAGTATAAACACAGCAGATGATAAATTGATAATACAATTGAAATTCAGCTGCCTTGAAGTGAAAAATTCATTTAGGAGGTAACAATAATGAGAAAAATTTGGATAGCCGCTCCCACAATGGGATAGGTAATGCTCTTCTTGAGCCTCTGTGACTTGCATTTTGTGCAACTGTGAAAATCTAAGACTAGACTAATTTACTCTCTATCTCTTCTTTCAGCACTCTGAGGTGTTAGCTGACATTTATAGTGATGAATCCATAAATCGTCAATGAAATTAGCTCCTGACTGCTCAGTGGGGAAAATTCTGATAAAGGAATTTATTTTCCTAAAATTTGCAATAGACAAATAAAGGGTCATAACCTATGAGAAAAAGAAGCTTTCAACTGAAGTCTTCCTCTTCTCCCATATTTCAAAAAACAATTATTTACATGGAAGTTTCTCTGTTTTCACTTTGTGTAAGTTGTAGAGAAACATTGGAAAACTTACAATATGTGTCTGTTAGCTAGGTCTTGTGGCATTTTTTTTAATCTTAAGTGATAATGCAAATTTACTAAAGAAGCATAGAATAGTTTTAGAGTTGAAAATGGAAGAGACATGATTACACTCTTCTGAAGTCCCTGCATTAATCCTCATTCCTTTGTTATTTATGTTTTTGTTTAACCATGTGGCACACGTTTGATAGTCATTGAATTTGAATTTCATAGGTTTTTACTTTGATTATATCCAACACTAACTCTATACCTGTACTGCTTTCATACAGTCCCTTCACTTCTGTTCCAACCTAAACATTTCCTTTTTTCTTTCTTTAATAACTTACTAAATCTAATTTTTACCCCTAGGTGTGCGACTAACTGCCAGAGATTGATCAGCCAGCCAGGTATCTAAACCATTAAAGAAAACTGTCTGTCCACACTCTAGAAGCCACCAGCTGTCCATAGATTCTAAACCAAGGGTGGATGCTTGTGAGCCCATTCTACTCCATGCAATAAAATTTGACTTACTTGACTTGGGCCAGCAAGAATACTTCCCAATGTTAAGCCAAGGTCAGATAATCTATTTAAATAGCCCTATCACTCCTAAAGAAATAAAAGAAGTCATTAAAACTCTCCCAACAACAACAAAAGTCCAGGGCCAAATGATTTTAGCAGAGAATTCTACCAGACTTTCAAGGAAGTGCTAAGGAGAATACTTCTTAAGTTACTCCACAATTTATAAACAGAAGGAACTACTTTTATGATGCCAAAGTCATCCTAATAACTAGACCTCACAAAAATTTTAAAAGCAAGAGAATTACAGACCAATTTCAATCATGAACATTTGTAGGTAGAGATTTTATGTTCGCAAAGCACTGTCCATGCCCATGTGAGCATGGTCACGGGTACATAGAAAGTACAGGGGATAAAAAGAGCTAGGGAGAGGAGACTCTATCCCTTTGGGTTTTGGTTGCAGACTGGAGAGCAGTGTGGTTCTCAGCTTTCTTGGCTTCTCATGTAAGTGATTTCTTCCCCAATAAAGTATCATAGGACATCCCTATTTTGTGTAGCTTAGTATTTCTGCATTATCTGATGTCAGTAAGTAAGTTTACCCAGACTCCTGGTCCTCTGCCCCCCTCCCTGGCCAGGTGCCAGCCACCAGCCTAAGTGCATGGCCTATGGCCCTGTATGTCTGGGAACCTACAGAGGCCCTCCTACGTTACCCAGGCTTCCCAACTCAGTTCTGTTCTCCTACTCAGTTCTCCCAGTACCGCATCCCACTGTGGCCACTGCTACTGCGGAACCTCAAGAAAGGAGCCAGCTGCGTTTGCCCTGGAGCAGCTGCACACACCATGATTCCTCACAGAACCAGTGACAAAGAGCTGCTACAGTCACAGCTTTCAATCCACAGTCTTCACCATTTGTAGCAGCATCCTAAACCCAGATTTCTCAAGCAACCAGGTTCTACCTTATCAGCTGAACTAGGCCACATAATCACCACAGGTTCTCACAATCTGCATGGAGCTCTTTTCCCTTCCTTTTAACAAAATCCTCCTTGCTAAATTTCTGTAAAAGAGAACGATTTTTCAGATTCCAGTGGAAAATACAAGACATCCATGGAGGAGCTGTGTTTGGTGGTACACCTCCACCACCTGCTGGCCAACCATAGGTATTGCAGGTAAAAATTCTTTCATCAACCTGAGATCATTGGAGGTGAGTTTTGCATTCCAGTAGTTCAAGCTACTGATAAGATTACCTGATTTGTTATTTGTAATAGCCAGAACCTGGAAAGAACCTAAATGCCCCTCAACTGAACAGTGGACAGAGAAAATGTGGTACATTTACATAATGCAGTACTACTCAGTAGAAGAAAATGGAATCTTGAAATTTACAGGCAAATGGATGGCATTGGGAGAAACCATTCTGAGTGAAGTAACCCAGTCACAAAAAGACAAGCATGGTATGTAATCACTCATATATGGATTTTAGACATGGAGCAGGGCATTGCCAGCCCACAATCCCACCCGCCAGAGAGTCTGGGGTGAAGGGAGGACCCTAAGAGAGATAAGCATGTTAGCCTGGAGAAGGGTTTGGGATGTGACCTCCTAATTGGATTGGGGGGAGGATAGGGTAGAAGGAGATGGGAGAAAGAGAAATATTGAATTCTTGGACAAGTGTGAATAGGGTGGCCACAAAGGATTGGAGTCAGTTGAGAACAGCTGTACTAGAAATTTCATCTGATATATAATAGAGGGCTTTATGGAGGGAGGAAATGAGGAAACATGGGACCTTGAGCATCACAGAATAATGAAATGTTATAAACTCCCCAAGAAAAATTCATGGTGAGGGTTCTCATGCTGACCTACAGGCTCAGGATGAATATGAAGTACACATCGTGTCTTTACACTGTACAGCAGCTCTGAATTCTTTGACTAAGGTTCATGAACCAGGAGAAAAAATAGAACCTTATACCAAGGTGGTACAAGAACTGAAAGAAAGTTTCACTGAATTCTTATGAGGATTGTCTACAACAACAGAATTACAGGTAACTAATTCAGATTCTAGGCAAATCTTTATATAATCTCTAGCTTAGGAGAATGAAAATCCACAATACAAACAGGTTATTTGGCCACTAAAAATCAAATAAGCACAATTAGATGAATGGGTATTGTATACAGATAATATTGAATATAAAGATCAAGATACAGAAGCTTGGATAAGAGAGGCAATTTCTAAGGGTATGAAGAGGCACCAAGATGCCAAAAGCCTTAACCATGAGGACATAGAAACTTGGATAGGAGAAGAAATCTCCACAGATTTAAAAATACATCTAAATACCAGATGATTTAATTGTGGTAGAATAGGACCTCAAAGCATTCCAAGAAATTATGCTCCTGCTAGGAATGATTCAAACAGAAGGCTTCATATTTCTGGATTATATAGATGTGTCAAAGGCTGACATTGGACCAATGAATGTAGGTGGACCACAGATATACAAGGTCATCCTTTATAATCAGGAGACTTCTCAAGAGGCCTTTGAAGGCTCCAATGTCAAAAGTGGCTCAATGATTCCCAGTAACTATGGTGGACAATCTCTCCCAGGAAAATTAGATGATCCACTGCCTATTGTAAAGAATAATAGCGATCTGGATGCTAGATTAGCTACTCAAGATGAACCAGTCATAACTAGGAAACAAAAAAACATATATTTTGGCAAACTTCTATAAATGATAAAAGACAAAAATTAAGGAAGCAGATAATAAAGTTACACTGATAGGCTTGGTAGACAAAGGAAAGGATGTTACTATTATAACTCAAGAATCTTGGCCTGCAAAATGTCCCCTGCAAGAATAAATGTTCAATTCTTAGAGATTGGAATGCTATGTCAAGGAAAACAAAGAATGAGATGGGATGACTGTATTGGTCCCGAAGGAGAAAGACTGAGACATATGTCTTAGACATTGCTATAAATCTCTTGGGTCATGATATATTACAATAATGGAATATACATTTTTCCTTTATCAGATATGAACCATAAACATATTCTTGTTGGTAGAAAAAAATATTGTAAGACACTACAGAAAACAGATGCCAAACATACAGGCTGTACAGAAAGAGGATGTTAGTGCTAAACCTACAGGGAAACCAAAAGCACTACCCTTAACATGGCTAACAAATGAACCTGTCTAGGTAGGGCAGTTGCCTATGACCTTTGAGAAACCAGAGAATTTATAAAACCTGATTCAGGAACAGCTAAATGCTGGACATATTGAATAATCTACAAGTCCATGAAATTCTCCCATATTGTTATCAAAAAGAAGTCTGGTAAATGAAGGATACTAACTGATCTGAGAGCCATCAATAAAGTAATTCAACTTATGGGCTCTCTAGAGCCTGGATGCCATTACCATCTCTAATACCTAAAGGATGGCCAATTATAGTGATAGATCTAAATGATGACTTCTTCACTGTACTTTTACAAGAAAAAGATAGGGAAAGATTTGTCTTCACAGAGCCTACATATAACATTTTCAACCAATAAGGAGACTTCAATGGAAGGTTTTGATACAGGGAATGACCTACTTAGTGACAGTATTTTGTGCAAAAAAAAAACTTTGGAAATCAACCACAAACAATGTCCACATTCCATAATTTACCATTATATGAAAGACATACTTCTGGGTGATTGGAAGAAAACAGATGCTTGAGACAGTAAAGGAAATATTACTTCACTGGGGATTACATATTGCTGCTGAAATAGGAGGAGATTCTATTAATTATTTAGGTTATAAAAAGGATCTACAAAAAATTAGGCTGCAAAAAGTAGAGATCAAGAAAGATAATTACAGACTCTTAATGATCTTCAAAAACTAGTATAAACAATTATTAGAGTAGAAGAGCATGATTTAAACACCTACAAATGGCCCTAAAAGGAGACAAGGATTTAAATAGTCCATGAATATTATCAATTGAGGCTGAAAATAATTAGAATGGGTAGAAAAGAGAATTCTTGAAGCACATGTGTACTATGTGGATCCAAAAATAGACTTCATTCTGGTTATTTCATGATTTAGAGAATACCTCTCAGGGATTTTGATGCAGAGGGAAGATATATTCAATGGATATTTCTGCAACATAAACAGTATAAAAAACTGAAGATATATGGAAAAGATCTCTGATTTGATTTCAAAAAGTAAATTCAGACACTGTCAAATAAATGGAAGGGACCCAAACAAAATTATTTTACCTTTAACTAATAAAGAAATCTCCTTCCTATGGGAGGATAATGAATTTTGGCAAAGGGCTTACTATAACTTTTTGGGAATGATTAACAAAAATTATCCCAAAACAGTAAGAATGAAATTCAAAAAGAATACAATTTGGGTCCTTCAATGTATTGTAAGTAAAACGCCATTCTCTGGAGTTCCTACATTCTATACTTATGCACACAAGCCAGGAAAGACAGGCTATAAATCAGGAAATACAGGTAAAGTAGTTCAAAGCCCTTACAACTCTGTTCGAAAGGTGGAGTTGTGTGGCATTCTCATGGTACTTACAGATTTTGCAGATCCTCTCAATTTAGCTACTGTCTCTCAATATGCAGAGAGAATCATCTTACACAATAAGTCTACTGAATTTATTCCTGATGGTAAGGAATTAACTTCATTGTTTATACAATTGCAGGAAACTCATCATATATATTCCATATGGGTCTGCCAGGTCCTCTATCACAAGGTAATGATGAGATTGAACATTTATTAATAGGAAATGTGCTCAAAGCTTCCAAATTCATAGAAAATATCATGCTTCTTTAAGCAAAGGCTTAAAGAATGATTTTTTTTAACTTGGCAAAAAGCTAAGGAAATAGGAGGAAACTGCCCAACCTGTACATTCTATAATCAAACTCCATTACTAGCAGGAAGTATTCCCAAAGGTATTTGACAAAATAAAATTTGGCAAATGGATGTGTTTCACTTTCCAGAATTTGAAAGTTTAAAACTATGTGCATCATAGTATAGACTCACTGTGAGATTCCAATTGGCTACCACTCTTAGGTCTGAAAAGGCTTATGCTGTTATCACACACCTCTTAGAGGTAATGGCTGTTATGGGTATGCATACACAAATAAAATCTGACAAATCTCCAGCATATGTCTCCAGCAAAGGAACAGTTTTTCAAATATTATAACATAAAACACATAACTGGTACACATTACAAACCTCCAGGACAAGCAGTGGTTGAGAGGTCTAACTGAACCTTAAAAGAATTGCTCCATGCCGGGCGGTGGTGGCGCACGACTTTAATCCCAGCACTCAGGAGGCAGTGGCAGGCAGATCTCTGTGAGTTCAAAGCTGGGCTGGACCGACAGCCTTGAAAACAATACAGAGAAACCCTGTCTCGAAAAACAAAAAAAAAAAGAAAAAAAAAAAGAATTGCTCCATAAACATGTAGGGAGAACAAAGACCCCTGAACACAGATTATATAATGATTCATTAACATTTATCTTTCTTAATGCTAATGAGAAAGGACAAACAGCTGCAAGAAGATACTGGACTACAGAAAAAAAACTAAATCAGCCAGTATATTTCAAGGATGTTATAACGTCAGTTTGGAAACCAGGATATGTGTTAATTTGGGAAAGGGGTTTTCCTTTGTTTCTGCAGGAGGAGAATAGCTTTGCATTTCATCAAAATTGATCAAGACTCAATCTGAAAATGAGAAACTTCTGGAGGAGGAAAGATGACAGCTTATCCACAAAGTCATATTCTACGAGGTGTAAGGAGACCTCACAAAAGGAAAGGTGTTTTTGTCTTCACAGGAAACCCTGTCTCCAAATATCGAGAAGATACTGTATGTGTGGATGCCTAAGGAGAGAAGATGGCTACCCAAAGAACCATCAAAAAAGGAAGAATCCGATGTTTGATATCAATGTTTAATTCTCTTAACTGTGTCCTTATAATAGCTATTTCCTTTTACTTCCTAATAATCTTGTTGTCCCAATTCACTTAAACCAATTTTGGCTTTGGGGTTGGCTTTGACTCTTCTCTAAATCCAAGCATGTTGTTAAAATTCAGAATTTCTGTATTATATTGAGGAATCAATTGATGTAAGACAGAAGAAAACAAAATTTAGGGACTGTCATCTGCTTATGTTCAGTTCTTTCTCTGAAATTCCAATTTCCCTCACATTTACCATCTTCCTTATTGTTGCCTTTTCTGTCATGCATACATATAAAAGTTGCAATTTCATTGTTGACATTAATGTTTGAATTTTCCACAGAGAACAAGGAATTTCCTAACAGCAATCTTCAAACAATTTAGAAAGAAAATGGGGTCCTACTTCATCAATTCCACCTGATCCACCTTGATGCATCTGAACTTACAAGTAATACCCTGAAACTGTTTGGGAGTACATCATTCTATACACCTCCAGACTAATTAACTGATATAGTGTACCTTCTACACTCTGGCCAGATACTCAGGGAAGATCTTCAATCAAGATTACAACTTCAGTAAAGAACTTCAATCATGCTTCTCCTGCTGAACAGAGACTGGGTACAAATGTTGTAGTTCATCTACTCTAGACTTCCATTACACTAACATTTTCTTCCTACAGGATCCCATGGTTATCATTTTCCCATTTCAGCAGGAAGTAATTCTAAGAATACTACACCCTTTTCCCTACTGTTGACATTACACCTGTTGGAGTTAGTTTTCAATTATCTAGGGTTAGGTTTGAATGGAAGTGGTCAGACATGGCCATCTCTTTTAACTAATTTAGTGTTTCTTTGGGTTATATATTCTTAGGATAAGATGTAGGTAGATTATAATTTACTTATCATCTATGTTTGAGATAATTTAGTTTTGTTTTACTTCTAAATATTTTCTTTAGACTAAAAGGGAAATTGTAGGGAGAGATTTTATATACCCATATCACTGACCATGCCCACTTGGGCGTGGTTACAGGTACCTAAAAATGTTCGGGAGATAAAAGAGCTAGGGAGAGGAGACTCTTTCTCTTTGGGTTCTTGTTTTGGCCTGGAGAACAGTATGCGAACCTTTATTTCTCAGATTTCTTGGTTTCTCATGTAAGTGATTTCTTCCTCAGTAAAATATCATAGGACATCCCTATTTTGTGTTGCTTAGTATTTTTGCAAAAATAATCAGCAAAATACTTGCAAACCAAATCTAAGAACACATAAAAATGATCATCCACAACAATTAAGTAGGCTTAATCCCATAGATGCAGGAATGAATCAAAATACAAGACTTTGTAAACATAATCCACCACTATATGCTTAAAATATTTGTGATGAAATCCAACAATGCTTCATGATAAAGATCTTAGAGAGAGTGGAGTACAAGGAACAAAACAAGACTATCTACATGCTCCATTATTATTCAATATGTATCTTGAATTTCTAGGTAGAGAAGTAAAACAAGATAAATATAATAGGAGAAAAATATGGAAAGGAAAAAAGGCAAAATATTACTTGAAGAAGATATGTTAATATAAATAATTTAGTGTAAAATTTTACCAAAAATCTCATTGAAATGATAAACACCTTCAGTATAATGGCAAGAGAAATATTAACTTTAAAAAATTAGTAGCCCTTTTATACATATGGAAAATGGACAGAGAAAGTAATCAGGGAAATAACAATTGTCATAATATTCTCAAATATTAACAATATTTTGTAGTAAATGTAACCAAGCAAATGAAAGACTGGAATGATAAAAAAATTCAAATCTTTGAAAAAAGAAATTTTAGAAGGTATCAGAAGATGGAGAGATCTCCCACGGTCATGGATTTGTAGAATTAAAGTTGTACACATTTCTATCTTACCAAAAGAGCACTATTGATTCAATGCAATCTCCATCAAATTTAGATCACGATTTTTTCCAAACCTTATAATGACAATACTCAACTTAATATGGGAAAAAGGAAAGTTAAAACAATTCTGTAATTAAAAAAACTTCTGTATGAATCAACATCACTTAGGTCAAACTTTACTATAGACTTATAGTAAAAAAACCAAATGGTATTGGCCTAAAAATGTACAGATTAATCTACAGAATCAAGTATAATACCCAGATGTAAATGAACATGCCTATGACCACCTAATTTTTGGTGAAGTAACTGAAAATAATCAATGGAAAAAAATGAATGTATATTCAAAAAAGTATTGTGGTCCAAGTGGGTGTCAACATGTAGAAAAATTCAAATATATCCATAGTTTTCACCCCACAAAAACTCCAGTCCAAGTGGATCAGAGACCTCAACATAGAAACATACAAAATGAACCCGATAGAAAGGAAAGAGGGCAATAGCCTTTGCTTCATTGGCATAAGAGACAACATCCTCAAAATTACACCTATAGAGCAGGAAATAGATAAACTATGTAACTTCATGGAACAGAAAAGCTTATGTAAAGCAAAGAATACCACCAAAAGGATAAAATGCCAGTCTAAAGAATAGGAAAATATTTTCACCAATCTCACATCTGACAGAGGTCTAATTTCCAAATTATATAAGGAACTCCAGAAACTATATATCAACTAACCGAATAATCTGAGTAAAAAATGAGATACAGATCCAAACAAGAATTCCTAGCACAAGAATACCATATGACTGAAAAGCTCTTAAAGAAATGTTATTAGGGAAATGCAAACAACACTGAGAGTCCATCGTTTTTTTTTTGTTGTTGTTTGTTTGTTTGGTTGGTTATCTCTGTGTAACTTTGGAACTTATCCTGGCACTCACTCTGTATACTAGGCTGGCCTCAAACTCAGCAAGATCCACCTGCCTCTGCCTTCCCAGATGACTGGGAAGAGTCCATCTTACACATGTCAGAATTAGCAGGATAAAAAATACAAGTGGCTTGCCGGGCATTGGTGGCACATGCCTTTAATCCCAGCACTTGGGAGGCAGAGGCAGGAGGATCTCTATGAGTTCAAGGCCAACCTGCGCTACAGAGCAAGTTCCAGGACAGCCTCCAAAACAATACAGAGAAATTATGCCTCAAAAAAAAAATACAAGTGGCCGTTCATACTGGAGAAAATGTGGAACAAGGGAAATACTCCTTCATTGCAGGTGGGAGTAAAAACTTGTACTGTCACTGTGGAAATCAATATGGCTGTTTCTCAGAAAATTGGGAATCCATATAATTCAAGACCCAGTTATACAACTCTTAGACATAAACCAAAAGGATGCTTCATCATGCCACAAAGATGTTTGCTCACCTATGTTCATAGCAGCATTATTCATAATATCCAAAATCTGGAAACAATCTAGATGCCCCTCAGTTGAAGAATGGATAAAGAAAATATGTCCAATTTACACAATGGAGTATTACTCAGCTGTTAGAAAAAAAAGATACCATGAAATTCAAAGCAAATGTAAGGAACTAGGAAAATATCATCATAAATGAGGTAACCCATATCACTTATAAGTGGATATTAGCTGTCAGGATAATCATGCTACAATCCATAAATTCAGAGACATTATGCAACAAGAATGACTCAAGGGGAGGTGAATGGATCTCTGGGGGAATAGAGTAGGTTTCATACAGCTTCTTATGGGAGCAGATTCAGAGAATCATAGCCAAACTTCAGGTACAACCAGCAGAAGCTTGCAAAAGAGGGGAGAGAGGATTTTAGGGGGCACAGGGTTTGTGAATGTTAGAACAAGGCCTACAGAATCAGCTAATCTGGTCTCATAGTGGCTCACCGTGATTGGAGCTACAATCATGAACCCAGTATGGGTCTGACACAGGTCATCTGCATATATGTTATGGTTGTGTTTATTGGTGTCTTTTGGCACCCCTAACAGTAGGAGGGTATGTGCACAGCAGAAGGCCTTAGGTCCCCCTGGAGTTGAATTTAAAGGTAGATATGAGTCTAGGTATGTGGGTGCTGGAAAGCAAACTATAGTTTTCCGAAAGAGCAGCAAGTGCTCTTAACCACTGAGCCAGCTCTCCAGCCCTGGTTGGTGCATTTCCTGAATGTGGATCTTAAAACTTTCTCCAGGGAAAAGGACAGGAAAGATGTGAGAAACCTGCTCGCTCGTGCTCTTTGCTCACATATTTCGGGATTGTGGGATATTTGCACGCTGGGTGAAAAATGTGTTGCTGTGATTGCTAAATGGCCAATAGCTAGGAGGCATGAGGCCGAGGCAGGATATCTGGGGAAAGAATGGAAGAAGAGGCCTGTGGGGGTGGGCAGTGAACGACCACACAACATGACACGCCAATGAGATACCGGGGGGGGATCAGACACAGAGACTGAAAAACAAGTAAAAAAAAAGAGTAGGAGGGTATGTCTCAGACACTTTTAGCTGCTTTTGGGATCCTGTTGCTCCTATGGCCTTGTTTTGTCCAACCATGATATGAGGGTGTGTGCCCAGTCATATTTTAACTTTCTGTGCCCTGTTTGGTTAATGTCACTGGGAGGCCTGCTCTTTTATAAAGGTCAACAGAGGAGGAATGGATCTGGGTGACAGGGAAGGTGTGGAGTGAATGGTCAGGAGTGGAGGGAGGGTAAACTGTAATCACAGTACAAAATATATGACAGAGGAATAAGAATCAAATAATGTCTTGAACTCAGAATATGGGTGCAATGTCAGGAAATAAGCAAAATGTTACAGTAACTTAAAACATGAAGGTATGAGTGTTTTGTGGGTGTGTACCCACAGAAATAATAAAACCTAGGGAGGAAAAATCTGTTCATTCATTAGTTTTTGTTTGAAAACCAAGTCATTTTGACTTCCATCTATCATTACTAAGTGAAGAAATAATTAATCAACAGAATTCTCTATGCACTTCAGTCATGAAGCCAGAATTTGTATGTATCTTATACTTTGTATGTGTAGATCAAATACATGGTAGATACAAATGTTCATAAACATGTACATGCATAGTTACGTTAAAATTAGTATCACTATGTAGTCTCTGAGTCTATATAATAAAGTTTTGGTTACTCATAGAAATATACTATCAGATTCTCATTAAATACCAATTCAGTAATTTTTCATTTTACCCTTTGTGGGTTTATTTATTTTATGACTTAAGTCTCTTGCCTGCAGGTATATATATATATATATATATATATATGCATATATATATGTGTGTATGTATCTGTGAAATATAAATTTAAAATAGATTGCAGAACTTTGAAATTGCAGCTACAAATGATTGTGAGAAAGAGGTAAACAGGGAAGACGAATATGTTAGATAAGGATGATTACCGTGATGAAGAAAGATGCTTAGAGAGGAAAGATGTGTGTGTGTGTGTGTGCGTGTGTGTGTGTGTGTGTGTATGTGTGATAAAATTAATGACTGGAAACTGGATTATATAATCACAAATCTCCAAAGCACTTATCATCTAGAAGATGTTCAGGAATGTTATAGTTTGATTCCAAACAAGTGAAGGTAACGATGTCACCTAGTTCAATATTTTAGATTCAAAATCATATAGAAATGAGCAAAATTATTCCACCTGTCTTTTATTCTGTTCAGGAAACCCAGAAAACTGATGAAAAAGAAACTGTGTTTCACTGAGAACATGTGTTTAAATGTTAATCATATACTGAAAATTCCTAACAGGAAGACTTCAGAATAATGTTTAATGTAGGCATTTCATAGCAAGACAAACTGACATGTAAAGGAAATAGAGGTAGTGAGCTTCAAAGAATCAGTTCATTCACTTTATGTTGTCAATTTTGTTGATACAGTACTGACCAGGAAATGCATTAATTTTCATTCTATTGTATTTGTAGCAATACACAGCTTTCACTTTGTACATTAATAAAATTTATTCATTAATTGCTACATATGTTTTTCTATTGGTGTTATGAATAGAAATTCTACTGATTTTTAAAGGGTCAGGGTTATGGTCTTTTAATATTGTCTATTGCATTTCTGCTTTCAACTTGTTTTCTACATATTGCATTTATTATATGCTTCTCTTTGGTTTTGTTTTTTTTTTTTGAGATAGGGTTTCTCTGTGGATTTGGAGGCTGTCCTAGAACTAGTTCTTGTAGACCAGGCTAGTCTCTAACTCACAGAGATCTGCCTGCGTCTGCCTCTCAAGTGCTGGGATTAAAGGCTTGAACAATCACTACCTGGCTCTCTTTGTTTTTCTGCGTTCCCCTATGAAGGAAACTTGCCCACTTTAGGCAGTTCCTTTGGCTTCTTTCCAAAGTGATAAATAATTTTCTATCACTCTCATGATTTACATCCTTCACAAATTCTGATAAGTATTGTCATTTTGTCTCACATACTTTACTGTTTTGAAACACTATAATTAATTATGCATTGCAGGGAATTATTTGATTTCATAATAAATATTTCATAATTTCTCACTATCTTCCTGCAACAGATATCTTGTTTATTTCCATTGAGGTCTGAGAATATACTGTCTACAGTATTGATTATTTTATGTTAATCTTTGAGAGCTACTGGCATTCCATCTAGATGAACGTTTCACATGCACATGAGAACATATCTGCTTTCTTTTATTATACAGCATATTATATGAATGACATTAGAGATATTTGAGTGTTTTTAGGATTATCTGCTTTTAGAAAAATCTGTCCTATTTTCTGTACTCACCACTATGATTAAGTAACAGAAAATTATGTCAGCAACTGTGGTAATAGATTTGTCTGTTTGCTTTCTCAATGTTGTCATAGTGTTAGAGTACTTTATTCATTTGACTTCAATTTCCTTGTATCTATTTGCAAAGAGGGTTTCTTTTAAATGGCATAGTTGATTATCATTTTCCGGACCCATCTCATACTTTCTTGTAATTGGCCTGTTTAGTTCATGGATAGATTAACTGTTTAGTATTTACTATTAGATTAATATTTAGTATATTTTATTGTTATATGATAACTGCTCTCATTCCCTTTTGATTTTGATATTTATTGGTATCATTACATTTATCAGAATATTTTTATGTTTAATAATTTCAAAACACTGCTTCAAATATTAGTACAAATCAAATTGAATTTGTCTAACATATTTGAAAATTATTTTTTGCTTAGTTTTACTCTCACTCTATAACCCCTAGTGAAATAGAAGTAGTCATCAAAAGTCTCCCAACCAAAAAAAAAGTGCAAGCCCAGATGGATACAATGCAGAATTGTACCAGAACAAATAATTCTAATAGTCATCAAAGTGTTCGACACAATAGAATCAGGAAGTTCATTGCCAAAGTCTTTTTATGAGTCTACAATTACCTTGGTACCCAAGCCACAGAAAGACACAACTAAGAAAGAGAACTACAGATCAACTTCCCTCATGAATATTGATGCAAAAATACTCAATAAAATTCTAGCAAATAAAATCCAAGAAAATATCAGAAAAATCATCCACCATGATCAAATAGACTTCATTCCAGGGATGCAGGGATGGTTCAAAATATGAAAATCTGTCAATGCAATTCACCATATAAACCAATTGCAAAGGAAAAACCACATGATCATCTCACTAGATGCTGACAAAATAGAACAGCTCTTCAAGATAAATGTCCTGGAGAGACCAGGGATAACAGAAACATACCTGAACACAATAAAAGCAATATACACTCTCTCCATATCTCTTCAAAATTGTACTTGAAGTTCTAGCTAGAGCAATAAGACAACAAAAGGAGATTAAGTGGTTACAAATTTGGAAAGAAAGAAGTCAAGCTTTCTCTATTTGAAGATGATATGATAGTTTACATAAGCGATCCAGAAAACTCTACACAGGAAATCCTACAGGGGATAAATACCTTCAGCAAAGTGGCAGGATAAAAATCATCTCAGTGCAATCCCCATCAAAATACCGGCACAATTCTTCACATACCTTGAAAGAAAAATAATCAAATTTATATAGAAAAACAAAAGATCCAAGAAAGCTGAAACAACCCTGTAAAATAAAGGAACTTCCAGCGGCATCAACATCCCTCACTTAAAGCTCTATTATAGAGCTATAGTCCTGAAAACAGCTTGGGATTGGCACAAAAATAGACAGGTAGACCAATGGAATCTGATTGAAAACCCTGATATTAACCTTCACACCTATGAACACTTACTTAATTTTTGACAAAGAAGCTAAAAATATATATGGAAAAAGGGAAGTATCTTCTAAAAATGGTGCTGGCATAACTGGATATTGGCATATAGAAGACTGAAGATATATCCATGTCTATTGCCATGCACAAAACTTACGTCCAAATAGTTCAGAGAACTCATCATAAATCCATCCACAATGAACCTCTTAGAATAAAAAGTGGGAGTCACTCTTGTATGAATTGGTACAGGAGATCACTTCCTAAACATAGCACCAGTAGCACAGACATTGTGATTGACACTTAACAAATGGGAACTCCTGAAATTGAGAAGCATCTGTAAGGCAAGGTCACACTCAACACGACAAAAAGGCAGTCCACACAATGGGAAAAGATTCACAACCCCTATATCCGACAGAGGGCTGATCTCCAAAATTTAGAAAGAACTCAGGATGCAAGACTCCAAAATACCAAAGGATCCTGTTAAAAAGTAGGATACAGAACTAAATAGAGAATTCTCAATAGAGGAGTCTAAAATGGGTGAACGACATCCTTATCCATTAGGGAAATGCAAATGAAAACAACGCTGAGATACAATCTCACTCCTGTCAGAATGATTAAAATTAAAATCACCAACGACAATTTTTTACTGGAGAGGATGTGGAGAAAGGGAAACACTCCTCCACTGCTGGTGGGAATGCAAGCTCATACACACTTTGGAAATCAGTATGGAGATTCCTCAGGAAACTGGGAATCAGTTTACCACAAGACATAGCAATTCCACTCTTAGGTGTATACCCAAAAGATGCACATTCATACAAAAAGGATGCCTGTTCCACTGTGTTCATGGCAGCATCATTTGTAATATCCAGAACCTGGAAGTAACCTAGATGCCCCTCAACTGAAGAGTGGATAGAGAAATTGTGGTACATTTACACAATGGTGTACTATTCAGCAGAAAAACAAAACAAAAAAATGGAGTCCTGAAATTTGCAGGCAAATGGATGTCACTAGAAGAAACCATGCTAAGTGAGGTAACCCAGTCACAAAAAGACAGACATGGTATGTACTCACTCATATATGGGCTTTCGACATGGGTCATGGGAGTACCAGTGTATAATCCCACTGTCAGAGAGTCTGGGAATCAGGTAGGTCCCTAAGACACATATTCATGGTACTACAAATAAGAGAAATGAGCCAAGATACCTGTGCGGACTGGGAGCATGTGGGGAGTGGAGGTGGAGCCAGGAAGAGGAGAGGCAGAAAGAAGGATATGGGGAAACAGTAACATTAAGTCAGGGGAAGAATAGAGGGTCATTATAGGTTTGGGGAGAGACCTGGCCCTAGTGAGATTTCCATTGGTCCAAAAGTATGACACCAACTGGCAAACTAAGAAATATTGGAGAGAATACCTTTAATGCCCATCCCTGATAATGAGTTTGATGACTTCTTTATATGCCATCCTAGTAACTTCATCCAGTGACTGATAGAAGGAGAGCCAGATACCTACAGCTAAATATTTAACTAAACTGCTGGAACCCAGTGACAGAGAGGGAGCAATAGGGTCAAGACTGGGCTGGTGAATTCCACAGAAACAGCTGACCTAAATAAGGGGGAGCTCTTGGACTCCTGCCTGATGGCTGGGAGACCAGCATGGGACTGATACAGATACCCTGGATCTGTGTTTCGTCGAGGACGCCTGAACATCTCTGGGGCCTTGGGAGGTGAATTGGTGTTTGTCCCAGGCATACAGATGGACTTTGTGTGCCTCTCCCACAGTGATGGATGATCTCTTGCGGAAGGAACTGGGTCCTGCCCTGGACAAATTGGCAGACTCTGGGGATCCCCTATGGAAGTTTTCAACCTCTCTGGGGAATGGAGTGGGATTGGGTGTTGGCCTGGGGAAGCTGGTGGGGAGCCAGGGAAGGAGGGGAGGGAGAGAGTGCTGGGATTGACATATGAAGCAAGCTTGAAATAAACAAATAAATTTAAATTTATTTTTATCATATTCTTCTCCCCTAAGTCCTTCCTAATCCTCTCTCCCTTCCTTCCTATCCGATTTTAAGTTATTTCTGAAAGCAAGGTAATTTAATAAGACAACTTAAGGAAATGAATGGTATACAAACAGAAAGAAGAAATCAAAGTATTTTATTAGCATATGAGATGATAATATACATAAGTGACCCCAAAAATGCCAATGGGAAACTCCTGCAGCTCATAAACACTTTCAGTTAAGTAGCAGGATAAAAATTAACTCACAAAAGTCAGTACTCCTTCTATACACAGTTGATACATGGTCTCAGAAAGAAATCAACAAAACAGCATCTTTCACAATAATCTCTAATAATATAAAATACCTTGTGATATCCTTAACCAAGCATGTGAAAGCCATGTATGCTAAAAATTTCAAGTCATTGATGAAAGAAATTGAAGAATATATCAGAACATGACTAGATCTCCCATACTTAATGAACAGTAAAGCTAGTATGGTAAAAATGACCACGCTACCAAAAGTAATCAATAAATTCGATGCAATCTCCATCAAAATTCCAACACAATTTTTCATAGATTTTGAAAATATATTTTTCAGCTTTGTATGGAAACACTCACTGAAAGAGGAAGAGAGAGAGCAAAAGAGAGAGAGAGAGAGAAAGAAATATCTAAAAATAATGAATAATTGATGGTAGTATCACGTTCCTATCTCTAACTTGTACTACATACCATAAATATGGTAGTTATTAATTTTCATGCAAATTTTGTTCTTATCAATGTACATCAATGTCTATGTATCACTCTTTGATCTTGTCTGCATCTTTCCTAATAGGGTCCTTTCTGCTATCATAAAACTTATTTTCAGTTATTCCCTAGGTTTTCCTTTTCTACAGTCCATCATAACTTTTACCCCCACCTTTCTATTTTCTTAACCAGCAGAGATATACACATACACAAATAAATATTAAAAATGAAGTAAAGCATATTTGGCACAAAACATGAGTGAGTAGATTCTTTTCAGTGAATTTAATTTCATGTTGGTCTTGGGGTTTCACAGACATAGCTTTAGGGAACTGTCAGCATATTTGACTTGAATTTTCAGAGATGCAGCTCTCTTTGAATGACAGGTGATAAGCAAGTAACCCGACCTAACTCACTAGCTCCCCTAATGACATAAAAACTCAATTTAATTGAGAAACAGAACTTGCAAAGCCCCTGTGATAAGGCATGCAAGAGAGGCTCAACCATCCTAGAATGGAATGCCTTCTGGGGAAATCCCAATGTGTCCATATTTCTCTTTGTCCTATTGAGCGTATAAACTAGGAGATACTTAAGAACTCAAAAGGAAAGATCGCCTCACAGCCTTGATCATGGAGTTATGTGTCACAAGGGCAAAGACTTGAACTGTGAATATATGGATACCACTAAAGTGAATAATAAAAACATCTTCCTTAAGACAAATGTAGGCACTATTATTCTATTTCATGCCATAATCAAATATGTAACAAAAAGCAGCTTAATAGAACCTGAGTTTATTTAGGCTCACAGTTGAAGAAGGGATACAGTATGCTGTGACAGAAAAAGCAATGGGGAGAGATGGGTAAGACATTTGGTCATACTCCATGTATCCTAATTCTGAAAGCAAAGAATGATCAGTCTTGATGATTGACCCATTTTCATCTGTTTGAAATCTCATTACATAATGGAGCTATAGACATTTAGGGAACATCGTCTAGCTTCAATTAATTCCACGCCAAGTCTCTCTCAAACACATGTCTATAAGTTTACCTTCTAAATGATTCTTGGTCCTATCAATTTGGCAATTAATACTAACCATGACAATGAGTGAAATCAATCCATGGTTGACGGGCTCATAGGATTCCTAAGTAAATCTTCCTTACCATTACTTAGGTGTAAATGATTGTAAGTGTTTGAGAGGCAGTGGAGCAATGAGAAGCACTGGTTAAAGAACTGTGTTTTAGAGAAGTGTTGTTTGATGTCAAGTTTATAGAGCCCAATAGGACAGTTCACAGGAGGACTTAAAAAGAAATTGACTCAACAGACCCTTCAGGAATTGTCTGGTATTTAGTGCTGCGTACATGATATTTGAAAGGTATGAGCAGCTCTGACAGATATGAATTACTTATATTAACATGCAGTCCAGATTCCTAAAGGGCTAAAGAATTGAATAATAAACAAATGAAGGAAAAACCAATAAAGGTAGCTTGCCCACATGATTTGATGCAAATATGACAAAACTTGTGTCCAGCAGAATTCCAAGGAAAATTTGACAAAAATCCAAATGTGTAATAGGTATCTGAAAAATAGTTTATACAAGTTATAAAGCTGGGCCAGTGAAAAATAATGAGCTTTGCATGAGCATTCACATGTTATCTTCCTAAAACAAGCTGTGAACATTTCTCTAGGCAAGGTTGTATAATATTAATCGAGAGATTGCGTGTTCACTCTGTGGAACATACAGGAGATAGGTATAGTATTGTGAGAGACAATGACCACAATCCTCACCCATAACCTGTAAAATTAGAAAGTCCACACTAATAATAGGTGAGAATGTTTCCCAAGCAGGGCCAAAGAGCAGAAGACAGTCTTCCTATACTCTTAGAGCAGGTAAAGAAACAAGTGACAATCTCACCACAGGGTGATAAGCAGGAGGTCTCTTGGGAAATGACTTGGCATTTTAGAGAGCTAATAGATGAGTGTCTGAATTCCTGTTGCTTTCCTGCACATAAAAATACTATAATTTATGAGGTTTTCCCTTGCAATACTCGACCATGGTAGCATATCTCTTTAGCTTTCTCTCAGGCATCTGAGACCAATTGACACTTTGTTGGAATAGTTGTCAGTAGTCCTGCAGAAATTTTCCCTATCTGCAAAGGGTTGCTTTATAGGATGTTAACCTTCAAATATTTTATACTTTCTGAGAAAGCAAACAAGCATTTGTAATGAAAGTAAAAACTGCAGTTACAAGTTCTGAATGTAGACACTGTGCATAAATGTAAAGAGCATTTCTGGAACCCATGACATTCGTAAATAAAAATATAAGTGGTCATGATGGCTGTTTCCATGTGGGTTGTTGGCCATGGTAGCCCCTGAGGCCCTACAAATTATAATACTGTTGTTACTGCTACATACATGCCAGATGTAAATGATAACACCCACTGGTGAAGATCTATTCATGTTTAAAGTCATGGAGAAATCATATTGAGTCTGAGTTGAAAACACTGTCTTCACTGGCTGGAATTTATAATACTGGAAGGCACTGTGTGAGCAGTGCCATGAAAATGGTCATCAATAGTCATCCTTAGTTATGGGTTTCCCACTCTACAGTCTAAAGTGTCCAGCAAGATGTGCCCACTGATATGCTAGTATCATGAGTTTTATGGATGCAACCAACTGCTTTCCAGTTGCATTTTAGGCCTGCTTTAAGGGGTTCACAATAGGGAGTACTTGTCAGATACTGTAAGCCAAGACTAAAGCCCTATGGCTATGAGATCATAAGCCAATATGGAGAATCAGCTGGTATTGTTTTGTAGAAGACCTCAAATGTCTGCTACACACTTCTGTTTATGCCCACAGTCTTGTCAGGATCATTCAAGGAGTGGGTAGTGTTGACATAAGAGACTCATAATTGGCTGTGCTGGTGAATGCAAGTGCCATCTCTGGTGTACAATGCCCAATGCCAGCCTCAACTGGAATTAGAAATCAAACATGTCTACCACCAACTTGAAGGTTCATATAACACTGCAGTGGTAAAAATAATATAAAGAGAGTGTAGGACAAACTGTGGCTAGCCTACCTAAGCCACAGTCTCTCTGCCCCGGTACCCAGGCCAGCCCACATGAGCAGCACATATGCATCAGGCACGTCCTCCCTGAGCCAAGCTGGCAAGTCTGCTTCTGTGCCCAGGGACTACTGATGGAGAGACACCTGATCCAGAGACACCAGTGAGGACAGGACAATGTAGCAGAGCCAGCCACCTTATCTAATAGGACCTTGGGAGGGTGTATAAAGGCAGATCTAACTTCTTTGATAAATGAGTCTGCAGCAAGCTCTGCTATTCACTGACTCCCAGTGCCTAAGTCGTTGGTGCTGCTTCTTCTCAACCCCTCCCCAGCTAGGGGTGTCTGACTAGGGTAACCCAAAACAAGTAGAGATGGATTATAATGCATGGTTCCCTTGGAATTAAGCATTATATTCTGATGAGAGTAGGTTAAGCATATGTCCCAGAAACTGGGGATATTTATAAGGCTCAGGAAGTTGAGAACAGGGATACTCCCCAAATGTTGAGAGACAACCAGCAGTTCCCAGCAGAAGAAAGACATTCTTCAGTGTAGCTACATTAAGTTTAATATTAAACTCCAGGGATGGAGCTTTGTTCAGTTTGGTCCATGTATTCTTGGGTGACGCCTGAATCTAACTAATCGTACAAATAAAAACCCAGAGTCAGAATCTTGTGTAAAAGCTGAAAGATAAGAGAAGCAGCAGCTACTTCTTACCTCTCTGAATGCTCAGACCAAAAGGGCAGAGATCCTGTCTCTGTTCTGACTTAACACTCATCACTTCCTATCTCCTGTCAGTACAGACCTCCAGACCCCTATGGTTAACTAGTGGCTAGTTCTTCCCTCTGAATTTTCAGGCAAGCCTTATTTATCAGAATACAAACAAAATATCACACATTTGTGTTTCCTAACACAACTGCATTTTAGTGAGCAATGGTTCTTTGAGTAGCCCCAATAAGTCATTGGTTCAACAAGGACAATTTGGGTAGAATTTTTGTTTTGCTGTGTCGTTTGTGCCAGATACTGGCTGAACAGACAGTACTTGTGTCCTCACAGGAAAGTCATGCAATTGATGCTTTTTAAGATGCATACACCATCTTGATTTTATTTTTATATATCAAAGAAGTGTTTAGTAACTCATCATTTTGTTTTTTTTTCAGATTTTTAAAACATGTTTAAAATATTATTTAATGATGTGTTGTACATTTGCTCTGTTGTAGCATCTTTCAATTGTCATTTTCATTTATTTGATACATTTATTTATTTTAACTAAAATTTTTTGAGTGTTTCATAGAATTTATCTTGATCACATTCCTCTTTCTCCCCAAACTCCTCCCAAATCCTCCCTTCCTAAATTTCCAGTCTTCATATCCGCTTTCTTTTTGAGTCCAAGCTATATTGTGTTACTACTCTTGGGTGTGGTGCCTACCCTGCAGTGGTGTCAATATACAGGTTTCACTTCATTGGAGAAAAAGATGATTCTCCTCTCCTAGTAGCAATTAAATGACAGTTTTCCATTAGCTAGAAGTGGAATATTTTGTCCATTTCTCCTCCTTCTTATGGAATTTTTGTCTGGCTTTCGCTCCAATAATTTGCTTGCTGTCACAAACTCTAAGTTCATATGTACATCTCCTCTTTGTGTCTGAAAAATACTATTTCCTTGTAGACATTTACCACCTTAATCCTAAGATAGTGTCATATATATATATATATATATATGAATAAACCTTATTCTGATAATATTCAAACCCTCTTTTTACCTGTAAGACCTGCCAGACAAACCCAATTCCCAACAACCTGATTTTTTTTCTTTCTCTCATTTTAATGACTGACTGAATCAAATTTATCTGCCAGTTTTCTCTTGGGTAAGGAATAATCCACTGGAATTTAGTCAAGATGCTATAGTCCATACCCTTAAAGAAAAATACTTTTCCTCCCACAGAAATCAAGACTAAGGGTGACTCCCCTGATAGGTGTGAAGCCCAAGAGAAGTCACAAGTATCAGAGGCCCACTCATATGCTCACTCATGAATCTTTCAGTCCTTAGGTTATTAGAACTCACAGGCCTCATCAGAGTTGTTCTGTGCGGAGAGCTTGGGAGAAACTCAGGTATGGTAAATGTGAAGATAATAAGTGTATATGGAATTCTCAGACACAAATATGGAATGTTTGTGATATACAGACTCCTTTATGACTTGGAGACCTGTCGCACCTGCTGTGCGGCCTGCATCCGAGAATGTAGCGAGGTGGTCGGGAGAGATGACACAGAGACCGGTCGGTTGCTTTAAGAAAACTTTATGCTTCCCAAGTCAGCTTAGGAGGAGACCCCAGTCCACTTAGGAGAGAGCTCTCAGGAGAAGTCTCTCTAAGAAAAAGGAGCTTCCCTTTTTAAGGACTTCTGTCATTCATCTACATACCATTCTTTCCAGACTTCTCACCCTCCTGGCTGGTAGTTTAATCTCTGGCCCCAGAATTGGGGAGACACTGCAGGGAAGCAGGAAGAGGCATCTAGCCTTAGGGGGTGTGAAAGGCATGGTATTTCAGTGAGTAAGCCCTTATCTGAGCCCTATCAAGAGCTTTAGCACTGAATTGTTTTCAGTAAACATTACACAGCTGCCTGCTCCCAGGCCGAAGGGGAAGTGGGTTTCTGCTCAAGGTCTTGTGTCCCCACAGAGACCTTTGTGATACGATGGATCAGAAAGAGTGTAAGAGAGTTCAGTAGGAAGCAGAGTGGAGCAGCATCGACCTCACGGTTCCACTGCCAATTTTACCAGCTGTTCTCTTTCTTTTGGTCAGTCAAGGTGGGGGTGGTCAGTATGTTCATTCATCTCTATCTATCAATCTATCTATCTATCTATCTATCTATCTATCTATCTATGTATCTATCTATCTGTCTATGTATCTATGTATCTATATATCTATCTATGTATCTATGTATGTATCTGTGTATCTATCTATGTATCTATGCATCTATCTATCTATCTATCTATCTATCTATTTCTAGTACTAACTCTTTGATTGATTGGCCAGTTGTTCTTTTATTTTCATTTCATTAATATCTTCCCTTGCTTTCATCATTTCTTGCAATTTAAGCCATTTTCATTTAATTTGCTGTTTTTCTAAGACATTGAGATACTTCAAAAGGCATTTGAAAACACCTAGATTTCTTTTAATTGCATGCTACATATTTTTCATGTTTTCCACTTTGATCTGCCTTTTCTGTATTTTGCCAGCTCTGGTAAACTTCAGTAACTGTTTCATTTGATCTTGGAATTAGTTAATTCCATCTTGATTTGTTCAATGTTGCAGTGTCTATGCAAATGTTTATTTTTCTACAATTTTCTCTAGCTACATTTTTCAATTTGTATATATCTATGATTTGATGACATACAATAGTTGTTTTGATTTTTCTTGTTTATGACTTCCTTTTTAAATTACAAGGTGACAGACGCTTCCATTAGCTGCTTAACAGATGTACTTCACATCTATTGGATAAAATATGCTTACAGATATGTGATAATCCAATTTCTGTGTGTGATAATCTGTGTAATATATCTATATAGTTTTAGTTTGGTAGATATGTTTAAAGATGATACTAGCACATTGAAGTCACCCACTGTAATATTATTAACCTTTGTATAACATTAATTCCTTCTTTAGTATTTGTTTCATGAAATTAGAATCTCAAAATACACATATGTTCACAATTATAATAAAATTTCTGGGTGATAAATTTCATTTCTTTTTCATTTTAATACATGCTACCCTTCTTTATGTCTTCTCAATACTTTTGGTTTGATGCTTATAAAGTGTGAAAATAGCAATATATTCAGGAATTAATCATGAGTCATCTTGTTGTTAGAAAGTCAATACAAGGTCTATTAGACACATAACATAGCTTCCAGTCAACTTTGGACAACTTGGGGTCACTTACTATTTTCATTGGAAATTAATTGGAGATAAATAGTACATTTTATCTTTAATTTCCATGTCTATGGCTTATCTAAACACTTTCCAAGATAATAATAAATGGAGATGAATATGTTTGTAATATAACTCATTGCTACAAACTTTTCCAATTAACTAAAATGAGATGGTAAAAATACTGAACTGTGAGAATATTAATATAATTCCTCATTGAGTTACTAGTAGTTTTAACATATCAACAAGTTCTCTTGTTTTTAGAAAGTCCACTCAGATGCATTAATTCAAATTTATATTCTCTTAAATGAAGAAACTTGAAAAGTATGTGCACTGATAATTCCCTGTCTTGTGTGTGTCACAGAAATTTGACAGCTGACAAACATTGGCAGGCTTTTTAAAGTAATAATTGTTGATGAGCTGAAGCATTTACATCCATATTAATATTTGACTTTGAATCTTATAGACAAAAACAGTTTATCTTTCATAACTGTCATAACTTTCAAAATCACTGTCTACAATTTCAGTATAATAATTGTTAAACTATGTATTTTGCAATGAAACACAGCAGTGAATTGAAATTTAGAACAAGTACCCTGTGATTTGTTTTTTTATTTAGGTTAGAAACTATCTTGTTTCACATATCAATCCCAGCTCTCTCTCCCTCCCCTCCTCCCCTGCCCTCCCCACCAGGTCCCCCTATCCCCTACCCAATCTCCACGCCAGGGGTAAATACTGCCTAAGGCCCCATAGATTACCTAGGCCTCCTAACTGACACCCACATTCAGTGGGTCTTGGACTCCATCAATCTGAAGTCCAAGAGCTCCCCCTTGTTCAGGTCGACTGATTCTGTGGGTTAAACCAGCCCACTCTTAACTCCTTTGCCCATTATTTCACTCTTCCTGATACTGGATTCCAGGAATTCAGTGTTTGTCTGTGGGTATCTGCCTATGATTTCATCAGTTGCTGGATGAAGGATCTGTTTCCTAGATTCTTTGGCAGTGGGATTATATGCTGGCACTCCCCTGATTCATGTCTAAAATCCATAAATATGCAAAAGAGGTACAAAGTGTGTAAGGTTGAAAGACATAAAAACCTAAAGTGTTTACCTAAGAAAATATTTTGGGGTCTAAAAACATAGTTTTAGGATACTACTGCAAGTTATGATAGAAATAGTTTAGATATAAAATGTTAAATTCATCAAGAAAGTTAATGTAGGGTTTTATCTGAATATGCCAAATAAAATGGACTGAACAATGTGAAAGCAATTCTTACCTGATAATTGTTCTTATTGTATATAATTTTACTATGCTATATTTAAAACTTTACCCTTTTATTTAGTCAAAATGGGTAAATGTGGGATATTTACACACTGTATGAATACATAATGCTTTGATTGGTTTAATAAAGAGATGAATGACCAGGAGCTAGCCAGATTTCCAGTGAGAGAAATGAAGGGAAAGAGGAATTGGAGGCAGGAGAAGCCAGAAGCATTCAAAATCAGTATACTCTAACTCTCAGAGCTTGCAATCCCCTTTTTAGTTTAAAAAGTTGTGCAACTGTCTTAGATATTCTTTCCTTCTTTCTTTCTTGTAAATCTCTTTACACAGCCAAATCTTGCCTATTAAATAAGATATTCATGTTGTAAATAGTATATCATAAACTAATTTCATCCGTTTTCAGTTATTATAGAGTGGAATGATAAGCAACATATTATGTTTTGAAGACAATTGCATTTATGTCTCCTGCTCTTACCAAAGCATCATTTTACTTCCCAAGGACTCACTTTTATACTGATATATATATATATATCAGTATATATATATAGGCCTTTCAGTCTCTTTAATATATTAATTATAAAATTCTTTAAATTATTTCTGCCATCTTGTAACTTTATGGATTGCTCTTAACAGTATAATTTTTATAATTTTCTCCTATTCTTTATTCAAGTATTTTAAGTCAAATAGATTTCATGAGTTTAATTTTGTACTGTATTTAAACATTGAAAAAGAACATCAAAATCTCCTGCCTTGCTGTTTGAGCTCAATTATCTTCCTTTGATGTTAATTATAATAATGTGTTAACAAATAAATATTATGCTTGGAACAACAGTTTTGAATTGTCATTTAAAAGTTTATCAAATGAAATTTAAGTAAATCATATGGTCAATTTAAATGCACAATATATAGACAAAAAGAGGAATTTTATCTATCTTTACAGTGACTACATATGTTTGTATTGGATATTTGTTTATACTTCTTTCTCAAGTAGTTTAGCATTAAACATTTACTTTATTAAAGTATTTTTCACATAATAGAACATGATTAGTGTTTTTCCTCCCTCTTCCTGCCCACCTCCTCATTCTCTCTTTCATTGGAAAACACAAGGCTTCTATTTGGAAGCATATAATTTAATATGCTATAATGATATAACATATCATCCAAGACCAAGCAAAATGGAATAAAACAAAACAGACAGCAAAGGAAAATATCCCAAGAAAAATAATAAGAATCAGATATAGATGCAAATATCAACTTGTTGACATACTCAGGAATGCCAAAAAGACACAGAAATTTGAGTTTCCATATATATGAAGAGGACCTGTATGGCTAAACGAATGAGAGAGAAAAATATTATGCAACAAAGAAAAAATGGAAAACCTGACATGATTTTATGAAATAAAGAACCTCCAAATATAACATTAAATTTTTATTTGTTGGCTGTCTATTCCTGAGCATACCCTTAAAAATGGGGACATTCCCTTAGAAAAAAATTAAATTTTCTCTTGCAAGTATTTATTGATTGGGATACCTTCTGCTTTAGGGATGGAGGTATTTGCTCTTTAAGTTGTAAGAGCCAGTCTGGTACAGATCTATTCAAACCCTTTTCATGCTGCCCCAGTCTCTGTGTTTTCATTTGTATAGCATTCCTGCTATGTTTAGAAGGCCTTGTTTCCTTGGTGTTCTCCATTTTTTCTGGTTTTTTCACTCTTTCTATCTCCTCATCCATACGGGTCTCTGAAACTGGAAAGGAGGGATTTTCTGGATGCATTCGTTTAGGGCTGAGTGTTCCAAGGTATCTCACTCTCTGCGTGTGAGCTTTTGTATTGTTCCCATCTACCTCAGGAGGAAGTTTCTGTTGATGGTTGAGCAAGGCATTAATATGAGGTATAACAGAAGGCTATTAGGAATCATTTGAATGCTTGTTTCTCTGAACAACAATAGTATTTGATTTTACACTAGGTCCCAGGGATATCCGGTCTCAGGATGCTGGTCACCCAAGCAAAATTAATTGTGGGTTCCATCTCAGGAATTGGTCTTATGTAACATCAGATATTAGTTGGAACGTATGTTTATTTGTATAAGGTATGTTTAACAAATTCATATTCTTAAAACAAACATACTAAAACTTTTAGCTATTAATGTGAAAAGAAACAGGAAATAATTTTATTTGCCAAAAGTTTAAACAAACACAAATCCAAATAGTGTTTAAACATTTGAGAAAACTAGTCAATGTAATTAGTTATCAAGATAACACAAAGCATTCTCCACTTTTGACACATCACAGTGCCAGCATATTAATTTCTTAAGTATAGCAATTTACATTGATTAATACAGATCATTGTTTGCTGAAAAAATGACTAGCCTTCTGTGCCTATTACTTTCTGTAAAAAGAATATAACACCCAGATGTCATGAAGCTTGTGTATAGTATTGGAGCTGTAATAAGCCAAAGAAAAACTTAAATATGATTAATGTTGAAATTTATACATATTGAAATATTCTTGCTCTGCTCTTCAGTAGAGAATAGCCTCTATCTGATAAAATGCCCCCAGCCCATTCTCCTGAAAGTGTATTAGCAAGTGATAGTGGCAATATGTCAATTTTTCTTACTCATAATGCTCTTACTGTAAAATAAATACTCACAGAACATTTATCTCAATTTCACAATGCAACAGTGAGGAAAAGATTAAACACTTTGTAAATAATGACATTATAAAGGCAAATGAATCAATACACAGAACTTACTATTAATTAATGTTTCTTGATGTAGAGAAATAGAAACTGTCACATTTTGTTAATAGAACAAAAATGATCGTAATTAATTTGTAAAACACTTTGACATATGTAACAAAGAAATAACAATTTTCTCAATTTTCAATGAAAAGTATGTACATGTGTTTACCATTAACCTATGGCAGGGATTTCATAACCCCATTGCTGATTGGTATAAAGAATCCACAAACTTACACCTCACAAAAAAGTAAATAAATAATGTAACAAGTTATTTTTGATGAATTAGACTTCCCATATAAGGGAAGGGCTCTAACATAGCATAAATTTCAGACCTTAGCCTACCAGTAACAGACATATGGTTAATGGCAAATGGTTGACTGATTGATTAATCAAAGTCTAGAAACAAAGGACTCTAATAAACTTGGGACAGAAGGTCTTGGGAAGAGGCATATGCGTGAGCATAAGGAAAACCACCAAGTATGAAGACATTTGAATTTCCTATTGTTGCATGATTATGGACATATTTCTACTCACCCACTTAAGCAAGCCCTTATGCCAGTTTGGTCAACTTATTGGGTTTATGTAAAAAGTTTGAGTGAATGGTTACTTACCTAAACATGGGTCATGAAAATGCGTGTGAACCATTAAAAAGCCCAACACAACATTAGGAACACTCAAAAAAGTTATGTTGCTGAAGATCCCTGATCAAGTTTTGGAAAACTTAGTCTCTTTATCCAACAGAAATAGTCTTCATGATTCCCAAGCCCTCTGTAACTGCCCTGACCCATAATTTATATGTAAATAACTGTTCTTTGGTACTGGGATTTGCCACTGAAGACTATGACTTCTGTGACTGACATTTTGCATTCATCAGGGCACCTTCATTTACCATGCTTCACTGTTGTCATTTGTTCTTGCAGATAATTTTAAACATCTGTAAGTCACTCCAGAGTTATAATGGTAAAAATAAATATTTTACAGAGAGAGAGTAGCTCATTTAGTTCATTTCTGTCTACTTCAAGCAAGTAACAATATCAAGGAGGTGTTAATGGAGAAAGAAGCTGTATCTCTGACTCTTTGGCCTGGTCTTTCCTCCCTATTGTGTTGCCTTGTCCCACCCCTAGATGAGGCCTTTTGCTTTGTTGTATTGTGTCTTGTTTTAGCCTGTCTGTCTTTCATCTCTTAGATACATGCTTTTTTTCTCAAACGGAAATGGAGAACAAGTGTTTCTGGGGGAGAGCAAAGGTGGTGTGGACTTAGAGGTGTGGAGGGAAAACTGGTTGGAATGCATTGTCTGAAAGAAAAATATGTATTTTCATTAATAAGTAAAGAGCAGTTCACTACAATGTAAAATACCACATCATTTGAAACGATTCTTTTACCAAAATATTAATGCTGGCATGGATGGACCTGGCCTCTCCTCATGCACAGCAATTCCCTTGAGTCATATTGGTTCCTTTTCCAGGTGCTTGATATGAGGATTTCACTGACTTCTGATCAATACTGAGTAAAGAGAAAATACCCAAAGTGATTTTCTAAACATTTACATTGTTAGAAGTTTTCTACTATTAGCAAATTATTTCAGAAAATGATGGATTATACCGTCTAAAATCTGAACACAGTGATGTTCAGTGTGAAAAGCTTGGCTCTGGAAAAATATTTTCTAAGTGTATGAACAAAATGGAAATACTCTCAGACAGGAAAAAAATTTATGGACCCCCAAGTAGGTAAGACATTATGTATGTAGGCACAAAGGTCCTTATGCATATAATGAAACTGTCCATTATTATGTCAATTTGACAGAAGCATGAGTACTCAGAAAGGAGGGAGCCTGAAATGATCAGGCAATAGGCAAACCTATAGGATATTTTCTTGATTAGTGATTGAGGGTGAATAGCCAACACCATTGTGGGCAGTATCATCCCTGTACGGAAGGTCCTGCAGTCATTAAGATAGCAACCTGATCAAGCCTTGAGGAGCAAAACTGTAAGCAGTGTTCCTCCATGGCCTCTATCTCCATGTTTGTTCCATGTTTCACTTCCTGTCTTGACTTTCTTCAGTGATGGACTACCATGTGGAAGCAAAAGCTAAATACACCTTTTCCTCCCCAACTTACTCTTGGTCATGATGCTTCATCAAGCAATAGAAACTCTAAGAGAGACAGGGGCAGAGCTCATTTCCCCACTTCTGATATGTTTGATGTGCCCAATTGTGTATCTTATCATAATAACTAGAGCATGAAGGATTGAGGCCTGTACTCTAACATCTGACATCTGCCAATATGCTTGCCTTCCTGATTCTGAGAAGTCCTCGGGTCTGCACTATGATCTTTGCCTTTCCTTCTGTAGCATTCTGTTAATGAAATGGCTGAAGGAAAACTAATCGACAATCCAAGATTAATTCCTGTAAAGAGGGGTGGCCTTAAGATATTTCACTCTAGAGTTAGCCTAATCTTTCCATTCTGCATCATCTTATAATTTATTTCTTTACTGAGGTGTTGATCAGACTTTAAAGTCCTCCAGAAGAACACGATCACTGCCCTTGACTGTTAGGTATCCCCCCCCCCAGGAACTACTGCTCAGTAATGTGTTTCACTTACCTTGAAGTCACCTAGCTAGCTCCATTGTTTGTTTTCTTTATTCCATCCTCTCCATAGTGCTTTATTACCTAGTGAAGACAACTTATATGTTTGGTTACACCATTACAATAAGTTAACAATTTGACCCTATAAAACATTTTCTCATCATGGAGATCAGCATGTCCACTAGACCCCATATTAGCTCCAAGGTTCCAGGTGGATCAACCTGTTGCAAAACTCCATTGTGAACATAGTCGTATCAGGCTTGGGGAATTGAATTTCAAATATTAACTTTCTTAGAGGCAGTTTTAAAATACTGTCTGTCTTTTCTTTGTTGCCCATCACTCCAATATGCAGTAGCCTCAACTAGAACTGAACAAGTGTTTCAAAGTCTTCTGTGATCCACCCCATCAAGGTCTGGTTTTCCTCATATAGTTCTTTGGTTCTGTCCTCTTTGTCCCAAGGACACGTGGGTAAATTTATTACTCAATTTCTCTGCTTCTACAATTCTCAAATTAATCTCATATTTTTCTATGACCTACAGGCTCCTTACCCAAGCATGGATAAAGGTTTTTATTTCTCATTTAAAACTGTCCACAAATCAGGCAGTTTGGGCATAGTTTTCTCTGATTGGTATGGTTTCCATTGTTGGGTCTTTATTAAAGATTCTGTTTTATTTTACTATTTTTTAATTTAAATTAGAAACAAGCTTCTCTAACATGTCAATCACAGGTCCGTGTCCTTCCCCTCCTCCCCTGTGTCTCACCAATCCCCTATCCCATTCCCTTTCTGCTCCCGAGGGAGAGTGAGGATTTCCATGGGGGATCTTCAGTCTGTCATATCATTTGGAGCAGGGCCTAGGGCCTGCCCCATGTGTCTAGGCTGAGAGAGTATCCCTGTCTGTGGAATGGGCTGACAAATTCCATTTGTATTCTAGGGGAAAATGCTGATCTACTACAAGAGGCCCCATAGACTGCCCAGGCCTACTAATTGACACCCACGTTCAGTGGGTCTGGATCAGTCCTATGCGGGTTTCCCAACTATCAGTGTGGGGTCCACAAGCTCCCTCTTGTTCAGGTCGGCTGTTTGTGTGGGTTTCTCCAGCCTTTGCTCATCACCCCTCCCTCTCTGCACCTGGATTCCAGCAGTTCAGTTCAGTGTTTAGCTGCTTCTGCTTCCATCATCTATATTAAGAATTCTGAATTATGAATTTTCTCTTCTTCCACTATAAAGTTCAGATTTGAGGAAGAACTTCTATTATTTGTACCTATGTTTCCTTTCCCTATGTTTGATTATTTCTATGTTTCATGAGTTGGGATATAAGGAATTGCTCTGCTATCTTTCCTTAGATGCTGCTAATTATAATAATAGTAAACTGATAGCTTCATCTTATCCCCCAAATTTCACATATTTGATGCTCAATCAGAAGTTACCACAGTGTGCACTTAATATCATTTTCTCACTGTATTCACTCCCTTAACAGAAGCAAGTTCTTTCTGAACAGACAGCTAAGACTTACTTTGATGACCCACAAACAAAGCCACACAATTGCTACTATAGTCTGCTTATGAACTCGTTCAGTCCATACTACTTTTAATGATTATAACATATTTACTATTTCATTAGCCACTTAGTGACATACTTATACACAGTGAACATCATTAATTAAGGAGCAATATTCTATAGCACAAAAAGGGAGGTGACATTTCAGAATTCCTATCAAAGATGCTTCAATTTCAGAAGGTTCACTTTTGGTTACATCTTATCCCCTAGTTTATGGAATATGAAACCACAATTTAGCACACAGGAGGATTATTCCCTACCACACAGGAATGGGTATCAATCCAGTATTACTCTCCTCACAGAATATTTATAGTCTCAGTCTATGTCATATTTCAGGAACCATGTAATTAATCCTCTCTAACTAACATTTGGTTCTAACACTTCCTTTTCAAGTGGGAATTTTTATACCATGATTTTTTTCAGGGGGAACATGATGAATTTATCTTTACTCCAAGTGGGGTACAGATAACCAAACAACAAATGATATCACCTAAGTCTGAAGTGTTGAAAAAAATCAATGTGTTTATTGGAATTACTTAAAGAAACATGACAGGGGCATATGATTGAGAACATGAGTGACTAGAGTGTGTGCATGCACATGTAAGTGTATGCATATTGCTATTTTGGCAAGTGTGTGTGTGTGTGTGTGTGTGTGTGTGTGTGTGTGTGTGTGTGTGTGTACTCATGCATATGGAAGGCTCAGGACAGCATTAGGTGTTATTCTTTTTTTTCTCTTTTCTAGTTGATGTCTCCCAGATTTCTCATTTTCCTAGAATTTCATAGCTGAACAATGAGTATCAGAATCTTTCAGACTTCGCCTCTTAAGTGCTGGCTTAAAAATGCCATTGTGAGGAATTTTTATGTGAAATTTGAATGTTTAACTAAAGAGCTTTTACTTTCAAGGCAAGCGCTTTACTGCCTGTGTCTTCCCCTCTGTACAAATTAATATTTTTATTATAATAATATTTTATTTAGCTTTTTACATGTTACTCCCAGCTCTCTCTCCTTTTGCTCCATCACCCCTTTCCTCCCCAGGGAGCATGAGGCCTTCCATGGGGTATTATCAAAGTCTGTCATATCATCCCAAGCAGGGCCAAGGTTCTCTCCCATGTGTCCAGGCTGAGAGACCATCCCTCCATGTGGAGTGGGCTCCCAAATTTCATTTGATTGCCAGGGATAAATACTGATCTACTATCTGAAGTCCCAAAGATTGCCAAAGTCTCCTCTCTGACACTCAGGTTTGGAGGGGAGGTCTGGATCAGTCCCATGCTGGTCTCTCAGTCATCAGTCTGGGGTACATATGTTCCCACTATTAACATCAGCTGCCTAAGTGGGTTTCACCAGACCTGTCTTGATTCCTTTGCTCATCACTCCTATTTGCAACTGGGTTCCAGGCGTTCAGTTCAGAGTTTAGCTGTGGGTGTCTGCCTCTGCTTCTGTCAAACACTGGTTAAGGGTTCTAGGATGGCATATAAGGTAGTCATCAACCTCATTTTCAGGAGAGGGCATTTAAGGTAGCCTTAATGCCAATTAGTGTCATTCTTGTAGATCTCTGAAAATCTCACTAGTGCCAGACCTGTCCTCCAACTTGTGATGGCTCCCACTTTTATGATATCTATCATCCTGCACTCCTCTATTCTTATCCTGACTCAACTATCCTGCTTCCCCATGCCCTCCTCTCCCCTGCTCTTCTCCCTCTCTCTTTTTCACATCTTCCTCTCCCCACCCCTCTACCCATGATCCCAATCCCTTAAGAAGATCTCATCCCATTCCTGTTCTCTGGGTTACCATGAATATCTATCTTAGGGTCCTCCCTGTTTCCCAGACTCTCGTTCAGTGGGAATGTAGGTTGGCAAACCCCTGCTCCATGTGTAAAATCCATATATAAGTGAGTACATACCATCTTCTTCTAGTGCTATCCATTTGTCTGCAAATTTCAGGATTCCATTTTTTCCCTGCTGAGTGGCACTGCATTGTGTAGATGTATCACATTTTCTCTATTTGCTCTTCAGTTGAGGGGCATCTAGGTTGCTTCCAGGTTCTGGCTATTACAAATAATGCTGCTATGAACATAGTTGATGAGATGTCCTTATTATATAAATGTACATCTTTTGGTATATTCCTAAGAATGGAATTGCTGGATCTTATGGTAGTCTTATTTATATTTTCCTGATGAATCTCCATGCAGATCTCCAAAGCAGCTGTACAAGTTGGCACTCCACAGCAGTGGAGGAGTGTTCCTCTTTCCCCACATCCTCTCCAGCATAAACTGTCCTTAGTGGTTTTGATTTTAGCAATTCTGACTGGAGTGATATTGTATCTCAGAGTTGTTATGATTTGCAATTTCCTGATGGCTTAGGATGTTGAGCTCTTCCTCAAGTGTCTCTCAGTCATTTCAGACTCCTCTATTGGGAATTCTTTATTAAGTTTTGTACCCCACTTTGTAACAGGATCCTTTGATGTTTTTGAGACTTGCTTCTTGAGTTCTTTGTAAATTTTGGAGATCAGCCCTCTGTCAGATGTGGGATTGGTGAATATATTTTCCCATTGTGTGGGCTGTAATTTTGCTTTGTTGGCTGTCTCCTTTGCCTTGCAGAAGCTTCTCAGTTTCAAGAAGTCCCATTTATTAATTGTTGATCTTAGGGTCTGTGCTACTGGTGTTATATTCAGGAAGCAGTCTCCTGTTTCTATTTGTTCAAGGGTACTTCCCACTTTCTCTTCTAAGTGGTTCAATGTGGCTGGATTGATGTTGATGTCTTTAATCAATTTGGACTTAAGTTTTGTACATGGTGGTGGATATTTATCTATCTGTAGTCTTATGTATGCCAGCATCCAGTTATGCCAGCACCATTTGTTGAAGATGCTTTAATTTTTCCATTGTATATTTTTAGCTTCTTTGTCAAAGACCAATTGTTCAAAGGTTTGTGGGTTAATATCAGGGTCTTCAGTTAGATTCATGTTTTCAGGACTTTAGCTCTATAGTAGAGCTTGAAGTCAGGGATGGCGATGCCTCCTGAAGTTCCTTTATTTCACAGGTCTGTTTTGGCTCTCCTGGGTCTTTTGCTATTCCATATATAGTTGTTGAGGATTGTCCCTTCAAGGTCTTTGAAGAATTGTGCTGGGATTTTGATAGGGATTTCATTGAATCTGTAGTTTGTTTCTGGTAAGATTGCCATTTTTACTATGTTGATCCTACCTATCCAAAATCATGGGAGATATTTCCATTTTCTGTTATCTTATTTAATTTCTTTGTTTCTTTAAAAACTCAAAATTCTTGTCATACAGGTCTTTCATCTGTTTGATTAGAATTACCCAAAGATATTTTATGTTCCATCATTATCTCATTTTGTGTGTTTTAATTAATTAAGAGCAGATATGAGTCAAAGACCCATTGTCAAATCCAACCAGCATGAGTAATAGTTCATGGAAACTGGAAGTTCTATAAGGTTAGGATTCATTACCCTTTTGAAGATGCTGTGTTTTAACAAGCTTCAGACTAAGATAGAATGTGTTATCTAGGAGACAACTTCTGTTCAGCACTGAACAAATGCAATGCTGTTGAGATCAGTCAGCCTCTTTTCACATCTTACTTAGATATTCAAACAGTAAAGGGAAAATGACCCTAAAATTAAATACATCTCATGTTCAGCATTTCTCATTTTGGAATACTTCTCACCTGATTTAGTAAAGATCATCCAAGGTAGGATTCCAATGTTAAGGTTAACTGACCAGGAACTTTGATTAAATCTGTAAATTTCCCTCATGGGTATTCCTATGTTGCTGTTCAGTCATTGTACCTGGAAGAGTTTCCGTGTGATGGAAATCAAATGAGACATTTTACAGTTTTCATAACATAAGCAGTGGACAACTCATTCACAATCTTTTCTTTCTTCATACATGCAATTAAACTTGGGAGAAAAATAATGCCTAAATGATGATTTAAATGTACTTTGACAAGTGTTAAATAGGTGAAGTGCAGGTTGCTATCAACATACTTAACTGGAATGATTTTATGGGCAGTTAAACTGACCTAACCTAACCATGAGATTGCTTAGGATTTCATGGAAGGTATGTGTCTCAAACATGGTATTTGAACACTACAGTACAACTTTCATTCCCAATGCCATCCCCAGACAGTTCCTACCTTCTGTTGCAAGCTCTGCACACAGGACTTAAAGCTCTATGTAGATTTCCATATCCTGGGAGAGATGTAAGAGATAGGTTTGACCTTTTTATTCTTCATATATATGTGATCGGGTGTGGAAGCAAAATTAATGGCCAAATAATGGCTTTGGTCAGTGGTGGTTCTCAGAATTACTGCTGGTTCATATGTTCCTTATTCAATTATTGCTCTGTTTCTCTGCATAGTAACTTTACTTTTCTTATAATGTGTTAAACAAAGCAATTTCCTTTTCTGATTGTAGGTAATTTTGTCCTTTCTTCATTTCCATGTATCTAAATGATTATAAATAGTCTTTTCTCAATTGATCTGTCTTTGTGTGGAGTTTGCTGTCTAATATTTTGATTCACTGACTATTTTGTTATTGCTTTGTTTTTTTTCTCACCCGATACACTGACTCTAGATATCACAGGTGAACTTAAACTATCTGATGCCATCAAATCTAGTTATAATCAAAGGGATATTATCCAAAGGTGTTTTAGAGATAGTGTCTTATTTTCAAAGCATGGGCATTTCATATTCCCCAGTGCTTCCACTTTCTACTGCTTTGCAAAGAATAACTACATAGTACTGAGCTCCATACAATTTGGTATAATATTGAACACTGAAGGTTGAATGAGTGAAAGACAGACATAGACTGAATTCCTGATGATAACTGTGAGCCACTATTCTATTTGTGAGATTCATGTTATGAATACATCCTGCTGTTAGTAGTATGTTTTATTTCCCTCAGGAAGAGGCATGTATTTTGAACCAATATATCCATCCCCAGTTTCTTTCTGCCTTGCTCCATCCCATGGGACAGTGTGCTTGGTGGGTTATTAAGGAAATCTGTGTTCCTTTAGTTTTGCTGTTTATTTCTTCTGAGGATAGCTGGAAGCAGAGGCAAGCAAAACATGTCTGTGGTTCTCTATGATGTTCTTTATCTCAAAACTCAATAATTTTGACAAAACATACATCTTTCAAGTGATTTACATCAATGGAAACCTATCAGAATTTATCTCCAGATTTCTCTCCTAACACTGTTCAGAAGTTCATATTCCCAAGTCTCTAGTTTCTAATTCAATTTTTATGTTCAATTTGATTCCTTAATCAGGAGGTAAAAAGTACTTTGCATGAGTTTTTATTAGGTAGGTATACACTTTTTTATTTATATGGGGCAATTTCACTTTTATAATCCCTTTATTTTTGCCTGCCTCTCACTTCCAAATCTCGAGGTTAGAAAAAAAATCAACTTTTCCTACTTGGATTTTTCCCCTTCAGCTTGATGACCTGGGCATTTTTAAGTCAATTTTGTTGCTTAATTCTATTTCTACAAAATATTCAAGTATGTTTTCCTTCAATATATGATTAGTAGATAAATACACCCTGTGAAGACTACTGCTCCCATCACATTTTATTTGCACAATAATAGCTGACTTCTGTAAGTAACATTTAGAAATGGATAATCATATGTCAACTATTTTATTTCATGACAATGCTTACTCTTTGTGGTGGTCTGAATGAAAATGACCTCTATAGACTCACAGAGAATGGTGTTCATGGAGGTGTGGCCTTGTCACTGTTGGGTGGTGTGAATTTTGAGGTTTCAGAATCTCAAATTAGGCCTAGTGGCTCTGTCTCTGTTCCTGCTTCCTCTAGATCCAGATGCAGAACTCTCAGCTCTTTCTCCAACATCTGCTCTGTCTATATGCCCCCCACTTTCTTCTATGAAAATAATAGAACAAACCTCTGAACAGTAATGAAGCCCCAATTAAGTTCTTTCCATCATAAGAGTTGTCATGGTCATGGAACATATTTAGAGAAGTAGAAACTCTACCTAGATATTAATTCTGCACCTTTGGGGACAAACCACATGTAAAAATGCTGTGCATATATTAGGATAAATTAGGCAAAAAAGAAATTTGAACAAATATGAGAAGGAATAACAATCAGTAACATAATTTCATTTTTATGACATAGGAAGAAAGTAATTTCATAGTACCTGATTGGTAGTGTTAGGAAACAGGAAGAATCCATTTCAATTAAGGAAATGTTAGTTCAAAATTAAGACAGTAGATAATGGATCTGATCCCAGTCTTTCTCTTGTGGATATTCTTTTACATGGAATTCACACACTTCTGATTTTAGAGGCTGAGTTTTGCTTTCTGCATTAAGTTTTGACTATAAGCTGCTAAGATGAGACAGTAGCAAAATAAAACAGAAAAGAGTATCTTCCAAGTGAGAAATCATAAAGACCTGATTATTAAGTAGGGGTACATTTTAATAACAGAAAGGGAAATCAGACGATTACTTGATGTGGAAAGCCAATGGGAGGTAATATTTATTAAAGCACCAATCTTGGGCAGCATTTGTATTCTGGTCACAATTAAACTGAGACCCTGTTGCCTAATGTTATTGTCATTATGGTTACATTTCTTTAATACTATTTAGTGATTTAGTCTTTGGACATTAGAATAATAAATGAAAACTAAAGACCTTGTCTTCTGCTGTACAGTAAAGGGATGTAATGCTATTCTTTAACATTTGAGATTATTCTCATTAATGGAATTAAATAAAACCAATGGCTGCGGGAAGTCTTTTTCACTGATTTCCATGGTTTATTTTCACATACTGAAAAATTTATGTGAGTGTAGTAATAAAGTACACAGCTTAATTTCCTTTTTCTTTTCAGTTGCTAGTAACTGCTCTTTGACGTGTTTCTGGGTTTCTTTCAGTTGGTGGATATACTATCCAAATTGCTCTCATTTGTGGCTGTTAATTTTTGCTGGAAAAACACACTTAACTCTTCAAATGTAGAAATGAAGAAAATAGGCAAGTAAAGAGAGAGATGGGGATGTGTTATTGGAGTGATGCAATGGTGTCCCAAAGAGAATCAGGGAGGATTTGGTACTGAGAATAAGCTACACAAGCCTCCCACTGTTTCTGAGCTTTGTACACAGATACATCCTCCTCCCTAAAGGACTTTCTGTGTTAATACTCAAATATAGATGTATTTAAAAGGAAACATTTGGTGACAGGTAGTTTCTCCTTCTGACTTTATAAATTTTACTGGTAAAATAAAACGAACTGACAAGTTTGTTGGTGGTGCATGGCTTTTATCACAGAACTCAGGAGGCAGAGGCAGGAAGATCTCTGTGAATTCAAGGCCAGCCTGGCCTACAGAGCGAGTTCCAGAACAAACTTCAGAGCAATATAGAGAAACCCTGTCTCCAAAAACAAAACAACACAAAAGTTATCTTATTTGTTGGATCCTATTCTAACAAAATTCCAGTGATTAGTTATCGTCTTGAGTTCTAGGAATATTATTTGTTGTATTTATGATACACATTGCTTTGCCCTTCACAGAAATGGGCCTAACACAGAATGCATGAGTAAATATTTAGTAAATTACTAGTTTTATCATTTTCTTTTAATGTAGACAAATTGTTCTCAAATAGACAAACATGTAGGCATACTAAAATATTTGGAGGTATGATATTACATCATGTAAAAGAATTATAAGGTAACCAAAAAATATTCATGTTGAGTAAACTCAGTCCTCCTATGTAAAAAATAGTGATATATATTCATTTATATAAAAAATACAATTTGTATAAAACATGACCCTAAAATGTAAGTAATGAAAGATTCACTTCAAAACTATGGTATTAATTGTCTATGCACATATAGATTTGAAAATGTCCTGTTAATATTTTATTTTCAGAAGTTTGTTCTGTATTTTTTAATTTCACTATTAATGCATTCATCTTAATTCTAAAAAATAACAAAACTACAATGCAAGTAAAGTGTAGCTGCTTTACTTTTGTTTACTTAATGATTCAGTTATTTAGTTACTTTAGTCATTGATATTAAAGAGAGAACAGAAATATACTAGACAACTGCTCAACTTCTAAACTTTACCATCAACTTATTTTCTGACACAGTACCAATCTTACATACATAGTGATAGGAATTTTACTCTAATGTCTTCTTTTATAATAAAATCCATAAATGTTTTAGAAGTCAAAAATGTGATGTAATTACACAATGCATAAAGATTAACTTTATAGATTTGTGTTCAATATGGAATATCATTAGTATTTCTGATTGTAAGAAATCACATTTTATTAATTGTGAGCATTTTTAACAGGTATGCTTTGTCTTTTGTGGGCTGTCATATTAGAAAGTCCGAGCATTGATTTTGACTTTTCTGTTTTTACTAATTAAAATTCTAGAAACCATACAGCCTCAGTAATTGCTTTATGATTCAAGTATCAGTAGACACTGATTTCATGATAATAATATTAGTCATGTTAAGTAAATTACCAGTTACCTAGGTAACTGCCTACTATGCCTGACTAGTGCTACTCATTCTCAGTATATCACTCTGACAAAGTTACTCTATGAGCAAAGTTCATTTTTCCTGTTAAACTGTTCTAGTTGTGACTGAAAGCACAAAATCAATCATCTTTTCCACAGGTTTGTAAAACCATTAATTTTAATACTAATCACTGACTTATAAACCTATAGGTCAATTCTGTTCACATCTGCTTTTCTTCCTTGAAGCAGAGATCCCTGCGTCATAGGCACTAAGTTCATTGTCCCTTTTTATCTTTTTATTCAGCTTTCTTTTTATTTATTCTTTGTGTCTGTTACATCATGCATCTTGATCCTGTTTGTTTCCTATCCCTTCATATCTACCCTTACAACCTCCCCATCCCAAATAAAATCTAAGTGAATAAAAGGAAAAATCACACCATGGAAGCTGCAGTAAGACACAGTGAGTCACATAGTAAAACCACTTATCCATGTACCTTTGTTGCAAGTATTCATTGCAAAGTATCAGTGGTCTGGATGGAAGTCTCTGGTTTCTACTACCCTATCAATGCAGAGTCCTCGCTGGGACTTCTCTTGGCTAATTTGTTGCTGCTCTGTGACAGGGAGATTCTGCAGCTTTGGGTCTGCAGGACCAGCCCATTCACAGGCTCAGCAGATCACCCAGAGGGTGGCTGTTGGGGTGGGCCAACTCAGAACCCTGGTTTTGTGTTGGAAAAGTCCCTTTTCTTACACAGAGTCACTAGCTTCTACTTAGTTACATCAGGTCTTTGTCATGCAAAATATTTTTATCAATAAAACCAGATTCAGTGGTATTTAAAGTATGTTTTAATCTAAAAACGTTAGTAAAACCTTCTTTCCATCCCATTCCCCTCCTCTTTTCTCATCTCTCTCCACTGAACCATTTTTGTCTTTCTGCAAATGATAATACCATGTCAATCTATATTCAATATTTTTTAAGTAAATTTTATTTTTTTAAGCAAGGAATTAAATTAAAGAGTAACTGGAAATGTAAGAAGTAGATATCATTACTTAATTGATCCTTTATCAAGTTTTAAAGGGAGCAGCTTTCAATAATTAATATATAATGACAGCCGTGTCAGTCATTATAATAGACAGTATCCTTTACACAGGAAATATTAATATTTAATTAATGAGCTAATATAAGATTATTATAAATTAAATATTTCCAAAGGTCTCTGTTTTAATCTTCTTTAATTATTTGGTGATAGTTCTGTCTGGGTCTGACAAAGACATGCCTTTGCCTGGAATATGTATTAGGATATATTTCAGTGAACTATAGACCTTATTCATATATTAACATGTATTTGAATGTTATGACTTATTTCATCTTTCCATATGATGGAAATTTTTGCAGTCTCAACTTTTTATGTGTTGTAGAGGTCATCTATGAAAGTTCCAAGTAGGACTATCTCTTTTCTCCCATATTTTACATTGAAGTAGCTTTATAATAATGCCTGACTATGGCTAAGACCAACACGTTTATTCATAGCTGCTAGAGGTCTCTTGAATATTTTTGCATTGGGTCCTAGATTCCTAGTCTGATCATTTAAACTTGGCTGGTAGCAAAACTGAAGAGTCTCTTTTAGTGTGAAACTTCAGCATTTAGGTTGAGATACCCTATGAAGAGGAAGAGAATATATAGATCACTCAACAATGTGATGCTTCATTTAGTAGAAACTTAGATCTGATGCTTACTTATTCTAAATCTTGTGTGAGAGAAAGAAGGAAACAGGGCTATGTCACAGTTTAGTTAGAGTGTAGCTATGAGAGTACAACATTAGTATTTCAGTTCTCATCCTCCTACCTCATATTCAGTTACAATCTCTTGTTTGACTGCTTCTAATATCAGGCTAGATGGATTTTGAGATTTCAGAACTGGGATTACAGATGCCTAGATCTTCAATGAATTAATGTAGATTCTAGGGATTCATGATATTGCCCTTTCCAATATTTATTTAGCTGCCATATTTGAATCTTCTGTCTATAATCCAGAGAAGATAGTTTCTTCTGTAAATGTAGATGCGAAAGTTGAATAGACACATAAAAGGGTATACTCGGCTTTTTTTTCTTGTGATGAGTCATTCAATTTTTTTTCTTTTGTGGATATATGAATTAACTTGGGGAATATTCAAGTAATATAATTTATTCTTGAATTTCATATGATTCCAAAATATGTTTTCCCTTAAGGCAGTGATTATGAAACTTGGCCAATATATTTAATATCATTGTCCATTAGTGTAATAACAAGCAGACATGATTAGTCACTACCTATATTTGCTGCATTAACAGATCAGAAAAAGTGATTGTTTTCCTATCCTTTTGTGGAGAAAGGCTTTTGTAAGTTAGAAAAATTCCCTTTTAATTTCAGTTTAAGAGTATATCAAATATTATGTTATTTAACATATAAACACTATTGCTGTACATATTAAATGGGTTATTAAATTTGTATTGAAAGAAACACAAGACAAAAGAGAATTTAATATTTTTTTCTGATTTCTGCTTTATTACACCAAGTGGTATTTTGACTCTATTGCAGTCTTAGCCAATGCAAATCTGTCACTGCACAGCAAGTATTTGCCCTAGCACTCAGTCTTACTTTTAGTCTTCCATATCCACAAACCTTATTATTTTCTCAGTGTCAGTTGATGCTAAGTATGTGTGTGAATTTACACCACCCGACCATTTCTTGAGCAGTAGAAAAGTGCCTCTACCATTAATCATGTGAACACTGCATTCAACCTATCACACTAACATTGTATAACAAATGCATTGCTACTTTATAGTTTCTATGAGACACTTTGCTCCTTGAAATTACAGGATTATTATCTATTGCTCTGCCCATTCTATCAATTCTTCTATATCTTCTTGCCTTATTTTTTTAACTTGTTGAAACTATTTAACTTGCAGACAACTCAATTTCTCAAGAAATCTCAGAAATGCTTTAGAAATAAAAAAAGAAACAATTATAAGGGCACGTCTTCAGTAAATGGTAGAGAAAATTCAGCAAACAAACTTTCCATTCTCATGAGGATGGTGTGAAGCTCAAATCATGGCTTATATGATTGTTTAAATCTTGGTGTTTGTAAGTGGAGCATTTATTTAAATTAATATGGGGAATAATTTATAACACTCCCCATAGTCTTTCTTTCCTCAATATCAGTTTTCAGAACTCCCAGGACTCTCACTCATCTATAACACTAACACATTCACTCAACCAGTTTTTCGAGAATTCAGACTAAAGACAGTTGGTCATGCATAAGCTAAAATTCTTAATCTTATAAGTCATCTTATGCTAATAAATACATAATCAATTGCATATTCTATAATATTTTATTTTGATATGTATTTTGTGGGTTGCACCATTTTGCATGCAGCAGATCCTGGCCTGTACAGAAGTGGAGAAATCAATTTGAATATGGCCAAGAATGTTTAATTGTTCTTTGTTACTAATTATGGTTTTGATATAAAAAGATCTCTCAAGCACCTGAGGGCTTGACTTCTCTGCTAGACGGACTTAAACTTGGAATTGTTAGCTGAAACTGAATCTTGCTTTCCTAAGTTTCTTTGACACAGCATTTTAATAAGCACAAAGGTAATACTGGATATTAAAAGTTAACTTTGTTTTATTATAAAGCTTCAAAATCATAATCCTAAAGTAAATGCTATGTTATGCCTTCAGTTTTAGTATTTATTTTCTTCACAATCATTTATATAATATATGTAGTGATTTCATGTATGGTAGTTATTCTGTTCTTATGTTTCATAAGTGAATAATTATATGTATGCATGATAGTTGTGGAGGCCTGAAAAGGGCACTGGGTACTCTGAAACTGGAGTTACAAATGGTTGTCTGTGACCTTTGTGAATGCTAGGAAGCTAACCCTGTTCCTCTTCAATAGTAGCAAATTTTCTTAATTGCTGAGCCATTGCTCACATATAAAGTACCAAATTTAATTATGTGTTTTATAAAAAAGATAGAGATAAGATGATTGCTTACTTACATGACAGATGAATTACCATAGGTCTTTTTTTATGTTGAACATCCATAACAGGATTCAGTAATAGTAATTTATTTACCTTGTAATTTGCAAAACTGAAGAGTCCACCAATATCTCTGAAGATACAGAATATGAAAATTGATTTTTTATTTTACTTGCAGAAACTTAAAATTAGTTTCCATTTTGATGGTTAAGCTTAAATTTTAGTGTATTGCACTATCTATGTACTAACTTCACTTGGGCTTCATTTCTAACTTGCTGATTACACCTGTAAGATATTTATATTTGTGTGTGGGGGAATTACATACTGTACTGTAAACTGTTACTATCCATGCACTTACAATGTATTTTCTATTTTTAGCTATTAAAATGCATTATAAATTAGTGTGCATTTTAGATATTGATGAAGAAGCAGTAACTAAAGTAAACTATAATTTAATGGAAACCATTATTATATCATTTGTGAATGTATATAGGCAAATGGGCCACAGTGTACAGGTGGTAGTCTGTGCATGCGTCTTACTTAAAGCAAAGTAGATCAAGAAGACTTTGGATGGACATGAAGTGAAAAGAATGTTTGAATACTATTGAAATACATTGTGCACATGCATGAAAACATAATGGAATCTATCATTATGTCAGTTAGTATAAATGTTTGACCCAGGGCCATATGGCTTCAGTGAATAATTTTACCAGAAATTCAAAGAAAAGGGTGTACCAATTCTCCTCAAAGTATTCCTTACAATAGAAGCAGAAGGATCTTTGCCAAACTCTATTTACAAGGCTTTAATAACATTGATACCCAAGCCACACAAGGACACAACTAAGAAACAGAACTTCAAACCAACATCCCTCTTGAACATTGATGTACAAATACTCAATTAAATACTGGAAAATCAGATCCAAGAACACATCAGAAAACTCATCCAACATGATGCAGGGACGGTTCAACATATGAAAATCCATCAATCTAATCCACCATATAAACAAGCTGAGAAACAAAAATCACATGATCATGTCACTAGATTCTGAAAAAGCCTCCAATAACATCTCACACCCTTTCATGATAAAGCTCTTGGAGAGAACTGGGATAACAGGAACATATATAAACATCACAAAAGCTATATATAGCAAACCAACAGCCAACATCAAACTAAATGGACAGAAACTCAAGGCAATTCCTCTAAAATCAGTAATAAAGCAAGGCTGTCCCCTCTCCCCATGCCTCTTCAATATTGTACTTGAAGTACTAGCTAGACTAATAAGACAAGAAAAGGAGATCAAGGGGGTACAAATTGGAAAGGAAGAGGTGAAACTTTCACTATTTGCAGATGATATTAAAGTTTACATAAGTGACCCAAAAAACTCTACCAGGGAACTCCTAGAGTTGATAAACACCTTCAGCAAAGCGACAGGATACAAGATCAACTCAAGAAAATCTATTATATACAAATGATAAAAGGGTGGAGAAAGAAATCAAAGAAACATCACACTTTACAATTGACACAAACAACATAAAATATCTTGGGGTAACACTAACCCACTAACCAAACAATTGAAAGACCTGTATCACAAGAACTTTGTAACTTTAAAGAAAGAAATTAAAGAAAACATGAAAAAATAGAAAGATCTCCCATGCTCTAGAATAGGTAGGATCAATGTAGCAAAATGGCAATCCTGCAAAAACCAATCTACACACTCAATGCAATCCCCATCAAAATCCCAGCCCAATTTTTCACAGACCTTGAAAAAATGGAAACCAAAAACCCAGAATAGCAAAGGAAACCCTGCTCAACAAAGCAACATCTGGAGGCATCACCATCCCTTACATTAAGCTCTATTATAGAGCTATAGTCCTGAAAAGACCTTGGTATTGGCACAAAAATAGACAGGTAGACCAATAGAATCAAATTGAAAACCCTGAGATTAATGCACAAATGTGATTTTTGACAAAGAAGCAAAATTATGCAATGGAAAAAAGATAGCATCTTCAACAAATGGTGCTGGCATAACTGGATATTGGCATGAAGAAGACTGCAGCGAGGTCACCATACACGAAACTTAAGTCTAAATGGTTCAAAAACCTCAACATAAATGTAGCCACACTAAACCTGTTAGAAGAGAAAGTGGGAAGTACCCTTGAATGAATTGGTACAGTTGACAATAACCCCAGTAGCACAAACACTGAGATAGACAATTAATAAATGAGACCTCCTGAAACTGAGAAGCTTCTGTAAGGTAAAGGACAGTCACCAAGACAAAAAAGCACCCCAAAGATTAGGAAAAGATATTCACTAACCCCGTATCTGACACAGGGCTGATCTCTAAAATTTATGAAGAAACAAGTCTCTAAAACACCAGAGGACCAAATTAAAAATTGGACTACAGAACTAAATAGAGACTTCTCAGTAGAAGAGTCTAAAATGCTCGAGAGACACTTGAGAAAATGCTCAACATTTTTAGCCATTAGGGAAATGCAAATCAAAACAACTCTGAGATATCATCTTACTCCTGTCAGAATGGCTAAAATAAAAAACACCAATGTTCGTTTGTGCTGAAGAGGATGCAGAGAAAGGGGAACACTTGTCCATTGCTGGTAGGAGTGCAAACTTGTACAGCCACTTTGGAAATCATGGACTCAGTCTACCACAAGACCCAGAAATTCCACTCTTAGGCATATACCCAAAAAATGCCTATTCACACAACAAGGATGTCTGTTCCTCTATGTTCATATAAGCATTAAATTTAATAGCCAGATCCTGGAAACAACTTAGATGTTCCACAACTAAAGAGTGGATAGAGAAATGTGGTACATTCACAAAATGGAGTACCACTAAGCAGAAACAAATAATGGAATCTTGAAATTTACATGCAAATGGATGACACTAGAAGAAACCATCCTGAGTGAGGTAACACAGTCACAAAAAAACATGTACTTACTCATATATGTATTTTAGATATGGAAGTGTCAGCCTCCAATCCCAGTGCCAGTGAGTCTGGAAGACAGGAAGTTTCCCAAGATATATGCATGATACCCCAGAGAAGAAGAATGAGACAAGATCTCCGGAGCAGAATGGGAACATGGGGGGAAGAGAGAGTGAACCAGGGAAAAGAGAGGGGTATAAAAGAAGGGGGAATGAAGATGAAGGCATGGGGGAGCAGGAAGTTTGATCAAGGTAAGAATAGAGGATCGCAGGATGAGAGATACCCTAATAGATAGAGTCATAATAGGTTTGAGAAGAGAGCTGACACTAGTGAGATTTCCAGTTATCTACAAGGATAACACCAACTGTCAAACTAAGCAATAGTGGAGAGACTACATTAATAACCCCTCCTTGATGGTAAGGTTGATGACTTCCTTATATGCCATCCTAGAACCTTCATCCAGTGACTGATGGAAGCAGAGATGGATCCCCACAGCTAAACACTGAACTGAACTCCTGGAACCCAGTGTCAGAGATGGAGGATTGATGAGAAAAGGGGTCAAGATCATGCTGGTGAAACCCACAAAGGCAGCTGAATGGACAAAGGGAAGCTCTTGAATCCCAGACTGATGGCTGAGAGGCCAGCAGGAGACTGATCCACAACCCATGTATGTGGTGTCAGTGAGGAGGTCTCAGAAATCTCTGGGGCCTTGGGTAGTAGATCAGTGTTTACCATGGTTTATGAATGAACTTTGGGAGCCCATTCCACATAGAGGGATGTGCTCTCAGCTGGGACACATGGGGAAGCACATAGGTGCTGCCCAGGATGAAATGACAGAAACTGGAGATGCCCCCAAGGAGGGCCTCACCCTCCCTGGGGAATGATGTGGGGATTGGGTGGGAGGATGGAGGGTGGCTGCTGGAGGGACAAGGGAGGAGGGGTGGGAGAGGGAGCTGAGATTGACATGTGAAGGATTCATGTTTTTAATTTAAATAAAAACATAAATGTGGGAAGTAAAAAAACATGTTTGAAAGCAAGTAAAATTAAAGACATGGGAATTTACTAATAATTCTTTTACAAATAATAAAATTGTCAGAGGTTACTATCTTATGAGGAAAATGGCAGTTCATGTATCTTCTCAAAAATATTTAAAATACACAGTACTTTTTATGAGCATATATATATACATATATATACATATATATATTAATATACAAATAAAGTCACTTTTGGTCCTAAACTTTATATAATAGAGACTCCAAAAACAGTATTGTTATGACATCAAAGCTGATTGTATTAAGGGTCATTACTATGCAAAGATACACTTTACTTCTACCATCACATAAGTATAAGAAATCCATTCTCAACAATTATAAATGTGACCTTTTGAATTTCATACAACTGAAAATCAATACTAACTTTGATAATCTTAATCTTCATGCTAAGCCAAAATATGACTTGTGGTTTTAAACTATGCACATACAACTCATATTGTTGAAGCTAATATTGAAGATGGCTCCATAAATATATATCTGTTAATTTTATCAAAGGGAATAAACATGTTTTACCATTGTACTATTTAATACATATGATAAATTCTTGAATAATCACAATATTACCTAATTCAAAAATGTTGCATACACCAAAAAATTTCATCCGTGAAGTTGGCATTTTTTTAATTTAAATTAGAAACGATCTATTTTTATATCAATCCCAGTTCTTATTCCCTCCAATTCTGGCATGGCCCCAATGACCCCAATCTCATCATTCTACTCCATAGAAAGGGTGAATCCTTCTATGGGGGATCAACAAATTCTGTCACATCATTTGGGGCAGGGTCTAGGCTGAGAGAGTATCATTTTATGATTAATGGGCTCCCAATGTCCACTGATATGCTAGATATAATTTTTATTCCATTACCACATACCCCATAGACTGTCTATGCCTCCCAACTGATAGCCCCGTGCAGGGGCCCCTCATGATCAACTATGCTTCTTTCCAGTGATGCAGGTAGAGTTCAACATATAAAAATCCATCAGTGTAATCCACCATATAAACAAACTGAAAAGGGAAAGCCACATGACCATCTCACTAGATACTAAAACGTCTTTGACAATATCCATCACTCCAACATGATAAAGGTCTTGTAGCAATCAGGGATAACAGGAACATACCTGAACATAATAAAAGCAATATGCAGCAAAACTCACAGTCAACATCAAACTAAATGGTAAGAAAATCAATGTGATATCTCTAAAATCAGGAACATGACAAAGCTGTCCACTCTCTCCAAATCTCTTCAAGATTGTACTTGAAGTTCTGGCTAGAGCAATAAGAAAACAAAAGAAAATCAAGATGATTCAAATCAGAAAGGAAGAAGTCAAACTTTCTCTATTTGCAGATGATATGATAGTTTACATAAGTGACCCGAAAAACTCTACATGGAACTCCTACAGCTAATAAACACCTCCAGCAAATTAACATGATACAAGATTAACAACAAAAAATTAGTGGTCCTACTTCATACAGATGATAAATATGGTGAGAAAGAAATCAGACAAATATTAGCCTTTACAATAGCCACAAACAATATAAAATATCTTGGGGTAACACTAATCAAACAAGTGAACGACCTGTATAATAAGAACTTTGAATCTTTAAAGAAAGAAGCTAAAGAAGATACCAGAAAATGGAAAGATCTCCCATGCTCTTGGATTGGTAGGATCAATATAGTAAAAATGGCAATCTTGCCAAAAGTAATCCACAGATTCAATGAAATTCCCATTAAATACTAACACAATTCTTGAAAGAACAATTCTCAACTAAATATGGAAAACAAAACACCCAGAATAGTCAAAATGACCCTATACAATAAAGGAACTTTCAGAGGTCCCTGACTTCAAGCTCTGCTATAGAGCTATAGTCCTGAAAACAGCTTGGTATTAGACAAAAATAGACTGGTAGATAAATGGAATTAATTTGAAGACACTAATGTTAACCTACACACCTATGAACACTTACTTTTTTTGATAAAGAAGCTAAAATTATATAATAAAAATTAGAAAGCAACTTCAAAAATGCTGATGGTATAACTGAATTCTGGCATGTAGAAAACTGCAGACAGATCCATATCTATTGCCATGCACAAAACATAAGTTGAAATGGATCAAAGATCTCAACATAAATCCAGCTATGCTGAACTTCTTAGAAGATAAAGTGGGAGGTACCCTTGAATGAATAGGTACAAGAGACAACTTCCTGAGCCTAACAACATTAGCACAGATACTGAGGTCAACAATTAATGTGATCTACTGAAACTGAGAAGCTTCTGTAAGGCAAAGGACACAGTCAACAAAACAAAAGAGCAATCCACAGAATGGTTGAAGGTTTTCACCACCAATTTTACAAAATATTCATGAAGCTAGTCACTAAAACACCAAATAATACCATTAAAAATTTGGTACAGTACTAAATAGAGAATTCTCAATAGAGAAATCTAAAATGGCTGAAAGACACTTAAGAAAGTGTTCTACATACTTAGCCTTCAGGGAAATGCAAATCAAAACACCTCTGAGATACATCTTGTACCTGTCAGAATGACTAATATCAAACACACCAATGACAGTTTATGCTGGAGAGAATGCAAAGGAAGGGGAACTCTCTTCCACTGTTGCTGGGAGTGCAAAATTCTACAGTAACTTTGGAAATAAGTATGGTGGTTCCTCAGGAAATTGGAAATCAGTCAATAGTTTCCATTTTAATTGATTTCAACCTTTAAAATGTTAACATACATTTTAAGAACTATTACTGATAATTAAAAAATGCTGCTACTTGTCTTTGATTTCTTATACTTAAAATATATTCATATCCAAACAAGGTAACTTCTATAAACTGTAGGTACTACTGTTGTATATTATGTAAGAAGACTGAAAGTCTGTTTCTCCAGTAAGTAAATTAGTGCACTCTCAGGAAGTACTAAAGCCGTTTAGTTGTTGATTTTTCCCTTAATAAGAAAGTCTTAATTTTACTACTGCAACAATATCATTTTTCATCATATAAGTTAATAAATATGATTCAAACTCTAAATCTGCTGTGAATTCCCAAGTACAATATTGAGTTCCAACTGACAAACTTGAATATAGATCTCTGAAAGTGAATGTTACTCAAATTTTACCACTCTTCCTTTGGATAATTATAATTTCTTCTGTAAATTAATAGTTCATATAACTCTTTGAAGTTATATCTAATGGCCATTTTCTGCACAGTCAGATTCTAGAACTCAAAAGATACCTTTGTCTACAAGACTTACACTCATTCTCTTGCATTTCTCCTTCCTTTCCATCAATTCCATTTTTAGCTACAGGTACAAGACTTATAGCTGATTCCATTCTGCAAATGGTGATGTTTCATTTTTTATATTGTCAATGGAGACATAAAATAATTGAAATAAATAACCCCTTGTATGCCACAATGGATTAAAGTTGGATTTCAGTAAAAACAGAAATGACAGAAGCCCTACAAACTCACAGAAACTGAAAAACTCTCTACTGAATCACAACTGTGTAGTGGCTTCTATACTTGCTAGTGTATTTGTGTTAGTGTCCATATCTCTTAGGGCTTTGTATAAGTTGTTCCCCCAATAAAATGTCCGTTTATCATTTATCTTAAGTCTAGTGAACTCATTATCATTCACCTTAAACACTGAGGCAAGACAGAAGAAAGAAAGCAATTCAAGACTTCCTAGAATTCAGTGACAATGATTGTACAATACACAATCTTACAGCACACAATGAAACCTTTGCTGAGGAAAGATCATGGAACCAAGTGACTTCATAAATTAGAGACCTTTCATTCCAGGGACTTAGCAGAGCATATAAGAGATCTGGAAAAAAGAGAAACAGACACAACCAAGAAAAGTAGATGGCAGAAAATATTCAACAGACGGCTAAAGTAAAGGAAATAGAAACAAAGAAAACAATACAAAGAATTGATGAGACAGAGTTGATTCTTAATGAAAATCAACAGGGAGGACAAACCCTTATCACAGTTAACTGAAATACACAGATAAGATGTGCAAATTAATAAAATCAGAAACAAAATTTGGGACATAACAACAGAAACAGCAAATTCAAAGAATATTTGGGTCATACTTCAAAAACCTATACTCCAAAAAGCATAATCTGGACCTCATAAAAATGAAAATAAAGAATATGCCTTGAGAATTTTTAAAAAATTCTTAACAATTGAAGTGCAAACATTTTGAATGGATTATTTATTTTCTTTATGAGTATGTATACAGTATATGTTTGAAAAGATACATACCAAGTTTATATGATACCTAGGCAGCCCCTGTCTTATTCAAGAATCTTGTACTTCAAATATTTGATTTGTCTCTAAAAGTATGTATCATATTTTTAAATGGAAAAATAAAAGCATGCAAAACTATTAAAATTATGTGAGAGAAGTAGGGAATAAAAACAGCATCCAAGTCATGTGTTGGTGGCACACATCTTTAATCTCAGCATTTGAGAGACAGAGGCAGACAGATCTCTGAGTTGGAGACCATCCTGCTCTACAAGAGCTATTTCCAGGACAGTCTCCAAAGCCACAGAGAAACCATGTCTCCACAAACCAAAAAAAAAAAAAACAAAGAAAGGATCCAGTTGATCTCAACATGGTGGTCATTAATTATAATCCTTAGAATCCTTATGATTATTTTATTCAAGGAAATAAAGGGAATGTGAACTAAATAAACATCAATCTCTGTGTCACTAAAGAGAGCCTAACTGAAGTTTCCAAAAGAGAAATGGAAGCCTATGTCTTCTCAAAATTTCTTTAGAAATGGTCAATGTTTAATTGTGTGTGTGTGTGTGTGTGTGTGTGTGTGTGTGTTAGAAAAGACTATCTTATGTGGCCCATTATGGGTTCTAACACAAATTCCTTCTGCTTTACCATATCAAAAGGTGTGAATGTTGGTATATGGTCACTTTTTGCTCTTGTGGATATCATTACCATACAAAAGAACAGATATTAACATTTATAGCAATATGAATTAAAAAAACTTATTCTGAAATAATTGCCTTGAAGTGACTGAATTAAATCCTGTTGACAGGATTTCCTGAGCAAATGGGAGCATGGGGAAGGCTTGGGATGAGGGAGATGGCAAGAAGGGGAGAGAAGGAGTACTGACACAGGGGAGGAAGAGAAGAGGGCAAGAAAGGAGATGCCTTGATAAATGGAGCCAATACAGGTTTGGAGAGAGGCCTGGCACAGAGGAAATGGTAGGGCATCCATAGGGATGACCCCCACCTAAGAATCTAGACAGTGGTGGAGAGGCTGTCTTTGATGTCCTTCCCGTAGAAAGATATCGATGACTACCTTGGTTACCATTCTTAGAGTCTTGACGCAGGAACTGATTGAAACATAAACAGGCACCCACTGGAAGCACTGAGCTACACTCACGGAATCCAGTTGTGGAGAGGGAAAAGAGATGATCAAATGAACCAAGATGGAACTGGAGATACCTGCAGAAACAGGTGTCCTGACCTAATAAGAGCATGCAGACCCTGTTAACAAAGAGGTGGAACTAGCATTGGAGCAAACCAAGCCCTCTGAATGCGTGTGCCAGCTAGAAGGCCAAGGCAGTCTATGGAAACTCTAACAGTGAGGCAATGTTAATTCCTAGGTCACAAATGGCTCTTGGGAACCCTTTCCTTATGGAAGGATATTATTGAAGCCCAGATACAGGAAGGAGGGCCTGTGCCCTCCCCCAAATAATGGGATGGACTTTGATGATCCCCCATGGAGGGTCTCACTATCACTGTGAAGTGGATGGTAGATGGTTTGAGGGGTTGGTGGAAAGAATGGGAGGATGGGAGGAAGAGGGAATAGGGGTAGATATTTAAATAAGACTGTTTCTAAAAGTAATAATTATAAAAAATAAAGAAACAACAGACAGAAGTTGAAGACAGAAGAAGAAAGCCAACATTGACTTTTGTGGGAACTATGATCGTGTCAGTCATTATCATGTAACACAAATAATGCTCAGAGACAGATATTGGGGTTCAAACTTCAAGCTGAAGATCAGAAAAGCAAAGCAACCAAGCCACTAGCTGTTACCTCTACTGATCCTGTTTCCTTAAGCTCGCCATCAAGCCTCAGACTGCTGCCTCATCTTAGCAAGGCTAGAGAATCATTTTCCCTGCATGACCCTATGCTTTTTATAATTCAGTAGTGCTGGGATTAAAGTCATGTGATCCCAAGTGCTGAGATCATCTTTATGTGAGCTGTTTCTCTTTGGGACTGAATCAATTTTTTGTAGCTCAGAGTGGCCTTGAGCTAACAGAGATCTATCTTCTTGAACCTCCCAAGTGGTAGGATTAAAGGTGTATACCACCACTGCGTGCCTTCTCTAGATAGCTAGTATGGCTGTCTTTGTTTCTGCACCCTCAGGAAAGTTTTAATAAATTATATATAATATATCATCACAATACCTTTTTATCTAATATAAAAGATATGGCTATAACTAACATAAGAAAAACTATATACAATAAGTATATACTATATATACAGGCAATAAGTTCATCAAAAATGACTAGTCCATTTACATTTGACATATTCAGAAAAATATCTATTTCATTTGCATTTGACAAATTCAGAGAAATACTTCATTATCTATCCTATCTTGGTGAGTCCAAAGTCTTATGACTAATTTAATTTATATTCAAATTTGCATTGTAAAATTTTATTGTTATGTGTCTCATCTTTATATACTATACATTTCTTTAGTGAGTTTCATTCTGATTCTGTGAACAATGGAAACTATAACTATGTTATCCAGTCTTCAACTCCTTCAGAGACCTAAGAAGAAATTAATATTAACTGAATAAACAGGAAGTGCAAGCAAGCATCTTCCAAAGGTTCTCCTGCAACATTGGGGCATTCATAATTGGCCTATAATCCTAGCATATCTGAGACACTTTTGTGTGAGACTATTTTGAAGGACAGTTGCAGCATTGTCTTGGCAAGATTTTCAGTCATTCTCCTTTGTGTCCTGTCAAATTTCAACAGCATACTGTCATTAGTCAAGGCAAAGGTACTTTCTTACACAGTGACTTACTTTTCCCACAAAGAAAGTAAATTCTATGTGGAGTTTCTTTGATGCCCATCATCTTCTCTGATGCAGATTGATGCTACCAGGTGCAGACACATCTCATTGTCATATAAATAAAAGAACCTATGTTATTACCACATTTAAATGCCATATTCTATAGATTTCGGGAGTGTTTGTTTTTGTTTGTTTGCTTGGTTTTTTTGTTTTGTTTTGTTTTGTTTTTCTAGACAGGGTTTCTCTGTGTAGCTTTGTAGACCAGCTTGGCCTTGCTATCTGCCTGACTCTGCCTCCAGAGGGCTAGGATTAAAGGCATGTACCACCACTGCCTGACTTTGTTTTATTTATTTTTGCTTGTTTGTTTGCTTTCTCTAAAGGGATGGAAGACAACCAGTCTCTCCAACATACATCCATAAGGTGACTACAAGTTCCATTGTAATAGGTGACTAATTACTAACCTGCATTTGCTTATTATCCTATTTGTCAAAAAATTGTGGCTATGGAAGTACCTAATTAGGATCATTGTTGCCTGGCATATGTTGAACCCTGGATCTGAAGTTCAAATAAAAAAATTTGAACAATTCAAACACAAATAAAAATAGGGGGAATAAGTTTATTTTTCCAGGTTTCCTCTGCAACATAAAAAGAGTCATGTTTATTTATCACTTATTATTATTGAAAGAAATTTAAATCAAAGAAGGTTAAGCATTCAATATTCCCATGGTGAGGGTAAATAAGGTAATCCAATCCAATCTAATCTAATCTAAGAAGAAGAGGAAATATAAAATATAACATAATATATATCATATAGTATTGTAAAAATAATATATATTATGTAATATATGATATATATTTATATAATATAAACATTAGGGCAAATCTCTGAATTCAATGTAACTCTTGTTTCAGTAGATAGTCTGTTTTGTAAATACAAAAGATTTAAGCAAGAATATAGCTTACCAGCAACAAAAGATTATCTAAAGGTCCGTATATTTCTTTTACCTCCCTTCTCTTTCTGTATAAAATGTTGTGGCATATTTAAACATTTCAAGAACCTGCAAACATTGGTAACGCTGTTGGGTATGACAGTAGTCCTGGGTAATTTACTGATTTAGAATGTCATGACAGATTCAAAGATCAGGATGGCAGCACTGTGTGTGCCATGCTCTTGACAGTGATCCATGAGAGTGACTGGATGCACCCACGGAACAATTTCATTTTCTCTTGATTACTTCTTATTTAACTATATCACTGAAGTACTGGGGTAGGCAAGGAAGAACACAGGCATTTTGCAAACTAATGTATCAGCAGTTTCTCCCATATCAAAAAAGTTTTTATTGGAAGGGGAAACAGAAATTTTCAACACTAATTTATTTTTCTACCATATTAACGTTTTATTTTGAGGTTATTGTGGGCCTAAGTAAAGCTTCAATCCCAATACAATTCTCACCTATGTTCACAGTGATGCAATATGAAAACTGTGATTTGGAGAGAAACTCGGGAAGTCACTGCTGCTAAGGCAGGTATTGTCTGGAACTTGTCACATAGCAGGGTCAAACCTTCAGAACTCAATTGTGTTACATGGTTTATAAATTTGAAAATAAATTACATTGTAGATATTTCTTTTGTGTTAGCTTCTTTATGGTATATCTTTTATGAATTCATGTAACATTTTTTAAAAAATAGATATAACAGTGAAGTTCAATGACTCCCTTGTCATATACATTGAGCATAGACATTCACAATTCCAGAGTTATAACTTCTTACCCTTCTTTCAGTATACTTTTTGTTTAATCATTTAAGCATTTGTACTTCATAAAACTTTAAATACAGTTAACTGCATTCACTAGATTATGTTTTCTATTTTTTGTATATTTTTCAGTACAAGTTTGATGCACATTTCAGACATTTTTTTACTTGCCAAAAACACAGGCAGACCAATAATTCAGCAGGCATACAGGTACCAGTTTGACTTACAAAATATATTACTTATGTAATAGTATACTTAAGAAATTTATTAAATTGTAAATTCTCAACAGATAGTTATAACCAGGTAATTATTCTTTCAATACAAACAATGCCAAACCTCTTTATCGTAGCATGCTTCACTGAGTATATTGTTTATACTCATTCCTCATCCTTCTCTACTTTTGCATTGTATCAGTTGGTGCTTTTTCCTTAGTGTGGAATGCCAATGCCTCGGTATTGATGACTGCCCTTTACAATCCTCTTCCCAATTTAAAGTCAGTTTAAATATTCCCAGCTTTAAATATTCCAGTTTGCTTCTTTCACATTCTTTTGGATGCAATTCACGAAGATTACTTATGAAATTGAAGTACTGTCATCTTAATTATATTATTTTTATTCGTTAGATAATTAGCCCATCAAAACAGAGAGATTAAACAGAGAGAGAGAGAGAGAGAGAGAGAGAGAGAGAGAGAGAGAGATACTTAGGCATTTTTTGGAATATGTCAGACACTCAGTATCTCAGTATGTTGGAGTTTTTCATACAATAAAGGGAAAAGGGATTAAATGGGGTCCTTATAATTAAGATAAAGGCAAAATTATTATTCTTCTGGTTGTTATTATTTAGTTCCCATGTTTCTATGGGTATATTTTAGCCTCCTTGGGTTGGAGTTTTCTTTCTAGTATCATCTATAAGATTTTGAAATAAATACTGTTAAAATTTTAATTTATCTTGAAAATCTTATTTTCTCCATCATAGTGACTGAAAACATTTCTGGACATTGTAGTTTGGGCTTTCATCTGTTGTCTCTTAGGGTATGCAGGACATTTGTCCAGTCCTTTATATCTTTGAGAGTTTCCACTGAGAGGTCAGATGTAGTTCTAAAATGTCAGCCATTATATGTTGTTTGGTTGATTTTCCTTTGCTGCTTTTAATATTCTTTCTTAGTTTTGTATATTCAGTATTTATATGTTATGTGGTTAATGGACTTTATTTTTTAGTGCAATATATTTGTTGTTCTGTATTCCTGCTATAACTTCATAGGCATCTGATTCTGTATTTTAGAAAAGTTTTCTTCCATGACTATTTGAAATGTTTTATTGAATTTTGACTTGTGATTCTTCTTCCTCTATTGGTATTATTCTTTGGTTTGTTCTTTTCATACTGCCCTAGATTTCGTGGATGTTTTTATCAGGTTACTTTTAGATTTAACATTTCATTGAACAATGTGTCAGTTTCTTGTGTTCTATCTTCTACCCCTGAGATTCTTTCCTCCATCTATCATACTCTGTTGCCGAAGCCTGTCTTTGAAGTTCCTGTTTGCTTACATAGGCCCTCTATTTCCAGAATTTCTTCAGAGGTGATTCCTTTATTGTTTCTATTGTTCAGATATTGAACATTTTATTAGTTTCATTTAACTGTTCATTTGTTTTATCTTGGTTTCCTTAGCTTACTTATGTCCTCCTTTTTTTAAAATTTATCTGCTCCTTGATCTCTTTAAGGAATTTATTCATTTCTTGAGAGGCTACTTCATAAAGTTGGTTTTAAGGACTTTTTATCATGCTTCAGCTGTGTTAGAAGACTCAGGGTCAGCTGTAGTAGGATAGCTGGGCCCTGCTGGTGAAATATGGCCCTGACTGTTGTTAATTGTGTACTCAAGTTTGTAGGGAGAGATCTTACGTACTGACCATGCCTGTTTAGGTGTGGTCACAAGCATGCAGAACATAGTGGGGTTAAAAGAGCTGTGAGGGAGGAGACACCCTCCCTTAGGGTTCTGGTTGCGTCCCAGAGAGCAGCATGTGAATCTTTGGTTCTCAACTTTCTTGGCTTCTCACGTAAGTGATTTCTCCCTCTATAAAATATCGTAGGACATCCCCATTTCGTGTAGCTTAATATTTCTAGGATATTTGGTGTCAGGAACTTCATTTACCCGGCCTCCCTGCCCCCCTCCTCTCTCCCAGGCCAGGTGCCAGCCACCAGCCTACATGCATGGACTATGGCCCCATATCTCTCAGTGGTCCGACAGTAGTTCCTCCAAAGTCACTTGGGTTTCCCAACTCAGTCTGGTTCTCCTGCTCAGTGTGGTTCTCTTCTGCTGCATGGGGTTCCATCTCTTTTGTTCTCCGGCCACTACTGACTCCAGCCCCAGATGCCCCATTCCTGCCACTGCTGCCATGGAGCTGCAGCAGAACCTCATGAAAGGAGCCAGCTGAGCACACCCAGGAGTAGCTACACACACCATGTCCCAAAAGCTGTAGTGTGTTTGGGAAATGGCTTAGCACAGCAACTCCTTTTTTCTCCAGCCACGCCAAAGACTGCAGGTTTTCCCGAACTGACAGCGTTCCCAGAGAATGCATGTCTCTGCAGCCCTCTGACCTACCCAGAAATCAACACTCATGCAGTACTATCCCAACCAACCCTGGTCCCCAGGGAGCTTGTGGCATTAGCACCCCTGAACAGCTGCCAAATACCATTGCTTTCCTGGCTGCAAACTGCACCTCTCTCAGTGATTGCCAAAAGGAGCGTCCCAAAAGATGTTCTGAGCGGCATTCCCTTTCCTTCTCACCTTTAAGGTACTACAGCACTCCATTCCCACAGGTTCCCACAATCTGCACAATCCCCTTACTTTTAACAAAATCCTGCTCACTAAAGTTCTGTAAAAGCTACTTAGGATTTTTCAGATTCTACTCGGGTAATACAGAGCACCCTTGACAGAGCTGTTTGTTGGTACACCTATACTCCCTGCTGGCCAATCATAGTTACTGCAAGTAAAAATCCACACCTCAACCCCAGGTAACTGGAGATAAGCATTCCATTTTGGTACTTTAAGCTGGTGATAAGATTACCTATTCTATAACATCTTGGATAATATAAATATGCAAACCGTTAGTGATCTCATTGCTTATTTCTTGAATGGCATTCTGGGGGAGGATTCTAAAATGCCCCAAAAACATTTGTGTCTAATGATAATGATTAGCTTCATGATTCCTCTAATATCTTGGAAGAGAAGCCTTGATAACAGGGAGGAAAGCAGGGAATTCTGTAAAAAATTGGTAAATTAGAGACAAAAATTCAAAATCTTGAGGTCAACGTGGAAATGTCTAGTAAGGTAAATAACTTATAAATTAAAAATAACCATCTGCAAGACAGGATTGGTTCCATGAATACTGCCCTAATGGCTAAAATAGGATCAATTCAGGAAGACATTATCAGGCAGGCAGAAACAACTAGTTTCGTGTCTGATGACTAGATTGATGAAACTCTAGCTTATGAGAATGCACATCCACAATTCAAACAGGTACTTTGGCCATTTAAAATCACATAAGCACAATTGGATGAATGGATCTTGAGTATGAAGATCAAGATACAGAGTTTGGATAGTAGAGGAAATTTCTAAAGTTTTGAAGAGGCACCAAGATGCCAAATGCCTTAATCGTGAGGATATAGATACTTCGGTAGAAGAATCAATCTCCAGAAGTTTAAAGACATTAAAATGACAGATGCATTCACTTTGGTACATTAGGACAAGTAAGAAAAAATTGTAGGCAAAGAAATCCTAGAAATAATGCTCCCGCTGGGCGTGATTTAAAAGAAAGCCTCAACCTTCTGGATTCTGTAGGACATGTGGCAAATGGCAACAGTGGACCAATGAATATAGGTCAACAACAGACAAGCAAGGTAACCCTTTACAATTGGGAAACTCCTTGAGGGGCCTCTAGAAGGTTCCCATGTCAAAAGTGGACCAGTCATTCCCAGTCCCTCTAGAGGAAAACCTCTCCCAGGAAAATTAGAATAACCAATGCCTATTATAAAGAATAATACAGCTTTGCATGATAGAGGATGAATAAATTGTAACTGTAGGAAACAAAAAAAACATATATTTTGGCAAACTTCTATCATAGACCCAAATTACCAGTTAAAGTGAATAAGTGCTTATTGGGATTGTAGACATTTGTAGTGATGTCACCATCATAACTCAAAGTTCCTGGCCTCCAAGATGGGCCCTGCAAGAAATAAATGTTAAATTCTAAGGGATTGGAATCCTGTCTCAAGTAAAACAAAGCTCAAGATGAGGTGACTGTACAGAGCCAGAAGGACAAAAAGGAAGACTGAGATCATATGTCACAGACATCATTATAAATCTCTTTTACAGCAATTGAATACCCAAATTAACATTCCTCTTGTACCTGATTTGAATCATAAACAAGCTCTTAGTGATAGAAAAGAATATTGTAATGCACTACAGAAAACTTATGCCAACTCTACAGGCTGTGCAGAAACAGGATACAAGTGCAAAACCTACAGAGGAACTAAAACCCCTATCCTTAAAATCGCCAACAGATGAACCTGTCTGGATAGGGCAATGACCTATGACCTCTGAGAGCTAGATGCTTTAGAAAAGTTGGTTGAGGAACAGGTAAATGCAGGACATATTGAAGAATCTGCCAGTTCATGGGATTCCCTCGTATTTGTTATAAAAAGAAATCTGTTAAATGGAGGATGCTTACTGATCTGCGAGCCATCAATAAAGTAATTCAGCCTCTAGGCTCTCTACAGCCTGGGATGCCATTACCTTCTCTGATACCTAAAGCAGGGCCAAATATAGAAATCAATCTAAAAGATTTCTTCTTCACTATACCTTTTCAATAAAAAGGTAGAAAAAATTTTCTTCACAGTGCCTGCCTATAACAATTCTCAACAAGTTAGGAGATTTCAATGTAAGACTTTGCCACAAGGAATGTTAAATATCCCCACTTCATGCCAGTATTTTGTGCAAAAACCTTTGGAAATAATCTGCAAACTATTTCCACAATCTGTAATTTACCATTATATGGATGATATACTGTTGGTTGAAGTGAAAGAAGGAACATTGGAAAAGAACTTTGAGGCAGTAAAGGAAATTTTACCTCACTGGGAAATACAGATTGCCCCTGAAAAAAATGCAATGAGGGGATTCTATTAATTATTTAGGTTATAAAAGAGATCTACAAAGAATTACACTGCAAAAATTTCAAATCAGCACGTTTCGTTACAAGACTCTTAATGATCTTTGAAACAAGAGAAATTTCTCAACTACAGACAATTATTGGAGTAGAAGGGTATGATTTACAACACCAAAACTGCCCCTAAAAGAGACAAGAACTTAAATACTCCACGAATATTATCAGCTGAAGCTGAAAAAAATAATTAGAGTGGGTAAAAAAGAGAATACTAGGAGCACACGTGAACCACATAGATCAAAAACTATACTGTATTCTGGTTATTTTATGATCTAGAGACTACTCCTCAGGGATTTTGATGCATAGAGAACATGTCGTACTAGAATAGATATTTCTGTCACATAAACAGGATAAAAAACTGAAGTTATATATATATATATATATATATATATATATATATATATTATATATAATTTCTCTGATTTGATTTTAAAAGTTAAATTAAGGCTTCATCACCTAACTAGAAGGGACCCAACAGAGATTATAGTACCTTTTACTAATGAAGAAATTTCCTCCTAATGGAAGGATGATGAATATTGGCCAAGGGGTTGCAATAACTTTTTGGGAATTATTAGTAACAATTATCCCAAAACAGAGAGAATGAAATTCATAAAGAAAGCAATTTGGATCTTTCCATGTATTTTAAGAAAAATGCTAATCTCTAGAGTCTCTACATTCTACACTGATGCAAACAAGTCAGGAAAAGCAGGATATAAATCAGGAAATATAAGTAAAGTAATTCAAAGCCCTTAAAACTCTGTACAAAAGGCAAAGTTGTATGCCAATCTCATGTTAATTATGTATTTTACAGAGCCTCTCAATATAGTTTCTGATTCTCAGTATGCAGAGAGAGTTGTCTTATACATTGAGACCACTGAATGTATTCCTGATGATAGAGATTTAACCTTGTTGTTTTTACAGTTGTTTGAAACTATCAGACATAGAACTCATCCTATATATATATAACACACATCAGATCCCATATGGGTCTGCCAGATCCTCCAGCTCAATGATTAGATTGATCATTTATTAATAGGAAGTGTACTAGAAGCTTCAGAATTTCATAAAAACACCATGTTAATAGCAAAGTTTAAAGAAGGATTTTTCTATCACATGGCAACAAGCCAAGGAAATAAAGGAAATGCCCCACCTGTTCATCCTATAAGCAATCTCCATTACCAGCAGGCAGTAATCCCAAAGGTATTTGCAGAAATGAAATTTGGCAAATGGATGTGTTTCACTTTCCAGAATTTGGAAGTTTAATATATGTGCTGTGCACCATAATATAGATAGGTTTTCAGGGTTCCAATGGGCTATTGATCTCACCTCTGAAAAGGCTGATTCTGTTTTCTTACACCTATTATGGGTTTACATGCACAAGTAAAAACTGACAATGCTCCTGCATATGTGTCCAGCAAATTGGAACATTTTTTCAAGTATTATAACATATCTGGTATACATTACAACCCCCCAGGATAAGCAGTGGTTGAGAGATCTAACCACACTATAAAAGAAATGCTCCAAAAACATCCAAGGGAACAAAGACCCTCAAACACAGATTACATAATGCATTATTAAAATTAAACTTTCTTAATACTAATAAGAAAGGAAAAACGACACTGGGTTACAGAAAAAAAAACTTCTGAACTAAATCAACCAGTATATTTCAAAGATGATATGACCGCAGTTTGGAAAACAGGGTATGTGTTGTATTGGGGACTGGGTTTCTCCTTTGTTTCTGCAGAAGAAAAGACTTGCATTCCATCAAAATTGATCAAGATTTGATCTGAACAGGAGAAACCTTGGAAGGAGGAAAGATGACAGCTCATTCACAAAGTCATATTCTACAGCATCTAAGGAGAACTCCCAAAAGGAAAGGGAATAGATTATTTTTTCTTCACAAGGAAACCCATCTCCAGACAGCAAGAAGATATTAAATGTGTGGGTACCTAAAGAAGAGAGGATGGCTACCCAAAGAAACATCAAACTAAGAATAATGTATTATTTGGTATCAATATCTAATTCTCTTAACTTTGTCCTTATAAAATTTGTTTCTCTTTACTTCTTAATACTGTTTTGGTCCCAGTTTACTTAACCCAAAGTTGACTTTGGAGTTGTATTTGGTTCTCCTCTTCCAAATCCAAGCATGTTGTGAAAACAAAATTCAGATATTCTGTTTTATATCAAAGAGCCAACAGAGAAAACATAATCTAGGTACTGTCATCTGCTTATGTTAAATTCTTTCTCTGAAAGTCTAATTTCTGTCACATTACCATCTTTCTTTTTGTTGCCTTTCCTGGTATGCATACATATAAAAGTTGAAATTTCTTTGTTAACATTAATATTTGAGTTTTCCTAAGAGAATTAAGACTTTACTAACAGCCATCTTCAAAAACTTCAAAAGAATACTGTGCTCCACATCATTGACTCCACCTGATTCGATTTGATGCATCAGAACTGAAAAGTACCACCCTGAAATTAGTTTGTATTACATCACTCTACACACCTCCAGACTAAGTAACTGATATGGTGCACCTTCTACACTCTGGCCAGATCCTCAGACAAGAGCTTCAATCAAGATTAGAATTTCAATCAAGAACTTCAATCAAAAAGCTCCTGCCAAACAGAGACTGGGTACAAATGTTGAACCCCATCTACTTTAGACTTTCACTATACTAACGTTTTCTTCCTACTGGACCCCATGAGGTTATTGTCATCCCATTTCAGTAAGAAGTAATTCTGAGAATCCAATGCCCCCTTTACCTACTGTTGACATTACACATGTTAGAGTTAGTTTTCAATTATTCAGAGTTGGGGTTGGAAGGAGGTATTCAGACTTGAGCAACTGTTTCAGGTGAGTTTAAGTTTTAGATAGGATAGATTTGTTTAGGATAGCTTATAGGTAGATTCTAATTTGTTTATCATTTTCTATGTATATATGCTTTATATATGTTTGAGACAATTCAGATTTGTTTCATGTATGAATATTTTCTTTAGTCTAAAAGGGGAATTGTTGGGAGAGATCTTAAGCAATTGTATCACTGATCGCAATTGTTTGGGTGTGGTCACAGGTATGTAGAACCTATTGGGGTTAAATAAATGGTAGGGAGGAGAAGCCCATTCTTTGGGTTCTGGTTGCATCCCAAAGAGCAGTGTGCAGACCTTTGGTTCTCAGTTTTCTTTACTTCTCACATAAGTTGTTTACCCCTCAATTAATTATCATATGACTTCTCCATCTTGTGTAGCTTAATATTTCTTCATTACACTTTGGTTATTATATAGCTGGATTTGTGGTGATTATAGGTTTAGTGAAAATTTCTGTTTCTCTTTGTTGGATAGGTATTTCATTCCTTTATTTCCATTTCCTGTCTCATCTTCTGACTTGTTTGACCTATGGTTTAGTGGATATTATGTACCAGAGTTGTAGACTGACCTTTATATTGCAGGCTTAGTTTCTTCTTGAGCAGGATATCTTTGCCTGAAATTGGACAGGAGTTCTGACAGGTGTTTGGCTTCTGATACAACAGAAAATCTCTGCCAGGATTAGAGGCAAGAATTCTGGTGGCGTTTCTGGCTACTTGTCCAGTGTCCTTTTGAGTTTGAATCTGGCATAGGGCTACAGAAGGGGAAGGGACACTGAAGTTGGAATGGGTGGTCTATCTCGGTTTTAGCAATTATTGTCTCTGTTCTGGCTGCCTGAGGTTGTGAAAGTGGAAGGGAACCTAGATATCAGATCTGGGAAGGTCTTGCAAAAGTGACCAGTGGTTGAGCAGGGAATATCTGCCCTAGGGAGCAGAAATAAGGACTGGATGGTCCACAGTTGGCTTGGATACCTGTTTTTCTGGAAGGCAGGACCAGTCATTGCACAAGGTATTTTGGGGGGAAAACTAAAGAATAGAGAAGGGCAACAGGCAGAGGCTTTCCAGCAAAGCAAAGTATGGGAACCACACTTGCACAAACACACACACACACACACACACATACACACACACACACACACACACACACACACACACACACCAGTCTTACCACTGAGGGCACCATCACCAAAACAGGAATTAACTATCATTGGTCATTCATATCTCTCAATATATTAGACTCACTTATCCCAGAAAAGGCACAAACTAACAGAACGGAAGGGAAAATTAGATTCATCCTTATGATTCATTCAAGAAACATATCTAAAGATCAGATATAAATACTACTTCAAATAAAGGGTAGAAAAAGATTTTTCCAGGCACATGCAAGAAGCAAGCTGGTGTACACTAACTAAATGGACTTCAAACTACCTGAGGCTAGAGGGTTTCAGAAAAGATTTCTGAAAGACTTTCAAAGAGGAGTTATTGCCAATACTCTTCAAATTATTCCACAAAATAGAAACAGAAGGAATATTGCCAAATTCATTTTTGAGGTCACAATTATCCTGATGCCCAAACCACACAAAGATTTAACAAGTAAAAACAATTACAGACCAATTCCTCTTATTAACATAGAAGAAAAACACTTAACAAAATACATGCAAATCAATCCAAGAGCACATGAAAAAGATAATCTACCATGATCAGATAAGCCTTATTCCGGAGATACTGGGTAACTCAACATAAAAAAAAATATAAATGAAATCCACCGTATAAACAATTGAAAGAAAAAAATCCACATGATCATTTCATAAATTCTGTAAAACCTTTAACAAAATCCAATACGCCTTCATAATTAAGATCTTGGAGAATAATGGTACAAGGGACATACCAAAACATGATAAAGGCAATTAAGAGCAAGCCTTTAGCCAACATCAAGTTAAATGGAGATAAATTCAAAGCAATTCACCTTAAATCATAAACAAGACAATGTTGTCCACTCTCTGAAGATATATTCAATATAGTACTTGAGGTTCTAGCTAGAGCAATAAGACAACTGAAGGATATCTTGGGGATACAATTTGGAAAGGAATAAGTGAATATGAAAGTATATGTAAGTGACCCCCAAAATTCTACCAGGGACCTCCATGACTGATAAACACTTTCACCATGAAAGCTGCATAAAAGACTAACTTAAAAAGCAATACCCTTCCTATATACTAATCACAAATTGTCTAAGAAAGAAATTAGTGAAACAATACACTTCATAATAGTCATCAAATTAATCCTAAGCAAACAAGTGAAAGACTTGTATTACAACACCTTCAAGTCTTGGAAGAAAAATATTGATAAGTAACCAGAAGATGGAAAGATCATCCATGCTAGGACATTGGTTGAATTATTATAACAAAAATGGTTATCCTTTAAAAAGACATTTTATAGAGTATTGTAAAATGTAGAGATCAAACATGGAATGAGAATTGTTTTTCTGAAGTATTGGATATTGCTTTTGTTGAAGCTTAAGTAATGTTACATAATTTAGTCAGTACAAATGGAAAAATTGGTTTATTTATCACTTCCTAACAAGAGCAAACTATGGTTAATATTGGTGGAGGGCTTATTGTACACAATTCTAAAGTTAATTAGTGTTAACATAATTTCTACTTTTAAGACACAAATAGAGGTATGGTATAAAATAAAATAGCTTTTGTTTTTTGTTCCATAAGTTTCTCTAGTTTGGGAATCAGGAAGAACTAAACAGATAGACAGTTGAGGTTCTTTGAAGAATCACAATTGACTTGCTGTTTTTGAATGACTGCAAAAGAGTCTTCTGAATGATTAAAGAAATGCTTTATTTTAGATCCCTGCTAGGTATATATACCTACATGTTAGTTTTCAGCTCGCAAGTTGTTATCTTAATTGTTTTCTCTAATGGTGGCACTCATAAAACAACACAAATAACATTTGATTCAGACATGTAAGTCAAGCACAATTTGTGGACACCTTGAGGAATAATTGATTTTGCATCTAGATTCTTCAGAATTGCTCGCTTTATGATGTACAAATGCAAAATTCTGTTAGAGCTTAAAACATGCAGTGTTGTGGCTGACTGTGTCTCAGTAACTTGTCAAATGACAGTCATGTGGGAGAGTATAATGTTCCTAGCCAGGGTCTTACATTCCTACTGTTCCTTCCATATGTGCCTCATCTTCTACACTAGTGGAGTCTTTATGGCAAAAAATTAGCAAACAATAATATTGCCTCGGAAGCACCTGTGCAATTGTATCTAATTATTGAGGCAAAATTAAAATTTAAACTGTTAACAAACTAATGAGATTTTGTAAAGATTTTTAAAAAATATTCACTTTATTTTGTAATTTCTCAAATATTTCATAATTGTTCCTTACTTCATCCTTGTCATTCTCACAGTTGGCAAGACAAGCCACTAGAATTTAAACCAGTATCTCTCTATGCTACAGAGTTTTAGGCACTGTTACTGTGGATTTGGTGTTAATAATGTGTGTCAGACAATTGTAAGTGACAGCAACATTTCACAGTTTGTCTTCTCCTAGCTCACTGTCATGTGAAGGTCTTATTTTTCAATGACTAGAGCATAATTCAGTTCTATGTAGACCTCCTACAAAATGCTAATTTTCTTAGCCTCTGAAGAAGAGAACATCTGCTGACAGAAGCTTCTAGTTGGAAAAAGAGCAAGAAAACTTTTCCTTTCCTCTTGTACTGATAATATCAAACTAATGCATACTAATGAGTTTTAAGATGCATGCCTGTTTGAATCTGAATGGTCAGAAATAAAATGAAGCAATGTTGAGTTATAAAACAGAATCAACCATATTTACCAAATACTTTCTTCACCAAATGAAAACATACACATATGGTATAAAAGCAAAATGAAGGAGACATTTTAAAGAAAAGTTCTTGTTTATGATCTTCCTTCCCTAGTAGCATGAAAGTTAAAGCAGTATTCATGGTCAAATTTAACTTCTGAGACCGTCTGTTCTATCTGAGATATCATGGAAATAAAAGCTATTTTGAAATGCAAAGGGCACAAAATCTTATTCAGAGTGCACCTCCCAGCTGTGTTAGATGTTACTGCCTGATCATCTTTCATTATGCATGCTGTATGGGGGACAGAGGGTGATTAGCATGCAAACCTGATTCTGAATTTGTACATCAGCAAGGAATTTAGTTTCAGATTCCAGTGGAATCCTATGAAATGTTTTTTGCAATCATTCAATGTTAAAGTAGATCATTCTAATAACCCATAGGTATCCCTCAAGTCAGAATAAATACTTAAATTTGCAGAATGCCAGTTCTTAAGTTGTGTATGACTAAGACAAGTCAGGAATATTCAATTTTCACCTTTATTGTGTATGTCTCTTTCAAGGGTCTCGTGTTACAAAATATTCTCTAGGACATACATAATATCTTTTCCAACACAGCTTTTTGGATCCTTATTCTCTTTTGTCTCAAACTGAGCTTTGCAACCAGCTTTAGCAGGGATTTTTGTGGCACTCTGTGTTATAACATGGCACGAGTAGAGTTAAGTGATAAAATATGAATTATGCAGGAATAGGGAATAGGCAAGATTTTGTACATTATTTTGGCCAAACCTTTTGATAATACAAATGAATATGTATATCTCATTTGCCCCAGAGATAACGCAGACTAATTTATGAGCAATGATTTAATGCAATGGTGTATGGGCCAGAGACAGCGCTTGCCCACCATCAGGAAATGTGTTCCACTTCCATCACAGGCAAAAAGAGATGATTCATTTTCATACTTCAACTTGCTTGTGATATTAATACAGGTCTATTTCTGTCAGTTAAAATATTGTTATTCTAACAGCTTATGCAATTGCCTGGTTTACAGTTCTTTTGGTGCAATTAGAATAATTTGTAATTTTCACTTGTATTTCTTCAAATTTTTACTTTTCAGTATGTCTCCTGTTGTATTCATATTCTTTTCCTTCCTTCTGCAGTAAAAACTGCATTTATCTTCTACCAAATCATCCCATTGAAATCAAGCAATAGGAATTCCCGAGTGCTATCTATCAATTTCAAATTAAAATACTCACTGTTACTTTTAGGTTGATTGCAAGACACTGACATGAAGTCAAACCAATCAACTTTGTAAGATACTTGATTTTTAAAAATATAAAACCATGCTTTTATTTGAAATTTTCTCACATGCATACAATGGTTTCTGATCAAACCCACTCTCTAGTTTCATTTCCCACCCCATTCCAATTCCTTTCCTAATTCTCCCTCGATATTTCTCTTCTAACATCATGTATTTGTTTTGTTACTAGAGTCCTATTACTAGAGAGTCCATGGTTATAGGACTACTGTAGTATAGGTACCCTTCACGGAACAAGTTTCTGAATAACACTGATAGTTTTCCTCCTCCAATCAGTTATCACTTGCCAATAGTATCTCATTTATGGGTAGGGATTCATGAATCCCTTCCTCATCCATGCAGGAGTTTTTGCAAGCTTGATTTTTTAATTTTTTATTTAATTAGCAACAAGATTGTTTTATGTGTCAATCTCAGTTCCCCATACCTCCTCTCCTCCCCTATCCCCCAATGATGCCCTAGCCCATTACCTTTCTGCTCCCCATGGAGGGTGAGGCTTTCAATGGGGGATCTTCAAAGTCTGTCATATTAATTGGAGCAGAGCTTAGTCCCTCGTAATTGTGTATATGTTGAGAGAGTGTCCATCTATTTGGAATCGGCTCCCAAAGTCCATTCCTATGCTAGGCATAAATACTGATCCACTACTGGAGGCCCAATAGATTGCCAAGGCCTCCTCACTGACACCCATGTTCAGGGGGTCTGAATCAGTCATATACTGGTTTCCAGCTATCAGTCTGGTGTCCATGAGGTCCACATTGTTCACATCAGCTGTTTCTGTGGGTTTCCTCAGCATGGTCTTTACCCCTCTGCTCATCAGTTCTCCATCTCTGAATTTGGATTTCAGGAGTTCAGTTCAGTGATTAGCTGTGGGTGTCTGCTTCTACTTCCATCAGCTGCTGGATGAAGACTCTGGGATGCCATATAAGGTAGTCATCAATCTCATTATTGGGGGAGGGCATTTAATGTAGCCTCTCCACTATTGCTTATATTGTTAGTTGGTGCCATCCCTGTAGATCTCTGGAAATGTCATTAGTGCCAGATCTCTCCTCAAATCAATAATGACTCCCTCTCTTTTGGTATCTCACATCCTGCTCTCCTCTATTCTTCCCCTGACTCAACCTTCCTGCTCCCTCATGTCCTCCTTTCTCCTCCTCTTCTCCCCTTCTATTTCTCCTAGCTCTGTCTTTTCTCTCCCTATGCTGCCAATTTGCTCAGGAGATGTTGTCCCTGTCCTCTTTTCCGGGAAACCATGCATGTCTGTATCACTTAGGGTCCTCCTTGTTTCTTAGCTTCTCTGGTGGTGTGGATTGTAGGCTGGTAATCCTTTCCTCTATGTCTAAAATCCATATATGAGTGAGTACACACCATGTTTGTCTTTTTGTAACTGAGTTACCTCCCTCAGGATGGTTTCTTCTAGTGTCAGCCTTTTGCCGGCGAATCTTAAGATTCCATTTTTTTTCTGCTGTGTAAGACTTTATTGTGTAAATGTACTATATTTTCTCCATCCATTCTTCAGGTGAGGGGCATCTAGGTTGCTTCCAGCTTCTGGCTACTAAAAGTATTGCTGCTATGATCATAGTTGAACAGATGTCCTTGTTGTATGAATGCACATCTTTAGGCTATATGCCTGAGTGGAATATAGACTGATTCCCATTTTCCTGAGGAATCTCCATACTGATTTCCAAAGTGCCTGTATGAGTTGGCACTCCCACCATCAGTGGAGGAGTGTTTCTCTTTTTCTGTAAACTCTCCAGCATAAACTGTCATTGGTGGTTTTGATTTTATCCATTCTGACAGGAGTAAGATTGTACCTCAGAGTTGTTTTGATTTGCCTTTCTCTGATGGCTAAGGATATTGATCACTTTCTTAAGTATCAGCCATTTTAAACTCCTCTATTGAGAATTCTCTATTTAATTCTGTACCCCACTTTTAATAATATTATGTGGTATTTTGGAGACTAGCTTCTGGAGTTCTTTGTATATTTTGAAGATCAAACCTATGTCAGATATGGAGTTGGTGAATGTCTTTTCCCATTCTGTGGACTACTGTTTTGTCTTGTTGAGTGTGTCCTTTGCCTTACAGAAGCTTCTCAGTTTCAGGAGGTCTCTTTCATTAGTTATCAATCTCACTGCTTGTGCTACTGGTTTTATGTTCAGGATGAAGTCTTCTTTACCATTTCGCTCAAGGGTACTTCCCACTTTCTCTTCAGTGTGGCTGAATTCATGTTGAGGTCTTTGATCCATTTGGCCTCATTTTGTGTATGACAATATACATGGATCTGTCTGCAGTCTTCTACATGTCAGCATACTTGATCTTGTGCAGTTCTCATTCATGTAATAACAGCCTCTGTAAGTTCATGTGTGAATGGTCCAGTCATGATGGTCCCACTCCTAATGTTCAAGTAAATATATAAATTACCTTTGACTCTTACCACCTTTCTGACCTTGTTTCCATGATTGGACATATCAGTACACTGCCTCCTAAGTCCTTATCATTATATCCATAGATTAGTACATCTCTCAATCCTCACCAGAAAAGCTTCTTTTTGTAGTAGGTGGTAATTAGGAAAGAGATACACAAGTGATCAATGTTTGGAGAATAAGAAATTTCAGAGTATTCAGCTCCATAACCCCTCAGGGATCAACACCGAGAGAGGGCCCTTTGTTCATGGGGCTACATTATAATCAGATCTTATTGACTGAACATTCTTTCAGGGATGTGAACTGAATTTTTAACTGTACTTTCCATCAACATATAACTGTAGTAAAAAATGATAAGATATGTTTCTACTGCTTGTTCACTGTATTCACAGAATTTAAATGCCTTTCAGAAAGACTATGTTTAAGGAACAGGAAAAATGATTCTGTTATTTTCTTTCAAATCTGTAGATTGAGAGGAACACAAGTAAGTGGCTTATTGGTGTTATGTTATCTTCTGAGATAGCAATTGAAACCTTCTTTTTATTCACGCATTCAACATATTTTTGTGCTTCTGTATTACTAAAAAGTATATAAGTGTTTAGGCAAATGATGGCGTTTTCTATAGTAGAAATACAATACACACAAAAAGGATTAGTAATGTTCACGGGATTAAAGTTTCAACAAGAAGGACATAACAATGTAATATATATTGTATGTAAATCTTGTGTAGTTTGGATAACAGTATGCATTAAGGTATAATTTTTAATCTGATATAGAAATCCTGATAAGGATTTAGTTCACAAAGCAGATTCATAGGAGCTAGGAGGTGCTTGACAGTGTCTAAGCAGATGACATCATCTTTGCAGAATAGTCTCATTTCACATTTCATAAACTCAAACAAGAATAGTTGCCTCTTACACATGTACTGAAAAGAGCCTCTCTCTCTCTCTCTCTCTCTCTCTCTCTCTCTCTCTCCTCTGTGTGTGTGTATGCATGTGTGTTCCTCCAACCTCATCCCTCCTTCTCTCCATTCCTCCCTCCCTGACTTTTTCCTTCATTCTCTTTCTGTTTCTCCGCATTGATTTCTCAAATAATTGTTATGCTATGGCAGTTTTCTGAGTATTTTAAAGTGTAAGTATGGTTTTACAAACTATGTCAGTATACATTTTGAAGAATAACATGAAAATATTGCCTATCGAAAGTTTAAACACATCCGTAATTCAAACATCCTCTCAAAAGCACTTTTGGGTTTCAATGTGAGCATTTTCAGGCACTACTTAAAAAACAAGAATGGATATATTATTACAGAAAAAGCAAGACAATATCTTTTGAAGTTTTTTTTAATGTGGTAATTTTGACATTCTAATTTTTTAACTGTTACAGAATGTCTATCAATGTAGTATTAAAATCACAGTTTTGACACATTAAATATTCTAAACACTACATTATTACAGTACTATAAAAAACTCATTCAATAAAAGTGATTAATCTAACAAAGGCCAAAAATTTACTAAGTACAGAAAAAAACTAATCTCAATCTTTGACTTACTTTCTCTTTGAGTCAGGAGATAATCAAAATTATAAACAAATATTACACACACACACTATATATATACACACAGCAAAATTTTATTGTATGAGTATGGCAATATTACAAGAAGTGCTTTCAAATGAGGAAAACTAACAGGATAAAAATTCACAACATAATAATGTTATTAAGTTACGGGCATTGGAGGTGCACACCTTTAAGCATTTGGGAGGCAGAAGCCGGAGGATCTCTGTGAGTTCAAGGCCAGCCTGGTCTATAAAGATATTTCCTGGGCAGTTTCCAAAACAATAAAGAGAAACCCTGTCTCAAAAAAAAAAAAACAAAAGAAAAAATAATGTTACTAAGCACATTTAAGATATTGAATATTTCCCTGAATGTGGTGCCACTGAGGAGGCCTCGGATATCTCTGGAGCCTTGGGTAGTAGGTCAATATTTATCATGGTGTACGAATGAACTTTGGGAGCCCATTCCACACAGAGAGATGCTTTCTCAGTCTGGACACATGGGGGAGGGCCTAGGCCCTGCTCTGGTTGTAATGACAGACACTGGAGATACTGCATGGAGGGCCTCACCCTCCCTGGGGAATTGTGTGAGGATTGGGTGCTAGGCTGGGTGACTGGTGGAGGGGCAAGACAGGAGGGGAGACAGAGGGAGCTGTGATTGATATGTGAATCAAGGTTATTTCTAATGTAAATAAAATTATATTAATAAAAAAATAAATCCATCATTCAAAAAATAGAATTCTTCTGATGGATTAAATCAATACCAAAGATGTATTTGGTGTTGTAGTCTTATGAATAAAAGTGGCTGATTCTTGCTAAAAAAAGATATTGAATATTAACATAAATAAATATGTTTACACTTTCAGAAGAAAATCAGAAGCCTAATAGTCAATTAACAGCTAACTTGTTGATAGATGAACAGTCTATATATAACAATAAGTAATTTCATGATTAAGCCATGTCTCGAGGAGGCAATTTAGAGAATGGTTGAATATCAAGTGAAGTTTTTAAGCTCAAAGGAACTAGAATGTTAATAAAATTATATGACCTTGAAATTCGCAGTCTGCCTATGGAACACAGCAGTGAGATGAAACTACAACGCAAAGTAAAAGAATAGATTCTTCTACTTCTCTATGTAACTGCTTTTCATAATTCTATATATAATGCAATGGAAATACTGTCTTGTGTTTTGTTTGTTTATAGCTCCCTTGTGTCCACATCCACTGTCTGGGAGTGTAGAAGGACCCTTCTTACCCACCATTGTTGCTTTTTGATCACTCTTTTCGTCGAATAATCTCATTTCCCTAAAACAAATTCTCACGTTACTCAGCAGTCATTATTCAGATAACCTATTACTAAAACATTTTTAAACCAAATACAACAGAACACCATGATGTATATAATTTTTCAACCTTTTAAAATATCTCTGTACTCTTTATTCATCATATAGCTGGGGGCTAATCATTATATTCATGCCTGCACATACCCTTTACATCTAGAAAACTTTATATTATGCCTAGCACATATTTCCATTTTATGTGAATTAAGAAGGAAGACACCTATTCAAAAGTGTGTCCTGTCCCACCTAAATTGCATTTTTTAAAATCATTAAATTTGATGTCCTTAATACTATGCTCAACCAAAGTATATTTTATAAACAATTTATCTTCCTCAGACAGCTTTTGCCTTCAGTCTTGCCTCTAATCTTACTTTATTTTCTTCACTTCACACTCAAATTTCACTGTAGACACAGAAATATAAGGATAATGTCATGTACATTATATATGTGGACATTCATACACATACTGCCTTTCCCATGTGCAAGCTGATATTCAAGACTGATAGCACTAAATATGATTTTACCCTTAATTTCTTAAGATCATTACCCCTCCAATTCCATCCCTACCTCTCCTCCATTTCTTTTCCTTCTCAATTTTAAGTGTGGATAGTTTATAGTACAGTATAACCTTCAGTTATTTGTTTTGTCCTGTTTTATTTTTGCTTGAATTTGTTTTATTTTTTGAGATTATATAATATAATTATTACATCTTCCCTCCCTAAAAGCCTTCCCATACATGCTTGCCCATTCTTTTTCAGATTCATGGTCTCTTTTTTCATCAATTGCTATTTTCTAAGTGTATGTATATACATATATATTCCTAAATATAACCTGCTTGGTCAACACAATGTTACTTATATATGTGTTTTCATGACAATATTTGGCACTGGACATGTTTTCAAAACAAAATCTTGTAAGAAAAAGTCATTCTGGATTAAATATCCTAGTTCAGCTATGACTTTATTTTCTAGCTTATTTTCTCTATTAAAGAAAAACGACACTTTTCTGCCTACTATTTGCTGTTTGTGCTTTTCACTTTTTTGTGAATTTTTTTCAATCCTATCTCTGAACTCATGAACTAAGTTCAATTCTGATCATGTTTCTGCATTTAGAATTAATGAGATGGCTTAGAAGATGATGATTCTCACATCAGTCTTGATAGCTTGGGTTCACTGGCCAGAGCAAATGTGACAAACACAGAGTGAGGCCGCATGTTGTCCCCTGGCTTCCATATGTACTATGTCCACAATAAGAAAATAATTACAAATCTCAGGTTTATTTTACATTATGCCATGTTCTCAGACATTGTAAAAATCTTTCTGCAGGCATATATCCATATATAAATAAGCCTCTTTCTGGTTAAAAAAAAACATTTCAAATCTACTCTCTAGCTTTCAGAAATGCACAGTGCTGATCCACTTTGCAATAGAACAGGAGCAAATCTTGACCCTGAGAATTAGTGTCCATCACTCAGCCTTCAGTGTACTTCTCCAGCTTCTGAACAATATAGTATACCTTCAACTTTCAGTAAATTGGCATTTCCTTTAATCCACGTAGGAGTAAGAAAGGGAAGCAAGTGTCTATCTGTGTCTGGCTTTCTACGAGTATCCCATAGCACAGTGCCTCTTGCTGCAAGGGACTGGATCCATTCATTTCTGTGACTGAACAGTATTCTTTTGTTAATATCTACTCTAATTTCCTCTTGACCATCAGTTAACACTTTTAAATGATTTCCATTTCTTGAATACTTTGAACAATGATTCCTTTATGTGGGAATGCAGGTGTCTCACAACATACCAACTTCCTTGGTTCTATATCCAGAAGACAGTGAAATCACCAGGTAATATGGTAACTACACTTCTCATTTTTGGGGAACCTCCACATAGTACTCTGTAATGAACACACTAATTTACTTTCTCTCTAACAATATGCCTAAGATCCCATATCCCTAGTTCCTCATCCACACTTTTTCAAATTTTAGTTTCTTTCCGTGTCTTCTCTTTCGTTATTACATTATGTGTGTGCGATGTCTCATCATGCCCCCACTACAGCCTCACACACACGATCCTCTGTCTCAGCCCCTCAATTGCTGGGATAGCAGGTGTGCTATGATTCGTGCAGCTGCCTTTCGTTGTTTGATAGTAGCCTTTTTATGTTGTCTCTGGGAAGGAAGCGATAGCTCATTGTTGTTACTTGAGTCTCATTTATGACTAATAACATTGTATTTCTTTCATTTATGTGCTACCTTTTGGATGCCTTATGAATCAACAATTAATAAAAAAGGAGGACCTGAATTTGAAAGAGAATTAAGAGGGCTGTAGAGGAAGGAATAATGGGAAGGGAGAAATGTAATTATGTTGTAAATTCCAAAATAAAAATGATATTATACAGTTTTAAAAGACACAATATCAATGAAAAGAAAAAAAAGTGACATGTCTATATAGATATCTTGTCAATGTAAAACTATGTTTTCTAGTTTTTAAAAAATTACCATTTGGAATTTCTTTCCTGTCTTCTATATATATACAAATATCTTGTTAGAGGAATAGGGTGCATATGAATTCTCACATTGTATAAGGTGTGTGTGTGTGTGTGTGTGTGTGTGTGTGAGTGTGTGTGAGTGTGTGTGTGAGTGTGTGTGTGTGAGTGTGTGTGGTGTGTGTGTGTTTTCTGGATCCATGAAGATTTTCTGTGGCACAACATTGGCAAATTTGTGTCATTCTTACAGACTGCTTTTATAGTATGACAATTTAATAATATTAGAGCTTCTATTCTATGAATATAAGATGTAGTTCCAGCTTTATTTCCAGTTTTATTGTTGACTTGTTTTCCTCAAAATTTTGGTTTTCATTGTAGGGCTTTTCAGTGCCTTAATGAAATGTGTTCCTAGCAAATTAATATTATGCTAATTATCAATATATTTTCTCACATAATTAATTATTGGCATAAAACCTTACTAAACATTCTTTTTATGGTTTAGTTTTGATTTTTCATCTATCCATTTTGCTCAATTTTTCATAAGTCTTATTAGTTTTCTAGAGGTATCATTGGGGGGTTATGTAAGAAGTACTTATAGTATCACTGCTGTTAGATGATTGTATTTGTAATTCTATATCTACATATCCTACATACTTATGTCCACCATCTGAAACAAATACAATGTGATAGTCTCCACTTAATTTGGGTAGCCTTAAATATTTCACTTATATATTTCTTTTGTTGCACAACTACTTCTCTGATGAAGTTAATTGGTGAAAGTGAGCATGGTGATTTCTTGTAGAAATCAAAGTGAAAACTTTTGATACTCATCTTTTTAGTGTGATATTTGCTATTGACTTATTATGTATACCATTTGTTCTGTTGATTTAGTGCCTAGCATTTTTGTGATTAAACAACATTAGCTTAAACCAAGTGCTTTTTCTACACCGTCTGATGTAGAAGGCTTTGTTCCCTTCACTTTGTTGCTGTGAAGCAAACAATTTATTGTTTTGTTGATGCTGAATCATCTTTGTGCCCCTGGAATGAATGCTATTTCAACATAGTGAGGAATATTTACAGATGCTGTGGATTTGGTTTCCTGGTATTTTTATGGAGGAGTTTGCATTTCCCATTATTTCCCAAACATGAACCTGTATGTAATTGTCTCACTTGTTTTTCATTTAATTCTTTTTGATATCAGAATAAGTCTGAAATTGTAGAATGTATTTAGTCATCTGTACAATTTTATAATTCTTCTTAGCCAAGCATATGGGTGTTAATTAATATACAAAATATTTTAATCTAATTATAAAACTGTTTAGTGATGTACCTTCCTGGGTCTATAAGCAGCAACTGTCACCTTTTAATCAAACCATATTATTTGTAATGATTCACAAACACCTGGCCTCCAAAATTTTCTGTATTTCATTACTAGCAAACTGCTATTCTATCCACTATAGATTATTACAATGCTGTATTAATAACCCTTCTATTATTCATCTATATGTCATTTTCAAATCTTCATAAGTGTGAAACTTAGATAAGGACCATTATATCAAAACCTTTAGGGGATTCTGTTCTCATTATTAAATTAAGGTAAATAAACTCTGAAAGTTCTGCAAATACCTTCCAGAACCATCTCTGTTCATTGGTGGTGTTTCTGTGCTTCCCATACCATTCTGCTCTCTCTCCTTCAATACGGCAAACACTAGTGAGATTTAAATGTATAATTAATTTTTATCATATATACAAACTTTACAACTCTCATTGGCAGTCATCATTACAAATGGTTTTATTAATACAAAAGATATACCTGTATTCATTAGATATAATTCATTATCCTTTTCCATACTTGAAACAGCTCCTAACCACCATTAATTTTTTTACATAATAGATTTACTCGTTGTCTGTATTACATATAAGTGGATTCATACTACATGGCCATGTGTTTTGGTTTCCATTATTAGGCATAATGATAACAAGATTTATCTATTGCACTACATTTCTTTCTATAACTAAATATTACTTCACAGTTTAGATTTGCCATATGTTGTTTATTCACTGGTCAACCAATACACATAAATGTTCCCATTTTTCACTTATCAGATTAAAAAGCTGTGAATATTTGACTCCAGAATTTAGTGGTCATAATTTTGCTTTCTTTTACATGTACACAAGAATGATATTTGTGGGTCTGTGGTCAGTGCATGTGTATCCTGTGAGGAACTACAAAGTTATGTTTAATAATAGCTATAGAATTTTATATTTCCAAAAAAAATTCATGAGATACATATAAAGAACATTTGCAATACCAGTAATTATTGGTGAAGTCTTTTTTCTTTAGCAAAGCAAAGAAAAACAAGACAAGCACTATAAAGAGATTGGATAGAATTCTTTTCCCAAGGGGGGTCAGCAGCACAATGTATTCTATTTATATAATTTAAAGAAGTTCCCATGCATATTTATGTGGTGAATAGTGTCTTTATGTGGCAAGATGGCCCTAGTTCCTTCCAAACTCATCACAAATGAAACCACTCTTATGGATCCTTTCCTTCTGTCATCCTTTAGAAATGTATACAAGAAGTTGCAAATAGTAATGTAAATGATATTACATCTATCTGATATCCCTGTGATTGTGAGCCAGTTGAGACACATTTTGTTTCCCACGTGGTCAAACGATACTGTCATCTTAGATTTGGAGTTTTATCTCCATATTTGAGTCTAGGATTTTACAGTAGCTTGTAAGGCTGTCAAAAAGGTTAGACAGAGACTGTTTGTAGCCTTTCTTCTCCAGTTCTTGTTCTTATACACAGCATCAGTCAGCAACACTCGCTAACATAGCTAAGACAAGTATGCATGAAGGATTTTCAGTTTTCTTGATACATGCAAAATTGAAATTTTTCTTTCTTTTATTTATAATTCCTGTATATTGTTATTATTATTATTAGGTGATGATGATGGTGTGGGTTAGTATATATGATAAGTGTATACATGTTTATTCATAGTGTTTCTGTGGTTGTCAGAGGACAATTTCGTGGACTCATTTCTTTCCTTTCATATTCATGATTTCCAGGGACAGAATTCAGACATTTTAGAGAGTAACTTTACTCACTGAACTTCCCCTCGCCCTTTCACCAAGCATGTTTCCAAGTCCCCTACGTTCTTTCCTTAGTTTCCTTTTCTTCCTTTACTGAAGAAGTACCAATATCTGTACCAATTCAGTTCCACCAGGTGAACAAATAAGTGGTACTAAAAACTGAAAAGAGAGAGAAACAGAGAAAGTATAGAGAGTATACCCAGAGAGAATCTAAGGCAGGCATATGCTATAGGAAATTTTATTTTAAACAGAACTACACATACAAGACTTTTCAAATATTACTGGGTTGGTATTGCACCATATTGTCAGTAAATGTAGTTGGTACATGATAGACACTCAATTGTAAAAACTAATAATAAAAATATCAATAAAAATAAAGTAAAATAAAGATATTAGCACCAACTGACTTTAATTGTTTAATATCTGATATTATTTGAATAGGCCATGTTGCCATGTTAACATGTATTTGAAAGGGATATTTTCAAAAAGAGTCTAACAAAATATTCATAGATTTATAGACTGAAATTTTCTGATAATGATGTGATTGGTAATCTTTCAATACAGAAGATGAATTAATATAACCTACAGTAATGTTTGGTATCTAGAGTGCCAGTATAGTACAATGATGGAAACAAAGTAAAAATTACTCATTCCACATTATAATTACACAGTATTTTGGTTTTAAACATGTAGACTAGTATATGTTATTGGACTAACACTCAACATTGATATGTTTTGGAAAGTGTTCTCCAATGAGCACATGCTATGAAACTTGCCATATTGTCTGTCACAGTTACTCCTATAGTCTGCACATGGGAGAATTGTCTGAGCAGAAGCTTTGAGGATGATTTAGTAGCAGTATTCACAACAAATGCCCTGGTAACAAATCTTCATGGCAATATCCTACCAGCAGGCAAGTCATGCCTGAATGAAACTATCAGAGTATCTGGTATGTCTGGGAATTAGACCTCTAGACATAGGAATGGCTCACAGCTCCCTGGGTGTGACGAAAAGTTAACAACTAGCTTCAATAAAAAAATCAAATATTTATAAGATGAAGAGAAAGTGGGAACTCGTGGACCCCAATCTGACAACTGGCTAACCAACATAGGACAAAACCAGGCCCCCTGAACATGGGTGTCAGCTAGGAGCACTGCGCAACCTATGGGGCCTCTGGCAGTGGAACCAGGATGTACCAACAGACTTTGGAGGGCCATTTTCCATGGAGGGTACTCTCTTAGCCTAGATACACAGGGGAGGGCCTAGGCACTGCCCCAAATGACTTGACAGATTTTGATGATCCCTTATGGAAAATCTCACCATCCCAGGGGGAGTGGATGGGGGCTGGGATGTGGGGGTCAGTGGGGGGTATGGGAGGATTGGAGGGAGAGAGAACTGGAATTGAAATATAAAATGAGGTCATTTCTAATTTAAATATAATTTATAAACGATATAAAAAATTCAAAGACCATGTTTTGTTGTCATTATTGTGGGGAATCAGCCTACTTAGTTATATTTTCAAGAGAAACATAACCCAAATGGAGTTAATATTTTATGTTTGATGGGTGGCCAGGAAAAAAAAAAGGGAAGTTGTTTCTTTACTTGCAAATCAAAGCTTAAACAGCTGCTGGCTTCCCCTCCATGTGGGAATCCTCCAGCTTGTACTTTCCCATTAACAAGGCTGAACACTTGGAAACACACTTCTCTAGTCACCCAACCTGTAAATTAAATACATCAGCAGTGCACACACTGCACTGTGATTCTGCCACAGGTGGAAGCCACACATAAAGGAGCTGCAATGTGTAGCGTGGAACACTGTGTTCATGTTTTACTGTTAGTGCCTGAAACATCACAGTGGGAATGAATCTGCATTGTTGAAAACATAAATAGTTTCCCATGGCTGTGACTGTGAGATGACTACAGGACAGGAAAGAAAATAATACAAATAGCAGTGGAGTTTTTGGGTGAATAGGCTTTTTCATAGTTTGCATTTTTCTTGGGCAGTTTAAACACTTTCTTACAATAGTCATACCATTGTGCATGACCCAAAACTGTGAATTACACAGGGATTTTTAAATGTGGAAAATAAATCAAGAAAACAATAAAAGCATGAATTCTAAAAATACCAACCAAAACAGTCATTGTTTAGAATTTTAAAGATGTAAGTGGAATATACTCTTATTACTCTATACATGAGATAATATTTGATGCATTTAAATAACCATGTAAGACAAAATATTCATGTTGAATAGAAAGCATCTCTCTAACAAGCAACACAAACATAGCCTTGCTTTTCAAAATCCAAAATATGTCACCAACTATGTGAAAAGGGTTACTGTGGAAAGTATTCCATGTGATTTCGCAAGTACTTACTACTGACCATATAACTCAATGGAAAAATCTGGAATGAAAGGAATATCAGAGATATATTAAATTGGTCACAACTGTGGGTAATTAAGATTCAGCATAAGAAATGCTACAGACAAATAAAATACTTCGTAGAAATGTCCCTCTGAAAACCTAGAAAAGATGGATTTACTCATGAGTTCCTCTCCTCCCTCTTTTGAGATTCCATGCGTGCATGTTATTGTCTCCTAATTTCCTGAATCCTGAGAGACTCCCATACACAAGAATCAGAAATATACAAGGAACAGAAGGAAAAGGTGACTTGCAGCTTCTACAGAGATGCCATCAGTACAAGAACACCAACTCAATTGTGCGTTGTTGTGTGGCTCTGCATGATGATGTCATAGGCAGAGGTCCATGATTAAAGACAGGGCAATCAAACTTGTATGTACTGTGGAAAAAATATATATGCATATATATGCACAAATGAGTGATTTGAAGAAAAAATATTAATATTTTTGTAAAAATTGAGTGCTAGTGACATTGAGTAAGGAGTACGTTCATTTTTTTAGGCATACTTGCACATAAAGTAAGGCATACTGGAAGGCTAGAGATGACAAAGGTATATTTCATCAGACTCCCAGTAGGGAAAAAAAATAATAGGGATCACAATAACGATGACAATGAAAATCATAAATTAATAATAACAATGTAGTGTCTAAGGGCCACAGCTCTCCAAATTTCCCTCTAAACATATCTAGCATGCTTGGGACTTTGACCCTGCACCCTCAGTCCTGCTTTAAGCTCCCCATCAGTTCTAGAATCCTATGAACATTCTCCTGGCAACATCCTTCTCCTCAGGACACTCATGATCTTCAAAAAGGGCTTCTACTATGCAGGACCCCTTCATAGCTTATATAGTTAATGACTACACATAGCCTAATAAGTTTCCTTTCTAAAATAGAGAACTATAAAATTTCATTTTGTGTGTGGGTGTGTGGGAGGTACACATGCGTGAATGTGCATGTACACTTAAAGGTGAATCTATAAGGGTAAATCTGTAAGTGTAAATGAAATCTTTCATCTGTAAATCCGTACCTTTTATTCTCAAGTTTTGGAAAGAAAAATATTAGTGAAATTGATTTCAAGCTTCCTCATTTTTTGTTTGTTTTTTTTATGTTTTGTTTTTACTTTAGAGATAGGGTTTCCCTGTGTTACTTTTGGAGCCTGTCCTGGAACTATGTCTTGTAGACCAGACTCATCTCCAACTCACAGAGATTTGCCTGCCTCTGCCTCCTGAGTGGTGGGATTAAAGGCATGTGCCACCACCACCCAGCAAGCTTGCATATTCTAACATATTTTTACATGTGCATAAGTACTATTAGAAACAGATATATTTGTCCTTCATTTGGAGCCTTGCTTTCTGGAATATCAGTGATTTGTGGACAAACACAGTTCTAAATCAGTACCCAGAAAAATATAGAAATGAAAAAATCATAAATTTTTTTATAAACATTTCTCTTACCTTGAACAATTTCTGTCAACATTCCTTTCTTCCATTGTTATATGTATAATCCTTTGCTTCTCCACAACTTATTCATATTTTTATGCTATTTGCATGGTATCCACTCAGAAACAAAGCACTGTATCATAATTTCTGTTCTGACACAGATGTTATTGAAGTCAATTAAGTTTTATTTTTCATAACACTAACCCTACTGTGGAAGAGATGGACCACTAGTAACAAGCACAGACTGTCAATGAAGAACACCTCTGTTAGATTCTGAGTAATGAAGTTGCTCCCTCAAAATAGTTTGTAATACCAGACACAAAGGAATTAAATCCTGCTTGTCTCTGCTTGTTTCTGTATGCCTATATATATATATATATATATATATATATATATATATATATGTATGTATATATCTATGTGCATATTCATAAATAAAACTAAGACAAATATTTTAAAATATTAAACAATTGAGAATAGTTTATTGTAAAATAATCGTTTTGTACACTGTGAATACATAAGACCTGAGAAAGCAAAAAAAAAAATCGAAACACCAAAACTGGAGCCAAATATGTCTTCCTGTCCTGTAGTCTCTCATGCGGGCTGTGATACAGAGGCATGTCTCCAGGCTGCTGGCTGGAGGCTTTAGCTGCCAGTGTACCATCAGCTAAGATTTTTCTTATGCACATAGAAAAGGTTACAGACATGAAGTAAAGCAGGTTCAGACAGAAAAATAAATACCCCTAAAAAGGTTGCAGTGTTTAACAATGTGCATAGACTTAAGAAAAAAAACAAGTAAGAGGGTATAGACAGTCATACAAAATAAATAAGTAATAAAGATGTTAAAGAGAGAAGTAATAAAAATTACCATGCTATATGAAGATTAAAAGAAAAAAGTATGGATCCTATATAGTGTCTTGTTGGCATTAATATTTTTATTTTGGATGAATGAACAATAGCTACCACAACATTAGATTGCAGAAACTGCTAATTTAAACAAAACCATATATTTTTTAAAATTATATAAATTTAAAATATAAGTAAAAGTATGTTGCACTGGGTAAAAGGTTATGCTTTTCCTTCCACAGATGACAAATTCAAGGTTCATCGAGATCAGATTTGATTGCTGAAGACCCCCCTGAAAATTCTGTATATAGACATAAAAAAGTAAACATGGAAAAGAGAGAATTGGCCTAATTTTACCTGCTTAAATACAAAACAGAAAATAATCTCTGGCTGGCTCATTACAATGCACAGTCCATACTTATGCTAATGCAGATGTGTATGTTACCTTTGGAAGTTTACGTGTTGTTAGAGCAAGGGGACCATATACCAATGAAAATGGGTAGTCCAGTTAATCCAGCCTCTCAGAGTACATATGTTGTTGTTTCCTCTGAGTTCTACATCCAGAACACCCTCAAGGCTGTTGGGTGAGATGGCCCAGCCTCACAGAGTATTCTGGTCAAGACTCAATATTTATCTTAAAATTTTCAGAGTCCCGTAAAGATTCCAATACCCCCAGACAACGGGAAACAGTCTTGAAAACAGAATCCCCACATTTGCAAGAGGTAGATTGGGTGGGTTTTTTATCATTTTGTGTGTTATGGATGTTTGTCATTGTTTACAGGGTTTGCTGGTTACACATTTTATTGGTCACGATTAAATAAAAACTGAAGGAAGAAGATAAGATTATTTCTGTTATACTGTATTTTATGTTTCTATTTCTTATTAAGGTATTATAACTATGCAGCTCATTTATAAATGTAACGTAAAGTTCTAGTACTTGATATCTATCTAGGATAACAAAGAAATAAAAGTCAGTAGTAAATAATCTATAATAATAAATGTTCAGCACATTTTCAAAGTCAATCAGAGACATTTAAATAGACAGATGATCTTCAAGCATTTCAGATAGCTACAGAATATGACATCTTTAATGTGTTTTTAACATAAGCATATTCATGACAGTGAGACACTTCTGAACCTGATAGCACCAATCTACTTCGGAAAAGGATGACTGTCATTGAAGAACCTCTCTATGCTGTTTAAATTTGATTATGGCAAAGTTAGTCACTGAGCATTGCCTTGATTGTTGATAGCATGCCCTATAAACTGGACAAGCAGAACACAAAGGAAAAGGTCTACTTAAATTTCCCAATATAAGATGGGACAGTCCTTCAGAATTCCTGCTTCATAGAGGTCTGTCAGATCTTCTAGTCCTATAGGAAAAAGGTGGATGCTACAATGTTGCAGATTAACCTTGGGAGACTGTCCAGGTAGCAAGATAGTCCTGTCATTTGGGAAATGGTTTGCAATGCACTTCCTGTAAACTCAGGTAATATATTCTCTTTTTTATTTTAATGCATTGCATACATTACAACAGTGTGTGATTTTTTCTCATTTTTACTTTTAAAATTAAATTAGAAACTAAGTTGCTTCACATATCAATCCCAGCTGCCTTTCCCTCTCCTCCTCTCATACCTTTGCAACAATGCCCAATCCCCCTTCCCACAATTTCCACTCCATTCCCCAGTGAGTGTGAGGCCCTACATGGGGGGGGGATGTTCATAGTCTGTCATTTCATTCAGGGCAGGGTATATGCCATACCCCAAGAGGCCAGGCTGAGAAAGCATCTCTCATTGTGGGATGGGCACCAAAATCCATTTGTATGTCAGGGATGAATACTGATATATTACCCAAGGTCCCATAGATTGCCTAGGCCTCCTCACTGACACCTACATTCAGGTGGTCTGGATCAGTCCTATGCTGGATTCCTAGTCATCAGTCTGGGGTTCAAGAGCTCTGCCTTATTCAGTTCAGCTGTTCCTGTGAGTTAAACAAACACAGTCCTGACCCCTATGCTCATCAATCCTTCCTATCTGTCACTGGATTACTTGAGTTCAATTCAGTGTTTAGCTGTGGGTGTCTGCTTCTGTTTCCATCAGCCATTGGTTGAAGGTTCTGTTTCCCAGAATCTCTGGCAGTGAGATTGTAGGCTGGCACCCCACTGTCTAAAACCCATATATGAGTGAGTACATACCATGTTTATCTTTTTGTGACTTGGTTACCTCACTCAGGATGGTTTCTTCTAGTACCATCCATTTGCTTGCAAACTGAAGATTCCATTGGTTTTATTGCTGAATAGTACTCCATTGTGTAAATATACCACATTTTCTCTATGCACTCTTCAGTTGAGGGGCATCTAGGTTGCTTCCAGGTTCTGCGTATTACAAATAATGCTGCTATTAAAACAGTGGAACAGACATCCTTGTTGTATGAATCTGTATCTTTTCGATATATGACTAAGAGTGTAATTGTTGAAGGTAGACTGATTCCCATTTTCCTGAGGAATCTCCATACTGATTTCCAAACTGTGTATGAGCTGGCATTCCCACCAGCAGTGGAGGAGTTTTTCCCTTTCTCCACATCCTTGCCAGCATAAACTGTCATTGGTGTTTTTGATTTTAGCCATTCTGACATGAGTAATGTGGTATCTCAGAGTTGTTTTGATTTGCATTTCCCTGATGGTTAGGGATGTTGATCACTTTCTCAAGTGCCTCCAAGTCATTTTAGATTCCTCTATTGGGAATTCTCTATATAGTTCTGTACCCCACTTTTTAATTGGAACCTTTGGTGTTTAGGAGACTTGCTTCTTGAATTCTTTGAAAATTTTGGAAATCAGCCCTCTGTCAGATGTGGGGTAGCAAATATCTTTTCCCATTTTGAGAGTTGCATTTTTGTATTGTTGACTGTGTCCTATGCCTTATTGAAGCTTCTCAGTTTCAGGAGGTCCCATGTATTAATTGTTGACCTCAGTGTCTGTGCTACTGATGTTATGTTCAGGAAGGGGTCTCCTGTACAAGTTCTTTCAAGGGTACTTCCCCACTTTCTCTTCTAAGTGGTTCAGTGTGGCTGGATTAATGTTGAGGTCTTTGATCCATTTGGACTTAAGTTTTGTGCATGGCAATAGACAGGGATCTATCCGCATTCTTCTACATGCCAGCACCCAGTTCTGACAGTACTATTCGTTGAAAATGTTTTCTTTTTCCATTGTATATTTTTAGCTTCTTTCTAGAAAATCAGACCCAGAAATGAATGAAAATCTATGTCCAGGTGATTTTGACAGCACAGCTTTCTCTCAAGTAGGATTTGTAACTTACTGAAGCTATAGATTTAAATGAGAATAAGGCAGTAAGTGTTGACATATGAGTCTTTTTTGGAAAATGATGACATTTGAATGAGTACAGAATAATACCAACACACATTATAGACCTTTATAGGGATTAAGGGCAATTAGCAGTTCATGGACCCAATGGTTCACACTGCATGAATAGTTTATCCTTTGGAAGAACACTGGAAAATTCAAACCTGTTTTCCAGTATGACACAAGGAGAACGAACTACATTTAAGTGACTTCATTGTTTGAGAGATATTTCAAAAAGTAGATTTGTTAGGATAAGAGGGAAAATGTAACAAACATACAACTAAGCATAAAACAGTGATGAAGGGTATATGTGTGTATATGCATGTATATGAAGTATATAGAACCTTCACACATATATTTATATATATTTGATGTATACATTTAATATTTATATACTAGGTAGCAATCTATTTGGTGATGTTGTGGAAATATCTGGAGCAAGATACGTGTGTATATTTATACTTTTAAGTTCAGTCAGTAAATAATATTTCTACTTAGAGATTTTACAATTCTATTGACTTGAAACTTCTAGTACATATTAGTGTTTTACTTCCAAAGACAATAATGATATTAGTAGTAAAAATGACGTACTAATTAAAAGGACTAAGTAATCATTCAGCAGAAAATAAAGGTAAACACTTTAAGACACGTGAAATTTACCAATATGACAAACCATGGAAAAAATCTTTGTTTGTACTCCAGAAGAAGAACAAATAATAAGCTCAATCAATATTCTAATAATAGATAGCATCTTAATGCCACTAATGTTAGAACAAAGGTAGTGAAAAACAGGATGAGCAATTTCTTCCATTTGATTTATTGTAGTGGGAGGCATAAAATACATTAACATGGTGTGAAATAAGTTTGCATGTATTCCTCAGAGAAACATTGTTTTTGAACAATTGTACACACACACACACACACACACACACACACACACATACCTTGGGCTCACATTCTTGTGGCAAAGAGAACAAAGATGGTGAAACAACTGTAAATGTATTTGGATACAAGCAGTCAAAACTGTCTGACAGTTAATATAAACATGGAATCTATTACACAAAATGTTTTAGTGATGACTGAAAGACAAACCCAAAGACACGGGACCCAGGGGAATAGTGTACCAGGAACGTGACAAAGAGCCATCCGAGGCAGAGCAAGCTTGCTGTCTCACAAAAACTATACAGGATCACCTGACCACAAGGCAGTCGTATTTACCTTTAAACTAAAATATACGGAGGGGAAAAGCATCAGAGAAATTTCCTAAGGTTGGATGGAATCAATAAGTTGACATATCCAGTAAAATTTTATGTATTTTGACTATCGTTTTTATAAAGTTTCATTATAGTAATTTACCAATTTAAATATGTTATTGCTATAAAAAGATAAAAGACAAAACTGGAAAAAACTTATTCTAATTTAAAATGGTTATGTGTAAAAATGTATTTTCTAACTTTTAGATCATTTTGGGGGCAGGGAAAATGGATCAGTTTTTAAGACCACTTGCTGCTTCCTACGGGGACCCATGTTCTGGTCCCAGCACCCAGTGGCAAAACACAAGGGCAAGTTTCTCTTGTTCCAGGGAACCTGCCTCCCTTTCCAGCCTGTGTGGACACCTCCAGCAAATGGGGCACCTACATACATGCAGACAAATACTGAGAGAAACAAGAAAAAACAAAATACAAAATGCAAGTGAAAATCATATTTGGTGATATTTGGATATAGTATATACTGTTGTTTTGTGTTTCTTTGCATAGGGGGTAGTCCAGTAACCCCATAAATTTGTAATGTTTTCTAGTTTAAAACTTATAGGAAAAAGGGTCCAGATCAATTAATGTGTTTCAAGTAACAAAAACGTTAAGTGGTTGAGCTGAAATTAAAACTTTAAACTAACACAGAATCAAGTCTCATCATCTACGGTATACCAACATTGTAGTTTTAGCTATGCTCAGAACTGGAAGCAGTTGTCCTGCCTCATGCTCTGGAGTCTCTGGATTATACATATGTACCTACTGAGGAGGGTTTGATTTGTCATTTTTCAAAGAGCAGAAACTCTAGTTTTTCTAAACATATTTATTTTGCTTAAGTTGCTTGACCGTGGCAGTGCTTAGATTACAGTAGTTAAATGAATGGTGTGAAAACATGTATCATGTGATAGTGAGACTCATACTATTAAATGATGAGTTGCAAGAGAACATAAAAATCAAGAACTGGAAGTGAAGGATGTTTGGGAATATGGTGGATAGGAGGGAGGATGGAAGTAGAGTATGGGTTAAGCCTAATCAAAACACATTGTATTGAATCCTCAAAGAATTAATGACATATTATTGTATTAAAGCTATACACATGATAGACACAACACAATCAACTACACTTAAATTTCACTTCACAGTGACTTCTAAAATTCATTTTAAGAACAATATAATATAGGATAATAAAGTAACAGGTAATAATTGTTATACCAAGACAATGTTTTATTTGATCCTTGAATTTATTCTAATATTATGATTTTCACTCACAGTATTAACACATGTCATTACCTATGTGGACAGCAGAATTATTGAAGATTCTAAATCCCTCACCGTGTCCTTAGAAACTTAAAGCTTGGAGTCAGGGAATACTCATCTTACACAAAAAGTTTTGAAAATATCTTAAATATTTGAAAAGGTATGTCATTTTATAAAAATGCTAACAAAACAACCAAATCTTTTTTCCCCTGAAGTAGGAACTGAAAGTGAGGCCTACTTTTTTCCTCCTATTTTTAACATTAAAATATGCAAATACCGCATTCCCATCTTCTAAAAAAGGGCAGTCAATTCTCCTTCAACGAATCTTGTATCTAGGGCTTGGTTGTAAGTGACACTGGCAACACCTGCTATGCAAACTGGATAAATACCTTGAACCTGAGACAGAAACTGGAGGAACACATCCCTGGGGTTTCTTTATTTACTGACTACCTCACTGACTTTCTGCTATGGTGAAGACATTTCTTAAATAATTGATACTCCTGCAAAGAGTTTGCTCTATAGTTGTATCATAAATGCAAATAGAAGTTAAAATCAAATATTTGTACATCCAGATATGTGGATCACAATTCCCAGTAGAATAATAGATAGTTAATGAAATCTGTATTTTGCAGATCCTTGCATAATACATTCTTTAAAGTTTGTGTGCATATGTCCAGAAATAATAACATCTAACTTTTAGGAACTGTGGTAATAGACTCCAATTATTACATAAACAGAATTTTCACAACACATCTGTGCCAAATCTCAAAAAGTTTAATTGTACACTATGGGAACATTACAGAAAGCTATATGAACTTTTCCAAAATTATAAAATGGAAATTCTGGCATGTTATAAATTGCTGATTTAAAATAGAAATATTTACATAGAAAAGTGTACAGTAATGCAACCTTTTGATTAAACATACTGATTTTGGTAAGAAGGTCATAAATTAAATTCATTTCTTTTTATATTCTTTCAAACTCACTTTTGTGGCTCTTTTGGAGATAATTTCAGATATAGTTCCTCAGGTATTTCTAAGCCTTAGATTTTTCATAATAAGGTTAAGTCCTGGGTCTCTATGCACTCAGAACTTTGAACTTCAATTAAATAAGAGTGTCTCATCTCTGATCTGAGTGGCATACTAAGATATAAAGTCTTCAATTCATGAGACACTTTCAGCTCAGCCTCTTGAGTTTTTGCAACTTCTTTACTTCCTGGCTTCCTCTTCTATTTCCAGAGTTCATCCCTTTGTAGAATTCAACAAGAGGAGAGATGATTTTGTGTCATAACTTACGTCTATTTCTTTTAAAACTATTTTATAAGTTGGGGGCCATGGTTGTTTTCATGTGTGTGCTTTTCACAAAATTCATGTCTATCGTAGATTCTACAATTGCAGATGATTGATGTTAGTGTTTTTTTTTCTGTGGCTGAGCAGTTGTTCCCTCTTTTCTCTCTTTAATTCAGCTTCAGCTGTGTGTCTCAATGGAAAAGTACACCATCATTCAGATCTCAGTTCTATTCTTTCATGCAAATAATGATATTCTTTTACTTTCGTTATTCCCAAACCTGTTTCAGGCTCACTTCTGTGCCGATTTAATATCTGCATACAAAGTTTTAATGGGAGTTTTTATGAAAGTATTAAATTTAGGTTAAGGTAAATATGAATAATATCACCAAACAACAGCTATTTTAATAATATTATCTTTACCTCTCCATTTTCCCTCTATACAATAGTCACCCAATGAAAATTTTCTTAATAGGCGATGAGTTAATAACCTAAATATATTTTATAATTCACTTGATTTTTGGACATGTTCTAAGATGTAACATTGACATATGACATATGTCTGTTCTTGGATATAAACCATTATCTGACAAGAATGATTTAATTTCCACAAGTAAGTGACCCCCAATACAGTGTGGACACACATTTCAGCAGCAATAGTAACAACACTCCAGCCTTTGCTGTTTCTACCACAAAGTCTGATGAGCTTCAGCCTTCACAAACACAAGCAAGATTGTTAAATGTCATTTTAATAGTGCGTGATTTTATAATAAGCAGTCATGGAGTTATTGGATGTGCTCCTCTGAATTACTCTCTTGCAACTGTAATCTTCAATGCAATGATATTTGGCAATGATTCTAAGTCTCAGAAGGGAAACAAATAAGGAGATTGCTGGTGACATCATAAAATAATTCATCTCTCTCTTTCTGTCTCTCTGTTGCTCTCCCTCTTTCTGCCCATCCTCGTCTCTATTACTCTATATCTATCCCACCCTCTCATCTCCCTCCTCTGCTTCTTCCCACCAATCCTCTCCATAACGAGAAAAATCCATTTAAGGAGGTATTTTAGAGATGGCTACTTACAGGGCAGGAGAACCCATTCTAGGAAATGAATCCACTATACCTTGATTTTAGACTTCTGGTCTCCAGCATTATGACTCTGGAATAGATGTTGCTTGTTTACACAACTAATGTATGATTTTTGTTTGTTACTTTAATAGGTAGATTCCAAGGATAAAAATTTTTGTAATCATCCAAAATTTAACAGATAAGTGGCTGAGTCTTGGCTTGAACCTAGGGCTGTTTGAATTAAACAACTATCTTTTGGGTAGAGCCTTGTTTCTATTCCCAGTAAGTACTATACCTCCTTTGTACAGTATTGTAGAATTTTTCTTTTTTCATAGCTATGTTAGCCTTTCATAAAAATATCAGAATAATATTCTTGGCAGAAATTTGTCACCATTGTCACCCAGACTGCATATCCTTTGTTTTGTGCAGTT